>NC_084480.1:129840009-130143040 GCF_030035675.1 Rhineura floridana
AGATGAAGAGGCAGAACTTACCTCTGCCACCCATTTCTCACTCAGTAAGTGGCTGCTAGATTATAGATGCCCATAGGGCTGCAGTTCCAACAGTTGTTGTGTATGATGGGTAATGGACATCCCACCATGGGAAAAAGTGAGTATGAATTGGCCTTAAATAAGCTTAAATACTACTTTGGTGTGGATGTTTTTGTACAGACTTAACAACATTATTTGTTTCTTTTGATAGCGGGGAATTCTTTGAAAATAATATCAGAAGTCAGGGCAGAATTGCATTTTCTGGTTGATTTCTGTCTTAAATGGGAAGTTCAAATCCAATTGTCCCAAGGGGAACAAGAACTAAAAACCAAAGGGTTCAGAGTTACCTTCTTTTGTGATAGTTTGAGGTTTCCCACAGGTAGTGATTACCAGTGATTCAGTAGACAGAGGCCTCCGGTCTGAATTCTTTATTACATGTTACTCGAGCAGTCCAAACAAAATCATCAGTCTTTGTAATATTACTCTGAAGAACTCAGCTTTTGGAATCATGCAAATTGAGACTTCTAAGAGAGATCAACCGTACTTCTGAGTGGGATTTCTTCTTTTCTGGTGCTGTGTTCCTTCATTAATTTCCAGCTACACTCGCATGTGAGTTATAGTGATCAGAGTGGGAAAATATTTGAGTACATATAACATCAATGTAATTTAAGAAATTAATGTTTCCACCCATCTTTAATATGCATTAGATATCGACACAGGATTAGGAACTTTCAGAAGTAGATTTCTCTTTATTCCTTGGGTAGAAAGAAATGGGGTGATATTAAGTAAAACCACTTTTAAAAGGAAAGAAAGAAGGCCAAAAGGAGTTTGCATCAATAGGGAACCAGAAGGAAAGGAGTCTTTCACCTGAACTGGCCCTGTGGTGATTGAAGTGGGGTTTAAAACCATTCAGAACAGTGACAAATTCAGTCTTGCTAAACAGCTGAGATTACTGTTGCTGAATCAGTGCTCTCCTGATATTCTTTGTTGTTGTCTATGATAATCTGAATTTTTCCAGTTCCCAAAGCAACAATAATTATTAGAGATTGCAAAGAACTGACTGATTTATTAGAAATCATCCCTCCCCTTTACTGTGAAATTACTTATCTGCTAAAACCACCATGCTCTCACATTAAAGTGTAAACATGAGTATTAGACCATAAGTCAAGCATAGTGTGATAACTGGCCAAAACAAAACAATGGCAGCCTACATTCTGGAGTAAATGGGCCCAAACCAACAACAGAATTAAGCACAATTAAGATATGTTGAAAGAAATAGGACAAGTTAGGCATGGCTTCATTCCATTCCACTTTTTTCAGTGGAACATAGGGGCACTTTATACAGGCAAGAGAATCAAGCTTTAAAACTTTTTCCTGGACTGTTCAGGCTATAGGCAGTGGTAGTTGGTGGGGGGACTAAAATGTGTAAATGTTCCTCACCAAAATAGCTCTTTCCATGAACATATAAATGTCCATGAACCCTCAAGGAGCAGGGTTCAGCCTAGCCTTCTCCCTAGCTTGCTGTTTTGGTATATGTGGGGAGTTTTCAATGGAGCAGCAGCCAAACCTACAAATCCCTATCTGCAGCCTGAAGTTAATATAGTCCAGGATAAAGATATTTTTTGAATATAACCAACATTGATGATGGGACAGTGTCCTCCACTGCAGCTGAGGGCAGCAAGCTAGCTTAGAGGCGCACAGTAGGCTATGTGATACCTAAAACTCTAACAGAGGGGAATGGCCAGTGAGAATTGCCAGGGGAGTGGCTGCCACTACCCTGATGAGAAGTAACAGACTCACCCCCTCTATTTCCCACTACCCCATTTGCTTCCCCTACTTTCAGTTACAATACATTGAAGTCCTGCATAGGATGGATTAAATCTTTGCTCCCCAACTAATGGTCTTCCCTCCCCCAAACTAGTGTTCCTGGAGTTGCCCTTGGCTAGGCCTTAGTTGTGATTAACTTTGGTTCAATATTGTCTGGTCTGTATGCTTTTTTAAAAAAATACAAGTATTTTATCCAGAAATAAATGGTTAAAATCTAACCCAGTAATTCTGAATATGGTTTTAGACTAAAAAAACTTGCAACTACTGCACTTCCCATGTAGCTAAGACCATTGTATGCTGGTGGTAGGTTTATTGTCCCCACTTCTCAGTTTGGAATAGAATGTGTCTTTCCAAGCTTTCTACTAGAACTCTCTGAGACGGCTCAAGATTTTCCCATAAGTTATATGAAAACTCCAAAAGACTGCGCCTGGAGGAACTTCCCACAAGCCTCCTGCTGTTCCCAATCTTCCCTGTAGCCAGTTGCCAGGGCCAGGGCCAGGGCCAGGGCCAGGGATGACTGGGCCCTTGGGCACCAGCCTGCTCTGGGCATGCAGCACTCACCCACATGCCCCACCTACCTTTCCTGTTGTTTTGAATGCTGTATACACAGCATTCAAGACAACAGGAAAGGTAGGTGGGCTGTGCGGACGGCTGTTGCAGGCCTGCGGTCTGTATTGGGGGCCCCCTGGGAGCACCCTCTCTGTGATCTGTGGCAGGGTTGGGAGTTGATGCTGCCGTGGATCACGGAATGGGAGCGCTACCCTTCCACCCTAAGGAGGGGCTCTTTAGGGTCCTCTCTGGGCCATGGGCCCTTGGCCAGGGCCCAACCTGGCCACCCTCTGGCACCAGCCCTGCCAGTTTCCCTCCTTCACTGCATTTGCCAAACTTGTAAGGGGATGCAAGGAGAGGAAGGAAACTTAGTGGTAGGGAAGGTTGAGAAGGGCTGAGTTCCCAATATTTTCAGAGATGCAATGGAAGCCTCTTGGTGTCCTTGGGAGCCTCCGGCACCTCTAGGAATCCTGAGATCTGCAGTTTTACTTCAAGCTGTGTGAATAAATTGAGCTAGAAGGAATTAAACTAAAGTTGCCAATATTCTCAGCAATGATGAAGACTCCCAAGCATGCAAGAAAGCCTCTGTTGTATTGCCAAATACACCTCTGCCTTCTTTCTGACTTGTTTTTATTATTTTCCTCCAGGGCCGGTTCTAAAGGGCGGCCAGGTTGGGCACTGGCCCGAGGGCCCCTGGAGCTACAGAGGGCCCTCTGGTCTCCTTCCGCAATCTGTGGAAGCAGGACAGGAGCCGCAGATCGCAGGACATGAGCTTCCTAACTGCCCACCATCCCCCCACTTCACTTACCTTTTTCTCTGCTGTTTTTTGCAGTTTGCCATCAATCAAGATGGCGGCTGAGGTTTCCCTAAGGGGCTGAAGCCTCTACCGTCATCTTGGTTGATGGCATGCATGCATGCTACATGCGCGCATTGCTGCCATCAACCAAGATGGCGGCAGAGGCTTCAGCCCCTTAGGGAAACCTCAGCCGCCATCTTGATTGATGGCAAACCTGTGCACGCAGTCCGCTCAGCTGCAAAAAAAGTGGAAAGGTAGGTGAAGCGGGGGGGATGGGATGGGATGGGACGGCGGGCTGCACAGAAGTTCCTGTCCTGCAATCCCTCCCGCGGCTATTTCCGCAGATTGCAGAAGGGGAGCGGAGGGGCCCAGGGCACGCTGGTGCCCAAGGGCCCCGTCATGCCTGGAGCCAGCCCTGTTTTCCTCTTTTCAAGATAAGTTTGGAAAAGTGGGCAGGGAGAGAAAAATGGTAGATGGGAAGGCTGGGGATGGCTGGAGTCAAGGTGAGCTAATTACAAGCTGGGCCATACCTCGAAGTGGCATGTGGCTTGCTTCGTTATTAGGATGGATTTTTCTGAACTTGGGAAATGGTTCCCAAGCAAATGAAATTACAAATGTAATCAGTGGACATCATCATGCCTGGCACTAGCATGTGGCATGGTGGGGCAAATGCTGGCCTTGGAATTATGGCAGGGTTTATTGATGCTGCTGCCAGAGCTGTCACTGTAGCTGCTGCAGCTTCCCTGGGTAGCTGCTGCACCAAGTGGAGCTCCAAGTCTGCTCAGTTAATGCTTAGTGGCTACTGTCCTGGTAATGATGCCACTAATGACCCCAACACATATACATCAGGGCAGGGCTCCTGTAATTAGTTCTGCTAGCTGATACATGATCACCAAGTACATCTGGAGCTCTGCTTGTTCTAGCTGTAGCTGGACTGTCACCCCCCATTTCCTGTCTGCCAGCCAGTAGGGACAGGAGGAGGCAGCCCAGTGATGGCACCAAGCAGAACTCCTGGCCCGTGCATGTCTGTTGCCTGGTATTGCCTATTAAGGACACCACCCTCACCCTCAATGTATGAACATTGGAACTGGTCATTAAGAGTGCAACATCAGCCAGTACACATGAACTAAGTGACTTGGAGCTCTTCAGTCTGCTTCTGCTGCCTAGTAAGTGGTGGTGGGATTGCATTGCTGGGGGGACCCATTGTGAGCAACTAGAGATCTTGCCCTTGACATTATCAGTATTGTATTTTTACATAACTCAATAAAATTTCAGGATGTGAGCGTTCGTAGCCCGTAATATTTTTTATGGTATAGAAATGTAAACCACACTGAAAGTGTAGACCCTAAGCCAGCTTTATTTAGATTTTCCATCGTAGGGACTTGGAATGACTTGCAATAGCTTATGCTTTGAACATAATCAAACCACACAATATCCTGCTATCTTCTTTTCTCTGGTACAGCTTTATATACCTATGATTTTAAGGTGTAGCAGACAGTGAACTCGGAGCTTCCTGTGCAGACGTGCCCTTAAACAAGATTTATAGGGACTGATTTTCCTGCTTTCATTCATTCATTTCCTTTTAAAAGGATTTGGTCCCTGTCCTAGTCAATTGCTTAAATTTCAGTGCCTGGCGTCCAGTTTGTGCCCTAATGTACCATTATTTTCTCCTCTGTCTGTGACCTGAGCATTTCAGTGCTGTTTTCTTTCCTGAGTCAGGAAGAGAGGGGGCAGCTGGTTAGTGCCTTCCACTCATCACTGTTATTTAACCTGCAGTATGTTTGCTTTCCTTCCACAGCTGCAGTTCTGTTCTATCTACCACACCACCCTGCATTCAGTCTCTGGCTCCTTAGCTGGGAGCCAAATTCTACTAATTTGCATATGTGTAGCTCTATTAAGCTTTGAGGTTTCTCAGGCATCAGCAGAATTTCTCTGTGTCTCTCTAGTAGTTCTTTTGCTTCACACACTCATTCTGTGAATGTGTTTTATTGGCACCCTTGATTGAGAAAGCAAACAAACTTCACAGAGAAAGATTAGCAATTTCATTTTAGGACCACACTTTGGGTTGAGATTAAGTCATTTGATTTTCTACTAGATATAAGGGCAACGTATCACAATTTTCCTTTTATTTATTTATTAATTAATTTATTAAACTTGTATACTGCCCCATAGCCGAAGCTCTCTGGGCAGTTTACAATAACTAAAAACAAATACAATTTAAAATACATCTTTTAAAAAACAATTTAAAACACAATTTAAAAATTTAAAACAATATAGAACACATGCTAAAATGCCTGGGAGAAGAGGAAAGTCTTGACCTGGTTCCGAAAAGATAACAGTGTTGGCGCCAGGCGCACCTCGTCAGAACAGATCATTCCATAATTTGGGGGCCACCACTGAGAAGGCCCTCTCCCTTGTTGCCACCCTCCAAGCTTCCCTCGGAGTAGGCACCCGGAGGAGGGCCTTTGATCTTGAATGTAGTGTACGGGTGGTTGTATCTGTTAACCTCAGAATGCAATGTTGCAGTGTTGTCTTTGTGCTGGTTCACAGTGCACATGTAGGTTCTACATGTAGTGCTGTCATATGGATGGTCCGAATCTTGGACTCATATTGCCAGGGCTGGCCTTAGACCAAACGGCGCTCAACCTGGGCAAGGAGTATTTTTGGTAGCCCCCTGCCATTTGACCAACTTTTAAGTCCCTTATTTTTTATTGTGTTTGAATTTCTCCCCCATCCCTACATCAACTTGGTTCACATTTAAAGCTGAATCTATCAGATTTGCACTTTTTGAAACAACATGAGAACCAAAACCCAGCCATCCTTCAAAATTCGCATTTATCCCAATTTTGTGATGCAGTTCTCCAGCCAAATAGTGTTTACAAAAATGCATATATTAGGGGCAATATGTGAAAATAACATACAGAAATGCATTATAGTAGACTAAATTGCTTGCAAATATATATACGTTAGTTAAAAATGTGTTTATTAGGAGAAATTCACACTAGACTGCTGAACAATGCTCATGAATAAGTTTTATTTAAAAATTCTCAGATTGTTGCAGAAATGTGGACAACTGAATTTAAGATTGGAAAAATGAGGAACCGAGAGAACCAAAATGCGCAGATTTTTCAAGCCCTGGTTTGTAGGCCATTTCACTGCTCAGATGCAGAATTTTATCCTTGTCATATAAGACAATAAATTTGAACCCGTGGATTTGATTATAATCATTCACATGCACACTATTTACTCAATAGGCACAGATGTTGTAAATTTTCTCATGAAGAAAAACAAAGAAACATTAACACAATAACCTCTCAGATCAGTCTTGCCTGGTTTGCAAGTGTAGATACAGTAATGGTTTCAACAATGGAGAGTTGAATCAATAGCCTATGATAGATTCCCCCAAAGCCTAGTAGGGATGGGTGAATATGTCAGTTTTTGGATTCTCATTTTTCCACTCTTAAGTTTACTTCTCCACAATTTCCACATCTGTTTGTGATTTCTTCAAGAAAATTTAGCATTTTAATGCAAATTTCTCCTAATATTTACAGTTTTGTGTACAGTTTTGTACGCCTAATATACTCATTCTTGCCAAGCATTTTTGCCAATGTATTTTTGTATGCTATTTTCACTAATATATGCATTTTATGCACACTTTACCCTAATATATCCACTTTTGTACACATTGCTTGGCTGGAAAACTGCACTGTGAAATTCAGAGACGTGTGAATTTCAAAGGATGGCTGTATTTCAGTTTGCATATTGTTTTAGAAATTGCATATGAGGTTGCTTCACCTTTAAATGCGAACTGAATAAAATTTCTCCCCTGTCCTTGAAGCCTGGAGTTCTGGGCAGTCACATCAGTCATTTGACCCTAAATCTAGTCCTGTGTATTCCCTAGAATATGATTTGCATGAATTGAAGCCTACTATGTCCACAATCTACTCAACCCTTTTTGTGGCAGATGGATAATGTTTGTTGAGAGGGCATTGTCATATAAAAATATACACAATATATACAATATGACAGCCAGTGTGGTGTAGTGGTTAAGGTGCTGGACTACGACCTGGGAGACCAGGGTTCGAATCCCCACACAGCCATGAAGCTCACTGGGTGACCTTGGGCCAGTCACTGCCTCTCAGCCTCAGAGGGAAGCAATGGTAAACCCCCTCTGACCACTTACCATGAAAACCCTATTCATAGGGTCACCATAAGCTGGAATCGACTTGAAGGCAAGCCATTTCCATTTCATACAATGTAGGCATTGATTTATAGAAAGTGTTCCATGTGCAATACGGGGGTGGAGGAACAACAAGGTTTGCTCTTGCATTTATATGTAGATCTTACCAAATGCCTTGTGAATGTTCCTTCCTTCATCTCTCTCTCTCTCCCTGCCTCCATCCCTCTCTGCTATTTCTCTTTGCAAACGTATTTCAGCAGCATTACCACCATGCCTGTTATAGAATGCATATCTTTTAAAAGATGTTTTTAAAGCACTTGCATCCCCCCTATAATCCTTGTCAATGGGGCCATCCAAGGTCAGGATGCTCTTACTGTAACAATGCCCCATAGTTTTATGTTATTTTGTAAGAGAGAGTTTATACTTATATTCCATTCTTTCTTCAGCAAGTGCAGACTGGTCCTATCATGACATCACAACACAGATCTTCATTTAATTGCACTTTGTTTAAAATATGCATTTTACATTTTGTGTAGGGAGTTTGTATTGTGTGGTTTCAGTCTGCCCCAACCAAAAAAAAAAGAGGCAGAGGTTCCTTGGGTGCTGTACATGTGGAAAAGCATCTTTAGAAGATGGCAGATGCACACAATGGAAATGGAGTGCCTTCAAGGTGATCCCAACTTATGGCTACCCTCTGAATAGGGTGTTCATGGTAAGTGGTATTCAGAGGGGGTTTACCATTGCCTCCCTCTGAGGCTAGTCCTCCCCAGCTGGCTAGGGCCTGCTCAGCTTGCCACAGCTGCACAAGACAGCCCCTTCCTTGTCCGCAACTGCCAGCTGGGGGGTAACTGGGCTCCTTGGGACTATGCAGCTTGCCCACGGCTGCACAGGTGGCAGGGCACGTAACCCCTGAGCCATTCACTGTGGGGGTGATCTTTAGCTGGCCCTTGACACCCAGGAGACATGAGCGGGGATATGAACTCACAGACTCTGGACTCCCAGCCAGGCTCTCCTCCCCACTGTCCATCAGCAAATGAAATGTTGTTGCCTGGTTAACAGACCTGTAGCTGTTGCACTGAGAAAAGAATGCAGGAGAAGCCTCTTCTTCACCCTTTTCTTTTGTCATCCCCACCCATGTTCTAGAGCAGCCTTTCCAACCAGTGTTTCCAGATGTTGTTGGACCACAATTCCCATCTTTCCTAACCATTGGCAATGCTGGCTGAGGCTGATGGGAGTTGTGGTCCAACAACATCTGCAGGCACACTGGTTGGGAAAGGCTGTTGAGAGGAAAGGCAGTAGCCCATGAGCCAGTAACCATCTTGAAGCAAACAATATGTCATTCTTTCCTTTAGCAATGCACATACAATAATTCCCTAGCTGCATTACTTTAAGCCCCCATGCCAACACAAGGGGATAACCAAACCAGATTGTATTATTATTATAATAAAGGGCCCACTTGCCAACAGAATGACAGATGGCATTGAAGCAAAAAAACACACTACCATGAAAAAGCTGACAATCTGGCTCAGATAATGTATATTAAGGAATTAGAACAAGGAAAATGTATGTTCTGGAAAAATAACACAACAACAACGGGTTCTGACCTGTTTTCCACCCAGGGAATTTAGATGTGCAGGCTTTGCATTCACCATTCTTGCAAGGGGATGAGGTAACATCATACTATGCTGCTTCAAGGCCTTCTGTAACTCATCAGGTTATGAAATGCAAATTGGCAGAGAGGATGAAAAAAAGGATTGACACGTTGGCAAAGTTCTTTTGGTTCATACCGTTTCTTCCTCTGCCGTCCTTTTCCCACTCCCTCTGCAGAAATGGTTTTTTTTAAAAGCCACATGTCTGGAGGTACCTTTTCTCTTTCATTTGTGCAAAGAGCTTATGACGTTATTCATATCCCAGAAACAGGGGCGAGGGAGTTGGAACATCTGGATTCTAGGGTGTCTCTCTTGCAGCACTGGTCTTTGAAGAAGGAAACATTCTGTTTTCATTTCCCCCTGTGGTGTCATGTGACATGCTGCTCTTTGTTAAACTTTCTAACTTCTCAACTGGCTACAATTGCTGGAGCCTTTGTTTTGTTTGGAGGAGATGGACAAACTCAAAGTCAGGAGTAGGCAATTTGGTTAGAAATTTAAAACAAGATATTGGATCAATGATGGTTTTCTTGATCCAAATCCAGATGTGATACTGTTGCAGATGTAAATCACACACACACAAAACCTCTCAGAAAACAATGGACATGATTATATTTACATAGAGAATTACAAAGTCAAATATAAATTTCACATGGCTTAAGCTAGTGGGCAAGTGTGATACACTATACCCTACACTTCAACTCATCAGAAAACAAATCAAGTGGAATAAGAGGAATGAAAAATACATTTGCAAGAGCATTGAGCAAAAACCTGATGTACCCAAGCCTAAGATATAAAAAATATGAAAGTAAACCAGATATTCACCATAAATGTCTTGTGTGTTACAGATTTTCAGCATCTATCAAATACACATACAAAGCACCATCCAATTAAAGTTAAGCACTTTTAAGACCCCTTGAGTTCAATAGCAGTAATTTAAGCACTTTTAAAACCTCTTTTTAAATCATTGGATTTTAAAGTGCTTAACTTTAATTGGATTGTGCTGATAGTTGGCAACCATACATAAGAAATAGGTTGGTTTAGTTATGTGGGACTACTGACTCATTGTATCTCTTTTACTAATCCAAATATCTATTCCATGAGTCATTCCATTAAGACTCATGGATTAGTAACAGACAAAGGTATTTGTCAGTACAAGTATAGCTGTTAATTTCTGGTCATTAAAATTGTTATATTGCTTAAATGTGTATGTGATAAATCAGTTATCTGAATAGTGGATCATGATGCTGAATAAGTCTGCGGAGTGGTGCTGGTGTGTGATGATGTTTGATGTGCATTGTGGATTGATTGTGTAACTGGATTTATGGTGAATTGCCCAGAAAATCAATTTATGCATCAGTTGAACCTGGAAAGAGGGAAGAAATTGGGGAAATTGGTTTTCACTGTGTGAATTGGTCCTTATTCCCATTTGGTGAGTACTGAATTAGGGAAATTTCAGTCAGTACTCAGAAACCTTGATGATGATGGTGGTGGTGGTGATTTATTAGATTTGTTAGCTGCTAGTTATGCAGAGGTCTCAAAGCATCTTACAACATATTTAAAACCATAAACAAAAATACATTATAACAACATATTCATTAAACACACACACATACAAGTCATTAAAAATACACAAAAACAGCCCCCTCATAACAGCCACAGGAAGCTTTGGCAGCACATTAACAGCACCTCCCCCCCATCATTCTAGTTCATTGAAAGCCTTGGGGAAAAAGAAAAAATGTCAGTGAAGGCACCAGGCGGACCAGTAGAGAGAGTGTTCCGCAGATGGGGAGCCACAACTAAAAAGGTCCTCTCCCTTGTCATCTTCCTCCAAGCCTTCTTCAAAGAAGAGATCCAGAGAAAGGCCTCAGATGAGGATCTAAAGGTCTGGATGGGTTCATATCAGGTGGAGTGTTCCAGAAGATATTGATTATATGTCAAAACTAGCAGTTTGAATTGGACCTGGAAGCATATAGACAGCCAATGTAGCTGTAACAATATTGGTGTTATATTATCTGTTGGCTTCGAACAGTCAGGCAGCCTTATTCTGCACTAGTTAAAGTTTCTAAAGCATTTTCAAAGGAAGTCTCGTGGTATAAGAGTTATAAATAACAATAGTCAATATGCAAGTTGAAATGGCCCCGGTTTAACATTTCTGGCTTAATGTCTGAAAATTCATGTCTTAAATGTCTGAAAATTCATGCATTCTCCCAGTGAGAGATATGACTTATCCTTGTAATCAGAGTTTACTCATCTGTACATTGGGGATAGGGGCATGTTTAGTCCTTTAAACATGTACGTTTGGAATAGTGCTGTCTCAATTTTCATGAAATTACCAAGTTGGTGTGAAAGTTGCCATTTTCTGGTATCCAAAGATGTTCACAAAAAAGCCCTTCTTTCCACTCTTTCACACATTTTTGCACCTGTTCACAAGCATTGTACCTCCCATAGGGGAGGGAGGGAACTCATTTCCATTGCTGAGGCACGCAGATTAATGCTCCCTCATATTTGGATGTATGGCCAAATGTGCATTTCACTGAAAGCAACACGCTGAATTTAGATTTGCATCTAAAATTTCATCCAAGTGTGGAAGTTGCTGCTGTGTGTGAATTACTTTTAATGGGACAAGTGCTGAGATGCACAGCTGAGAGACCATCAGGCCAGGTGTATTGCATGAGTATGCACTTCCTCTTGCATCCTGTGCCTGTTCTCTTGTGAACAGTTTCGTAGTTTCCCTCAAAAAAGTGCAAAATCACTGTCGGGGTTGGGGGAAGTGGCTTGTTAAACAGTGGTCAAAATGTCCATGTTCACTTATTTATTTATTTATTTATTTATTACATTTATATACTGCCCCATAGCCGAAGCTCTCTGAGCAGTTTACAGCAATTAAAAACATTAAAAACAAATATACAAATTTTAAAACACAAAAAACAATTTAAAAACACAATTTAAATTTTTTTAAAAAACAATTTAAAAACACATGCTAAAATGCCTGGGAGAAGAGGAAAGTCTTGACCTGGCGCCGAAAAGACAACAGTGTTGGCGCCAGGTGCACCTCGTCAGAGAAATCATTGCATAATTTGGGGGCCACCACTGAGAAGGCCTCTCCCTTGTTGGCAGCCTCCAAGCTTCCCTCGGATTAGGCACCCGGAGGAGGGCCTTGGATGTTGAGTGTAGTGTATGGGTGGGTTCATGTCGGGAGAGGCGTTCCATCAGGTATAGTGGTCCTAAGCCACACTTCTTTTTCACTGGACATTATCCAAAAGTGAGCAACCCTGAAATGAATCATTCCTGTGTAGTTGTCACAGTCAATGTTTCTCTTGGCAACAATTTCATTTGTTAGATTGCTATATGGAATTCCTGTCATTATGGGAAAGGTTCTATCATTCAGTTCTGATAAGTAAATATATTTAACATATTCCAATGTATAGCTTAGGCTGTTGTATCAAGCTGAAAGCCTTTGAAGTTGCATTTATTAGCAACGTGTTCTAAAGGAATTTACATCTCACAAATTCCTTCTCAATGGATGTGATTAGTACCTACCAGTCAGTCTTCAACAGGGCTTCAGAGCGTTAGCTACTACTGCAGTCTTGCCCTTCTGCTTCTTCTCTCGAGGCTTGTGATTTCTGCACATTCCTTAGAAAACTTCAGTTTACTTTGGGTTGCTCCAGTTACGTTAATATGTCCATTGAGAACATAAGAAATGCCCTGCTGGATCAGGCCAAAGGTCCATCTAGTCCAGCATCCTGTTCTCACAGTGGAGAACCAGATGTCTATGGGAAGCCTCCAAGCAGGATCTGAGTGCAACAGCACTCTCCCAAACTGCAATTCCCACCAACTTGTATTCAAAGACCTGCTGATTCCAATAGTGGAGGTAGAACATACTGTAGCTGTCATGGCTACTGACAGCCTTATTGTACATGAATTTGTCTAATCCTCTTTTAAAACCATCCAAGTTGGTGGCCATCACTGCATCTTTTGTGAGTAAATTCCATCGTTTTAACAATAAACTTTGCAACAGCTCCCTTGTTGATTAACTCTCCCTTTTTGGCTCAGGAATGCTGTCTTTAACCACTCTTTCCTCCCACTAGACATCTGGGATCTGGCTTAACAGCCTCCCTTTATTAGTTCAGGATTTTCTGCAGAAGCCCTGCAGGTTAATTTCAGGGAAACAAGGATTGTGGTCTCCAAGGGTTTTTCCTCTGTGATGGAGGACTTACAGAGGCCCAGGTAAACTAATACTTCCCTTTGTTTTAGCAGCTAAGAAGAACATAGTAGGCGATTAGGCACGTTTTCTGCCTTTTAAAATAACTAGTGAGTCTTAATTCATTTTTATTTATTTATTTTATGCTGGCCATTGACCATAATAAAGAAAGATTTGATGTATTTATTTTTTACTTAACAGAAGCCCGTTGGCATTAAAAGCCCCCGTGGTTTATATTTCTGATCCAAGAAATACACATTTGGGCAACATTACTAGTTTAGAAGCATATTTTGCTGCAAAAACTCACACCATCACAAATGATGAGTTTTCATAATAAAGTTGGCATCATCTAGCAATAATATTACTATTATATACCCAGTCGATCACTGCGCTCTGCAGGTGAGGGCCTTCTGCGGATACCATCTTATCGGGAGGTCTGGTCTGCACAACATAGGAAACGGACCTTTAGTGTGGCGGCACCTACCCTGTGGAATTCCCTCCCCTTAAATACTAGACAGATGCCATCTTTGTTATCTTTTCGGCGCCTATTGAACACTTTCCTCTTTCAACAAGGCTTTTAAGTTGAGACCTATCCCAACCTGCACCTGTGTTGGAATTGCTTTTTAATATGTTCTTAAACCTTCTTTTTAAACATGTTTTAATCTTAGAAGATGCTTTGATAGCTTTTTTAAAGTAACATTGTTGAAGATGTTTTGTTTTAATGTGTTTTAACGTTTGTTTTTATGATGTTTTAATGTTTTTAGTACTTTTGTTTGCTGCCCTGGGCTCCTGCTGGGAGGAAGGGCTGGATATCAATCGTGTAATAAATAAAAAATAAATAAATAGCAGAGCTTGGAAAAGTTACTTTTTTGAACTACAACTCCCATCAGCCCCAGCCAGCATGGCCACTGGATTAGGCTGATGGGAGTTGTAGTTCAAAAAAGTAACTTTTCCAAGCTCTGAATAAACGCTTCACAATGATGGACCTCAGGCCCTGCATTACATACAAATATGGGCATTTATATATTGCAAAATCCAGCAGGGATATGCAACACTAAAGTGTAGAATAGCTCAGTTTTTTTACAACTTGAAAGTAGTTTTCCCTATCCTTGGGGCCAGTTAAATTGGTTTGGGGTCTGAATTTGGTCCGTGGGCCACCAGTTAGCTCTTTCTGCCTTAATATATTACTTGAGTGCTTCATTGGGGTTCGACCCTAAGGAAACATTCAAAGTTATTGGTGTTTCATATCTACTCATGTCTTTCCTGCACAGATTTCAATTTCCTTTAAAGTGCTTCTCACACCAGGTTAAACATTAATAACAGAGGTAGAAGTGTGGCTGTAACCATTTGTGTTTCTACAGGATGCCTTGGTGAGTGGCAACATGATGCTAGACGAAACAAGGTGCTGAGCAATTTCCATCACACTTCATTTCGGGACTGGGTTGCACTAGTGATTAAATGTGAACCTTCTGCATAATAGCATGCGAGCTAAGTGAAAATATTTTGCTTTTCTTTAACAGGCAGGCTTCATTTCCTATAACTTGCTGAAAGATGCTCACAGCTGCCCAGCTGTGAATTTGAAAGAATCCAAGAGCCCCTCGTAAATACGCTGACATTTAATGAAGGCATAGGAGCAGCACCAGAAATTTGCTCAATGGTTTCTGCCCTTTCCCTTTGTGGGCTGTGGCTGGGAGGCACCAGGAACATGAATCTTTAATAAGATGAATGTGATAACAATTTTTTAAAAAGGAAAGAAAAAGAAAATAACAGCCTGCCTTCCCATTGTTGAGATAGCAGCAAGGCTGGCCATGTCTGCTTTCCATCTGAGCTTGACAAGGGTGGTTCTCATTTCCCCTCTCTCCTTTCTGTACTAATCCTTTCTACAAAGATTTTCCTGTTGAATAAATTGGACCCAGTGTTTATAACTGGAATCTTCCTGCTTTCCCCACTTATATATATGCATTTTTTTTAGAACTTCCTACAGAAGTTTTTACTTCTGTTTGCCCTTTCTGAGCATCATATTCATACAGAATAAATTGAAGAGCACTTAAAAATACACTTCGTAGAATATTTCAGTACCAAACTCTCTGTACTGGGCCTCTCACTAATATAACTGAGTGGGTTGCTTCATGCTCAGGATGTGAAAAAAAGAAGCAAATCACATTTTCCATTTTTTTTCTGTTCTATAATTCAGGGGTTCCCAAATTGTGGTCCACAGACCACTAGTGGTCCACGAGCTTCATTCAGGTGGTCTGTCTGGGGATTTGTGATTGTGGGAGATATTACATCCATTGCATTTATCTGTATGGATTTTTAATTGTATTTTAATTGCTTATTTCATTTCTTATGTTGTATTGCAATTTGAATTCTATGGAATACAATAAAATATAACACTGTATATAGGAAATAGCCTAACTTCTGTTGTCTATGCTCTGATCACCTCTAGGTTAAATTATTGCAATGCGTTGTATGTGGGGCTGCTGTTGAGGATGGTTTGGAAACTGCAGCTGGTGCAGAACTCTGTAGCCAGATTACTGAGCGGGGCAAGGCAGTAGGAACATATAACGCCAATTCTGCCATGGCTGCACTGGCCAGTTAGTTTCTGGGACAAATTGAAAGTGCTGGTTTTGACCTATGCAGCTCAGGACCCCAGCGCCTCTTCCCACATGAACTAACCCAGTCCCTGCATTCATCATCTGAGGTCCTTCTCCATGTGCCCCTTCTCAGGGACTGTGGAGGGTGGCAACATGGGAACAGGCCTTCTCAGTGGTGACTCACCATTTGTGTAATGGGGAGGCATGCGTGGCGCCATCAGTCTTCAGGTGCCACGTAAAAACATTTTTATTCACTCAGGCCTTTGGAGTTTAATTTTCTGTTTGTTTTTAGTCAAGTGGGGAGGAGTTATATTTTGATTTGATATAGTTTGAGTATTTTAGGATGGGGTTTTTTTTACTTCTGTTTATAATGTAAGTTGCTTTGAGTTTTCAGTTCGGAAAAAAGTGACTAATAAATATAATTAATCATAATAATAAACATACAAATAAAACCATACAGCATCTAGCACATCACATTACAATTGCTACAATGGGCAAAAAAATCATTAAGTGATTAAGATGACAAAGACCATCTGCCATTTTCAAGTGGTCCAAGGGGGGGAAAGTTTGGGAACCACTGCTTTAAGTAATTCTGTATCCCTCCCCCTCACTTCATACTGAGTTCCAACTCATTGCTTAGAAGGGTATAATTCAAATGTTAATGTTCAGATTTGGGTATGATTATTGAGAGAGAGAGAAGAATCCCTCAAACAATTTAGGCTGCAATTCTATACATACTTACCTCAGAGTAAGTCACATTGAACACAGTGGGATTTACTTCCAAGTTAAACATGTATAGGGCCAGCTAAAGATCACCCCCACAGTGAGTGGCTCAGGGGTTACGTGCCCTGCCACCTGTGCAGCCATGGGCAAGCTGCATAGTCCCAAGGAGCCCAGTTGCCCCCCAGCTGGCAGTTGCGGACAAGGAAGGGGCTGTCTTGTGCAGCTGTGGCAAGCTGAGCAGGCCCTAGCCAGCTGGGGAGGACTAGCCTCAGAGGGAGGCAATGGTAAACCTCTGAATACCTCTTACCGTGAAAACCCTATGAATACAACTACAAAAAAGGATTGATAGGGTTGCCATAAGTCGAAATCAACTTGAGGGCATATAACAACAACAGGGTAAGGGTTGCATTGGTTGTTTTAAAAAAACCACCCACAACCACAAGTGACTCTAAGAGGGAACAGATGGTTTGTATTTCTTTATTTCTGCAAAACTGAAAAATAGGTATGATAAATTGGTTTTGAATAAGTAGGCCTTGAAACTTGCTATGAATTCTACCTTCATTTTCATCAAAGCCATGCATAGTGCCTCAAGATAAAATGATAAGGAAGGTTTCACCTGCTTAATTTCTGTGTGACAGGCTGATGTTACAGGCCCAGACGTGGGGCCAGGAAAAAAATTGAAACCATTTTCTATGTGATCCTTCAGGAAGAAAAAAGGACTCTCTACTTGCAGTCTAGTTTATTTGGAAGCAGAAATTTCAGCAGGTTTAGCTTGTGGAAATTCCCTCTTCTTCACAGCTATTAAAGGTGCAGGAGCCCTGTTTTTTGCATTTTACTTCTGTCGTCTTTTGCATCTGGCCACCCTATTTGAAAGAGTTTCTTGCTTAGCTTCTTTTGTCTAGATGAAAGAAGCCAGGGAGCCTGAAATATATATTTATTCTACCATAAAACAATTTGAAAGTAACTGAGTACCCAGAAAGCCCAACAAAGGCAATTATTATCTTGAATGAAATATAAAAGCCAGGCATTTTTGGAATCACAGTTCCGATGTTCATTTTCATAGGATCATTAAATTGCCCTCTTCCTGAGACCCTCTTTCAACAAAATGTCAGTCAGCAGCACTTGTAGCTAAATGTCACATTAGCATTCCCTGACCTTCTTGTGTAGAGGGGATCCTTCAGGGTTCCTGCTGTCAAACTGCAGCTGGCCATAAGTCCCAGAAGGCCATATAAGTAGGACTGTGCTTTGGTGGAGGCAATTACTTGCTTCATAGTGAATACTAGCATTTTTGTAAAGCATGTGTTTTTGAAAAATAGATTATTTTATTGTTCACATGCAATATATTATGACTGCCTGTGGTTAATCACCTTCCCTTTCAGTAGGCTGAAAATCTCCCCGTAGTGCAAATCTTGCCTCATCCATTAGCCCTGTGGCCAGGGAGACAACATGATCATGAAGGTGGTTTTCTCAAGTCGAGGCTCATCCATTGAACTATGGTGTGCTGACCACTGTAATTTCCCCACATTCAGGAAGCTTGACTGCATAATTTGTGGTACTGTGCCTCAGCTCATCCCCTTTGTAACATTGGATCTGCTTGTTACAGCCAAGAAACCCATGCTGGATCAAGAATGAGTTCCAAATGTCGTATGAGCATGTATTATTCATTTGTCTCCTTCATTTTGCCTTCATTTTCATTTCCTCCTAATGAGCCTGGATAGGTCATGTGAAGGTTCCAGAAGAGACTGAGGTTGATATTGTCCAATCGACAAATCAAACACATTTAACAAAATTGTCCAATGTTCTGATAGGTCTTCTTTCCATCTACAGCCTTCCAATCACTGTGGCAAAGGGAGAAACGTCAAAGTCTGTGAAAGAGAGAGACAGCTCTCCCTGCCCTAATGAGTTCTTTCCCCTTCAAGTCAGAATGTTAAAGGTTTCTCTGTTGGTCTTTGTCTTTGTGCAAAAATTATTGTATATGTGAGAACAGCAGCACACACCATGTTGCTTCTAACGCTTCACTATTTGTTATTACAACTCACTAGGGAAGTCCAGGGCAGAAAGCTGAGGTTACAGGGAAGAATCGAGTGCAGTCTGGGAACTGGCCCTGGTTACTGATCCTCACAGGTCCATTTGGCCCCCTGAGGTGATTCTGTAGGCCCAACCATTTATATAGCCTTTTGCTGCTAAAGTGAAACTATAGTCCAGTTCAGCAGCATAGCCCATTCCCGCTGAGGCGTTCTGGGCTCATCTCTTAAAGGACAGCGCACAACAAACAGTTCTCATGCAGGCATTCCTCCTATTTTCTTTATATTGTTTGAACAATATTATAAGCAACCTTGGGTCCTTCTGTTATTGTGGAAATATGGGGTTAACATCCTGTAATAAAGTACAACTACTTGGGGGAGTGCCTTTGCCTTGCCTTACCCTGAAGGGGGACACTTTTTTTTTCAGCCGAAAAGCCACATTCCCTCTTGGAGAACCTTATGGGGCCTCATGCCAATGGTGGGTGGAGCCAGAGGCAAAGGTCAGTGGAGCACTGGCTGTGACAACTCTGTACAGTAGGCTATATTCCAGTCACCCAAAAGTCAGGTTTTGATGTACACCTGCCCCCATCTTCCATTCAAGCAAGGAAGAGGCATTATGTGTTCAAGAATACATTGAGGCCAGGCAGAAGCACTCAAGGAGGATGTAGAGCAGGGCCAGTGAGGGATATCGCCTGGGAAGGAGCTTTGCCTCAGGGACAGTCCCAAGGACTGTAGAGAGAGACTTGGAGGTTCCCACCCATTTCCCCCCATCCTAAGGAGAGCAGAAGCAAGGGCTTAACATAGCAGTAATCTAATGAGCTTCATGGCTAAACTGGGATTTGAACCCAGGCCTGCTTTGTTCAAGGCCAGCACTGCCACTAGTCTCTGAATTGGCCCTATTTATCGGTTTAGGGGGGTGTTTTTACAGCTGAGGGTATCCTACTGAAACAGAGGCTCCCTTCTGTAAAACCCATGTGATAGGTTGCCAGCATCTAAAGTGGTTTGCACACTGATTCCTAAACTCATTTTTGAAGTTGTGGATTTCATGGGCCTAATCTAGAGGGGCTTTGGAGTTGGGAAAATGTTCTGTGTGTACAACAGGGAATCCCAGACATAGCATTAATACACTTCCACTTGCAGAAAAGAACAAGTAATCCCTCTGTACACTGGGCTTTGGGTCATGTCCAATATGTTTAAGACATCTCACTAACTGCAGGGAAAACAATTTTTTTCACTGAAGTATATCAGGTCAGAAGGATTACTGTAAAGCTTTCAAGTTCTGACGGCATTTTGGAAAATGTTATTATACATGTTAATATGTTATAAATGTTACTATACATACCATGTTTGTTATGTCTAATTGTTATACTACACACCAAAGTCTTTCCACTTATAAAATGGAAAAGAATTGAAAAATCTCCCATTGTGGTTAAAGTTTTGTAAACAATTTTGTTGCCAGAAGCCCTGTTTGCTTGATGTTGGCTTTGTAGCCATTTTGTTTTCAGTTCAGGCCCTTGAAGTCTCATACCTGGGAGATTTCAGCCCCTAAGATGAAAGCTAACTTAGTTTTTGTAATGTATGTGCTGTTATGGATGGAGTATTGATGATTGTACTTTATGGCTGGATTTGTTTTTACTGCAAGCTTGATCCTTGCCTTTTAGGCTCAATGGTAAAAGAACAAGTCTTTAAACAGAAAAGAGGGGAGGGAGAAAAGGAAAGGATCAGCCCACTGAAGAAATGTAAACTCCTTCAAACTCCTCACTATTGGAACAGTGATCATGCTGCAAGATGACACATTCCAAAAATGAGATCATGAATCTCCTCATCTGAAAGGGAGGAGGAAAGAGGGAAGCTAATGGGCAAGGTGAGCCAGCGGACGGACAGATGTGAGTCAGTGAAAGGAAAAACAGAATGATGGACGGAAGCCTGAGACAGGCATTGATCACTAAAGCCCTGGAAAAAATGCTTTTCAGAGCTATCAGACTGAGGCATGACTTCTCACTTTATGTTGATTTTGTACTCCTGGTATGAACAAACCTCTCATCTAATCTGAAGAAAGGATGGGGATCAGTTTTGCCTTGTGCATCTTTAAAATAATTGAAAGTCTTGTGAGGGTGAGGGGAATTTTGAGTATGCTTAAAGAGATATGTGCTTAATTTGATATAAGGACCTCTTTTGTACTTGATGAGATTTTTGTGCTTTGTGATCTGTTTCAAAGTAAAGAACCTAAAGTCAGATTTAGGGACATGTATGAAATTAGCCTCATCCCCATTTCTCCCCAGATTTATGGTGCTGCATGACCTGATCTTGTTTTTGGAGGCCTGTCAGTTAGTGATCTGCCCCTGTTCTGTTTTTGATTTCTGAACCTTGTTCACACTGCTATACATGCACAATTTGCTGCAGTTTTTTTCCTTTTTGCATTTTTTCAACGTACATGTGTGCACTGATTAAATCATAGCACATTAAGGAATCCTCATGAAATCACATCAAGATTCCTTATTGGCCTGGTTTACTCAATATGCACATTGGTAACCTGCAAGAAAGGAGGGGGGAGAAATGAACTGAAAAATGGTAAAGCGTCAAGCTTTGAATTAATTCAGAATTAATTCTGAAATTAATTTTAGAAATTAACTCCTAGTTAAACCATAAGGCAGACTGAGCAGAATGTGAAGCAAAGTGAACCAACAGAATAATGATGAGATGTGTTGGAAGGAACACAGACATCCAGAATTGGCTCTGGAAGAAATTACACTGATGGCTCAGCTGGGGGTGATGGAGACAGATCAGTCTGTAAATGCAGACTGCTGCCAATCAGCTGTAAAGCTGGGGTAAATGGGTGTGATTTTGAGCAGAAATGCAGGAGGAGGTATTGGACCCTTCTTCTGCCTTGCAACTCTCCCCCAACTGCTTTTTTTCTAATTGTGCTCGAAGGCTGGGAGTAAACCTCATTAGGAGAACAATGGCTGGGGGCAGGAGGGACAGTTCAGCACCTTCTGCTTTACAGCTGGTTGACAGCAAACTGCCTTTGAAGACAAGACATAGATCTGCAACCATCATGTTTCATTCTGCCAATTCATGCCTTCATTTCTGAGATAGTTATTTGCACTGTGGCTTTGTCTACTTAACTCCACAGGGTGTCAAATTGCCTGCACATGAAAATGGTCAAAGTTACCATGGTGCAGGAAACACCCTTCAACAACTATTTATTTATTTGAAACCATATAGCCCATCCTTCTGTTGCAGTCACAACCCTCAGGTCAGCATATGACAATTTTAAAATGTTCACAAAGTATAAGAGGAAAATACTGTAAAAATTAATTATACCTTAAAACTTTTAAAACAGTGGGGAGCAACAGATAAATCTTTTTTTTAAAAGGGGTACTAGCTTATTAAAATGTCGACAATATAGTAACTTTGGGTATATATCACTTCAGAAATAAGCATATGGAGTGTTCCTGTCAGTAATGTAGTCGCAAATTCAGATTTGTAGGGGTCCCTTAATTATTGTCACAGCCACACCCCTCTCCCCCCTTTTTTCTGCTGGGTTGAGAATGAGATCCTTGTTAATGCCGCCCTGGGCTCCTACTGAGAGAAAGGGTGGGAAATAAGTAAATAAATAAAGCCTTCTTCCACAAAACAGATGTGCCTAAGAGCCAATAAGCATGAAAGGAGAGAGTGTTAGCTACTGAAAAGAGTCTTCTCAGTGGCTGTCTCACCTCCTTTCACTTTGATTGGCTCCAATCTTCTCAGAGGTTAACACACTCCCCTTTCATGATGATTGGCTTGCAGGATGCTGGAGACATAGGGACCTCCTGAGACCCTGCTCCTCCAAAAGTAAGGGGTCTAAGACCCCCTAAAACCCCAAACATCTCCACCCCTGGTCCCTGTGATGTGATGTTGGGCCAGTCATTGCCTCTCAGCCTAACCTACCTGAGAGGGTTGTCGTGAGGATCAAATGGGGAGGGGAGAACCATCACCTTGACCTCCTTGGAGGAAAGGTGGGATATAAATGTAATAAATAAAGTTGAGATCAGCAGTCTGAATGGCCACAGTTGGTCTATGCTAGACTACTTCTTTTCCTGGTCATCAATAAAACTTATAAAACAGTTTCAAGGCAGGGGGAAAATATGAGCCACTTAAAAGAACTGTTGGAGAAGGAGGCTAAACAGGAGAGAATACAAAAGCAATGGTGTTGTCTCTTTCTGGGGGTGAGAGACTTGGCAGGTTTAAACGGTTTATGACTTGGAGATAAGGGTGTTTGTGAAAATATATCCAGTCTAAACAGATTATGTAGATGTTCAAGGTTACCAACAATCCATACATTTACTCCTATTCAGGTTAGATGTGCCAGATCTCCCTAGACATCCTATCTTGACAGTAGCATGAATTCTTGACAGTCGTTTCTCGCTTCCCTGGTGGGAATAATTGCACAAACTTGAACTGTTCAGGTTAACCTCAGTCATTTTGGAAATTTACTGTCAGAATCAGGGATGGGCGAGAATTTTGATTCGGTTCACATTGCAAGCTAAAGCTACTGAATTCACTCTTTCTGAAACAATATGAGAACCGAAACACAGTCATCCTTCAAAATATGCACTTATTTGAATGTTGCAATTCACTTCATCAACCAAATAATGTTTACAAAAATGCACATATTAGGGGAAAGTGTGCATAAAAATGAATATATGAATTAAAATAGCATGCAAAAATGCATTACATGACGAGAAATGGTTTGCAAAATGTGTACATTAGTCAAAACTGCCTACAGAAATGTATTTATTATAATAAATTTGGACTAAATTCGGATAATGTTCATGAGGATTTTAAGTAATTGTATTTTAAGCAAATTGTTGCAGAAATGTGGAGAACTGAATTTAAGATAGGAAAAATGGGAACTGAAATTGACATATCTTTCCATCTCTAGTCAGAACCTGCTCTGTTGTTTTTTTCAGCTGGCGCAGTCAAATCTTTCTCTTAACATTCACACTGATATTTTATCACTTCTACATTTGGCTGAGGTATGTGGATTACAAACTGAAAATTAGTAGATACACGTGCACACCTCCCAGAATTCCTTATTTAAATGCTGAGATGTTTTGTTGAAAGGTTTTTCTTCTTTTAAAACATGGGCCTTTTTAATTTACACTTTCTCCCATTTTTAAAGATTTGGCTACACTTGAAGTAACACATACCATTAGAGTTGGAACAAATGTGCCTTTTATATCCAGGGTTAGCTCTACCCTGTTCAATTATTATTGCATTGCCAAGACCACAGTTTACGCTGTCAACCATGCAACCGTTTCTTATTGATAAAGCCTCTCCCTTGAAATTAGTGAGCATTTTTAAGCACACTGAAAGGGGTGGTACATTGGAGTTTATTATTGATAAAGCATCCAACCTTGATATGAGATATAGCTAATATCAATTTAATTTCAAGATGGAAGTTTTATCAATAATTTTTAGCCACATTAAAGTGGATGGCACCATAAGCCAAAAAACAGACAAAAGTCACTCTACATATATAATTGGGACCACCAGTTTGCTCCTTAGTAACTCCTTCCTGCAGCCACTGGCATGATTTGCATTTAGTATTCTAGGGCAATTTAGTTAGGCGTTCTGAATTTATATATTTGACATATTTATAGCCTGCCCTGGATTATAGTAAATCTCAGGTTGGGTATGATACACAAATTACAAACTACAAATTACATAAAAACAGCATAAAACAAATAAGGAAAATAAGGAAGGAAAATAAAAATCTGCACTAGTTTCAGTTTAGAGGGTTGGGGAAGGGACGTAGCGCAGTGGTAGAATATCTGTCTCACATGTGGAAGGTGCCTGGTGTAATCCCCAACATCTCCGGAAACTGGGGATGTCTCCTGCCTGAAACCCTGCAGAGCTACTTCCACCCAGTGTAGACAATACTGAGCTAAATGAATTAATGGTCTGACTTGACATAAGGCTGCTTCCTGTGTTTCTATATGCTGGGAGCTACAGTAATGCAGCAAAGCTTCAATTTTAGGGGTACTTCCAGTTCAGTGATCAAACAAAGGAGATTCCCGATTAGAACATAAGAATTCTCACCGAGATGGAATGCAAAACTTTCTTTATTTGTACTGTACTTCCCTGATTGACAGGGTGCTACTGCAGGATGATTGCCATTGCCACCTTTTCATCTGACAGCGCTCCTTTGTCTCTTAAACAGTTATGGAATGAGTGGAAATGCAATCTCATCACTCCAATTTTTCACATGGTTCCCTGGGGGCTGCCATGTTTTGTTTTTCAATACAAGGTCTCTGGGAGGGAGGGGTCATCACAACCCATTGCTCCCAGAGTTCAGGGGCTCATTTGGCCTCATTTCAAGGTGCATGACACCTGCTGCGCTTTCTTGAAAACTTCACATGTATGCAGAAATTGGATAGAACAGACTGAGGAGGGGGGAACAAATGTGATAGGGAAATGGAATGGAAATCGACAGATCCACCCATCCCTGGTTGAGGGAGAGCCAAAAGAAGGAAGTTTCCTTGAGTTAAATGGAGAGTGTTCCCCAGTAAATGGGCGTAGGATTACAATAGAAGAAAACTGAAGGGTGAGTAATGACCATTCTGGCAACTCACAGGGCATCTCCAAAAGACCAAACTAGGGATCAAATTGGGACATGGATGTAGCAGGGACAGATAACTAGAGAACAGGGACAGGTGGAGTGTATGGAATAGGTACAGTTTTCTTCACTGCATTGCTCTGCAGCAGTGATACTGTACTTCAGTGTAGTTTGCTGAGCTAGAGTGTCTACTAAAAGATACCTATGATGCACTGAGACTTGCTTTTAGTCTGTTTTCCTAACTTTTTTTTTATTTAGGCAAAAGGGGCCTTGAAAGTTAGGAAAATAATCAAAGAATTGCTGTTACTTTTAAATAGAGTTGTTTTTTTCAAAGTCTGGCACTCAGTGAAGCATGGCCTGGTATTCTACTGGGTAAGGTTCATCCAGTGAGCGAGGACAATGGGTCTCTTGTTCCAAATCCCACTGCTTCCCTGCCATACAGGAAGGGTATTTGAAGGTCATGCAGAGCACACAACTGCCCAGCTCTATTTTCACTGCCCTCAGTGAGACATAAACCTGATGGATGACCATGCCTTTATGTTCAACCTTGCTAGGAACCCAAGTCCTGTGGAATAACAACACTTTTGATCTGTACCAGGAAAGATTTCTATATGCCTTTCCAATTTTTAAATTTTTCTATTTTTCTTGGTTTAGTGAAATAACTCTAATACCTACAGTAGTAACCAGGTTTCACAACTAGCATAGTGAACTGTTATTTTGCTGGGCAACTATGAAGCTGAATTTTGTGATAAAGGTCCGCAATAACATTGGCTTGGTGGTGTGTAGCTCGGTACCTTAACAAAGAAGTCAGGCAGCAGTGCAAAATTTTTAACACAGCGGTACCAGATATATAAGGGTATACCTCCATGAATGTGTGAGCATCAGGAGATCAACGGAGAGTTAACAGATTGGATGTGGTCAAGTGAAAGAGAGAAAACTGAAAACAATAAGATTCAGAATGCAGTTATTAAAATCTGGAATAAATACGAATACTTCTGTTATTTATTTCCCTTTGGCTCTGGTAATTAATAGTAATGTCTTCAAATTAATTCAAGACAGAACTATGAGTAACTACTCCTGTTGGCAAGCAAATAATATGATGAGGTTTAATTTTTTTATTATTCATGGTGAGGTCATGTCATATGATCAAATAATACTGAAAAATACAAGTATGCATTTCCATTTTTAAAACAATTTACAAATAAGGTACATTCATAAAATTGTAAGAGGTGTTGATATGACCTTAAACATCTAAAGAGCAAAAAAGGTTGCTTCTTGAAAATACACAAAATATTACTAGAAGCAGATTAAAATGATATAAATGTGATAAAATCAAATGGGAAAAAGAAAGTAGGTTAGTTATGTCTGTTTATAACTAATAACGTTTATCTGGAGTTAAAAATTGGATTAATGCGGCCATGAAGAATTTTTATAAAATATTACTAAGATGGTATTTCATACCTGAGGGATTATCAATGATGTTTTATAGTATTTGTTGGAGAGCCATAAGGAAAAATGAACTTTTGCCCACATATAATGGGAATGTAGCAGATTTTTAAACATTGGAAGGGTATCAAAGATACTGTGATTAGCTGCCAGGCTAGCTGGTCCTGTACTGGCCCCTGATCCCTTAAGTTGGCCCCAATCCAAACCAGCAGACAACACCCAGACAATGACTGCTGATGAAACCCCATTTGGACACAGCCTGGAGACTCCATCTGTGGGAGAAGAAAAATTCCTGATGGTGGAGGAGGAGCCTAGGCAGAAGGAAGGGGAGTCAGGGAAGATATGAAAAGCCTCAGAGAGATGAAAGGGGGGGGAGCTCTGTGGAGACACAGGGAGGAGGCTGGCCAAACTAGACCTTTGCTGAGGTTGGGGAAAGGTGGGCTTTACTGTCTTCATCAGGCTGTTCCTTGAAGTCCTATTGGGATAGCAGCAGCCCAGACTTACCTAGCCCCCCTGCACCCTGGGGAGGCATAAGAGTCCGTGATTTAAGTTTGCCAAAGGCACTGAGGCAAAATACGGAATATTGATGTTGTTATGTGCCTCCAAGTCGACTACGACCTATGGCGACCCTATGAATCAGTGACCTCCAAGAGCATCTGTCATGAACCACTCTGTTCAGATCTTGTAAGTTCAGGTCTGTGGCTTCCTTTATGGAATCAATCCATCTCTTGTTTGGCCTTCCTCTTTTTCTACTTCCTTCTGTTTTTCCAAGCATTATTATCTTTTCTAGTGAATCATGTCTTCTCATTATGTGTCCAAAGTATGATAACCTCAGTTTCATCATATTAGCTTCTAGTGATAGTTCTGGTTTAATTAGTTCTAACACCCAATTATTTGTCTTTTTTGCACTCCATGGTATCTGCAAAGCTCTTCTCCAACACCACATTTCAAAGGAGTTTATTTTTCTCTTATCCGCCTTTTTCACTGTTCAACTTTCACATCCATACATAGAGATCAGAAATACCATGGTCTGAATGATCCTGACTTTAGTGTTCAGTGATACATCTTTACATTTGAGGACCTTTTCTAGTTCTCTCACAGCTGCCCTCCCCAGTCCTAGCCTTCTTCTGATTTCTTGACTATTGTCTCCATTTTGGTTAATGATTGTGCCAAGGTATTGATAATCCTTGACAAGTTCAATGTCCTCATTGTCAACTGTAAAGTTACATAAATCTTCTGTTGTCATTACTTGAGTCTTTTTGACGTTCAGCTGTAGTCCTGCTTTTGTGCTTTCCTCTTTAACTTTCATCAGCGTTCGTTTCAAATCATTACTGGTTTCTGCTAGTAGTATGGTATTGTCTGCATATCTTAAATTATTAATATTTCTCCCTCCAATTTTCACACCTCCTTCTTCTTGGTCCAATCCTGCTTTCCGTATGATATGTTATGTGTATAGATTAAATAAATAGGGTGATAAAATACATCCCTGTCTCACACCCTTTCCGATGGGGAACCAATCGGTTTCTCCATATTCTGTCCTTACAGTAGCCTCTTGTCCAGAGTATAGGTTGCGCATCAGGACAATCAGATGCTGTGGCACCCCTATTTCTTTTAAAGCATTCCATAGTTTTTCATGATCACAGTCAAAGGCTTTGCTGTAATCTATAAAGCACAGGGTGATTTTCTTCTGAAATTCCTTGGTCCGTTCCATTATGCAATGTATGTTTGTGATATGATCTCTGGTACCTCTTCCCTTTCTAAATCCAGCTTGGACGTCTGGCATTTCTCGCTCCATATATGGTAAGAGCCTTTGTTGTAGAATCTTCATTACTTTACTTGCATGGGATATTAAGGCAATAGTTTGATACTGCATTCCTTGGGATCCCCTTTCTTTGGAATTGGGATGTATATGGAACGCTTCCAGTCTGTGGGCCATTGTTTAGTTTTCTATATTTCTTGACAGATATTAGTCAAAATTTGGACTGATTCAGTCTCAGTAGATTGTAGCAACTCTATTGGTATGCCATCTATTCCTGGTGATTTGTTTCTTCCAAGTATTTTAAGAGCAGATTTCACCTCGCATTCTAAAATTTCTGGTTCTTCATCATATGGTTCCTCTGTGAATGAATCTGTCATCCTTGCATCTCTTTTATAGAGTTCTTCAGTGTATTGCTTCCATCTTCCTTTTATTTCATCTCGGTCAGTCAGTGTGTTCCCCTGTTGATTATTCAACATCCCTACTCTTGGTTTAAATTTCCCTTTCATTTCTCTAATCTTTTGGAACAGGGCTCTTGTTCTTCCTTTTTTGTTCTCCTTTTCTATTTCTATACAGTAACTATTGTAATAGTTCTCTTTGTCCCTATGTACTAGTCGCTGTATTGTTGCATTTAGGGTTCTGACTGTGTTTCTATCTCCTTTTGCTTTTGCTTTCCTTCTCTCTTTAACAATTTGAAGAGTTTCTTCAGTCATCTATTGGGGGCTTTCTCTCTTTTTAACTAGAGTTATTGTCTTTTTGCATTCTTCTCTGATAACGTCTCTGACTTCATTGGATAGCTCTTCTGGTTCTCTGTCAACTAAGTTTAAAGCCTCAAACCTGTTCCTTGTTTGATCTTTATATGCTTCTGGGATGTTATTTAAATTGTATTTTGGCATTATGATTGCTTTGTTGTTGTTCTTTAGCTTTACTCTGATTTTTGATACGACCAGTTCATGATCTGTACCGCAGTCTGCTCCTGGTCTAGTTTTTGCAGAAAGTATGGAACTTCTCCATCTTCTGCTACCAATTATATAATCAATTTGATTCCTATATTGACCATTTGGTGATGTCCACGTGTATAGTCGTCTTTTCGGTTGTTCAAAAAATGTGTTTGCAAGAAACAAATTATTGGCTTCACAGAATTCAATAAGTCTTTCTCCTGCTTCGTTTCTATCTCCTAGGCCCCATTTCCCCACAATTCCTAATTCTTCTCTGTTCCCTACTTTTGCATTCCAATGCCCCATGATGATCAGCATATTTTGTTTTGGTGTGTGATCAATTTCTTCTTGTACTTCTGCGTAAAATCTCTCCAATTCCTCTTTTTCTGCGTTTGCCGTCGGAGCATAGACGGTTGATGGTTATGTTGATAGGTTTCCCATTTAATCTCATTGATATCACTCGCTCAGACCTTGCGTTGTAGCTCCTAATTGCTTTTGCTACATCACTTCTCACTATTAAAGCAACCCCATTTCTTCTTAATTTCTCATTTCCTGCATAAAATATATTGTAGTTTCCTGATTGGAAATGTCCCTTTCCCATCCATTTTAGTTCACTCATGCCAAGTATTGTAATGTTGATATGTTCCATTTCTTGCTTGACAATTTCTAACTTTCTCTGGTTCATGCTTCTCACATTCCATGCTCCTATTGTGTGCGTTGTACAACTCCAGACTTTCCTTTCACATCTGTGTGCATCAGCCTCCGGGGTTCCTTTTGGCTTTGACCCAGCTGCGTCATTAGTCACAGCACTACTCATACTTGTCCCTTGTTCTTCCCCAGTAGCTCAGTGAGTGCCTTCTGACCTGGGGGTCTCATCTTCCAGCACTATCTCGTGTTGCATTTTGGATAGTCTATTCCTAGGGTCTTCATGGTAAGAGATATTCAGAGGTGGTTTACCATTGCCTCCCTCTGAGTTTGGATGCATCTTAGTCTGGTGTTTCAGCTTTGACCATTCCACCTTGGGTGCCCCTGCTAGGAGTCTAGCCTCTTGGTCTAGACTCCTGACGGCATTGCTCTCAGCTCCTTCAACACACTCAAACCCCCTCACCACGTTAAGGTGTACATCCTAGCTAATTAATAATTTTGTATTATTTAGACTCAGGGCCAGTCTGTATATTATGTGCAATATTGCCAGGTATTACAACTGCTGAGAATGCTCAAATACTTTTAAATCCCCATGGCATCTTCCTTCTTCCCATTCCCTCCTTAGCCTGTCATCCACCCAGCTGCTACATCTGCTCCTGCAAATGTGATTTCAAGGGTGCTGCACAGCAGGTGAGAGAGAGGTGGCTGTGGAAGGTGGGAAAAGTTGCTGTGGCTGCTTTGTCTCCCACTACATCAGGAAATTTAAAGGTACAAGACTATTCTTTCAATTGTAACCTGGAAACTCTAATCATAAATGGAAAGCTAAAAATGGCCTTTGCATTATGGTTTTTCTATGTTGCTGTTGTTACAGTAAATTATTTAGACTTTTCAAGGGCTATAGCCATAACAATAAATAATGACAATAATGAAGAAGATGAATTATTGCTAGAATTAGAACAAAATTAATGTTTTGGAAAAACAAATATACCATCCCTCTGTGTGATAACTGTAAGGAAGAAGAGAGATTAGAGGCCTGTAACAGGGAATAATTTTATTAAATAAAATTATCCCCTGTTACGACGTTGAGCCTTTATGAAATTTATTGAATATCCAATTTCTGTTTTCAGTCTAGTAAGTAGGAAAATAAGGAACAAGGTAGTAGAAGTTGAAAAGGAAACAAGAAATGGGAAAGAAGGGTTGTAGGATATGTTATTCTGTGTCAGCTGGACAAGGAGTCAGATAACCATGTTACAAGAACTGTTTAGACAAAATGCACCAAACAGGTATCCCATGCACCATTAAATTTACGCAAGGCATTGCTTCATATATATGTCACTTGTTCTACTACTGTGTATGGAATCCTATGCAAGTTAACTTGGAAGTGAGTCCCAGTTTGTTCAGTGGGCCTTACTCCTAAATAGTTGAGTATAGGATTGCAGCCTGAGTCATCAGTCTGAGGTGGAATGTGCTGTTTCCAAGCTCATATAACCAGTGTTCAACATCTTCAGACAGTACATTGAATATACGCCATTTATTTTGGGGGCATTGGGCAGGAATGCGTCCAAGCACAAAGTGAACGAATGAGAAATCACAGACTGTTCCAAGTGTGGGGTTGATTTCTTGTTTGCTAGATGGATAACTGGGTTAATCTGATCTGGCAATTCCAGTGAATTCTAAAACCCAGTGTCATTAAACCTTTAAATTCTCAAGTTGTAGTATAAAGCCAAAAAGGATTCAAGTTATGCCCCAAATCTAGCAACCATATAGAAAAAGAGGAAGCACTTGGTAATAAAGATGTAATGATCACACATTCAGAAAAAGTTTAAGTTGTATTTATCTGTTTCTTTAGTAAATTTATATCCCACTCTTCCTCCAAGGAGCTCTGGGTGGTATACATTGCTCTTCTCTCCCCATTTTATCTTCATAATGACACTGTGGGATAGGTACAGTTGAGAGACAGAGTGGCCCAGTGTCACCCAGTGAGCTTCAAGACTGATACATAGTAGCAATCACTGTACAAATAATCAACAGAAGAACTATATATAGAACTCAGTCCCATACTTACATTCTGTTATTACAGTATTTGAAATCCAAGATATTGCCTAGAGAATTGGGCTGGTGCTCCCTGTCATGCTGTGCTGAATTGTGCCTTTTTGTCTTGGTCCATCTCTAGTTGCACATAGTTATGCCTGACTAGTTGGGGCTGAATGTGAATGAAGATTGGATGCAAATGTCCATCCACATTCTACCTCAGCTGTTCAACTACCTGAAACAGGTTCAGGTCAGTGATGCTTCTGCAATGTTTCCTGTTGTTTCCCCTTTCCCTGATGCTTCTGAAAAATCAGCAAAAAGGTCTGGACATGTTTTTGAGGGGCTAAAATCATTTGTGAAATGCACCCCTGATTTTAGCTAAGCACTGATACACAAGACAAAATTGGCAGGAACAATTCAAGGCAGTTTTCTGTAATGTGAAGATGTCTATTGAAACAAATGGAAATGGCTAGTATTAGGGACAGAATGTCCTGCAAACTGGGCCGCTGGTCTAATCTGATTTGGCAATTCCGGTAAATTACAAGCAGTAAGGTCAAAAGAGAACCTAATTTGCTGATGATGAAAAGCACAGCTTCAAAGCATGACACAGGCCCAGGCTTCCAAGAAGCAGCTCTTAATGTTTGAACTTTCTGATTGCCACATGGAGGTTTGCTTTGAAGTTTACTCTAGCATGAAAGTCATAATCATTGTTGCATTTCTGGGCAATTATTACGTGTTTTGGTTGTGGTGATTTGAGGCCTGAAGTCAATAGCTGGGAATTATTGTAGACAGTGTGGTAGGGCAGTGCTTCGATAGAAAACCCATGGGGGAGAGAGAGCGCGCGATGATATTTCAAGGCACAGGTACATTATTGGACTGTCATGACTTCAGTATCCATAATTCCCTTTGGAATCTCTTTCATTCAATTGCCATTATAACTCAAGCAACCTTAGCTATGAGATCTACAAATGCTTAGACTCTAGGATCTAGAAAAAATGCCATCTTCTCACTTTGCCCAGCCATTGACGATATAGGGAAAAAATATCCATGATAAATGTGGGTGTGGATGCTGTATCAAGGGCAAAAGAGTTGTATGATTTAGTTTTGTTTTCAGCTTGTGGTATTGGGTGACTTCAACATCCATGCCGAGACTGCTCTGTCAGGAGTAGCTCAGGATTTCATGGCCTCCATGGCAACCATGGGTCTGTCCCAAGTATTATCTGGCCCCACTCATGTCGCTGGTCACACTTTGGACCTTGTTTTCTGTGTTGGATGGGATGATGATGATCTTGGTGTGGAGGAACTTTCTATAGTTCCATTGTCATGGACAGATCACTACCTGGTTGGGTTTAGACTTACTGGGACTCAGAACCTCTGCAGGGGTGGGGGACCGATTAGGATGGTCCGCCCCAGGAGGCTGATGGATCCAGATGGTTTCCTGATGGCTCTTGGGGATTTTTCTGTCACTGCAGCAGGTGATTCTGTCGAAGCCCTGGTTGACCTCTGGAATGGGGAAATGACCAGGGCGGTGGACACGATTGCTCCTGAGTGTCCCCTCTTACGGAGTGGAGCCAAACCAGCTCCCTGGTTTACCAGGGAGCTGGCGGCAATGAAACGAATAAGACGGGGACTTGAGCAACGTTGGCAGAAGACTCGGTGCGAGTCTGACCGAACATGGGCTAGAGCCTATCTGAAGGCCTACTCCATGGTAGTGCGGGCTAAGAAGAAACTTTTCTTTTCTGCCACCATTGCATCTGCTGGGAGCCGTCCAGCAGAGCTGTTTCGAGTGGTCAGGGGTCTTTTAAACTCTGGCCCCCAGGAGGGTAATATAGACCACTCAACAGCCCGCTGTCAAGAATTTGCACGGCACTTTGCAGATAAAGTCGCTCAGATTCGCTCCTATGTGGACGCTAAAATTGATACAGTCTCAGGGGATGTAACTTTGGCTCCTGCTTGTCCAATAATAATGGATTCCCTTCAATTTGTACAGCCCGAGGATGTGGACAAGATGTTTGGAGAGGCGAGAGCCACCACATGTCTGCTGGATCCTTGCCCTTCCTGGCTCATTAAAAGTGCCAGAGGGGGACTGGCTGAGTGGGTGAGGGGAGTAGTCAATGCCTCTTTACAACAAGGCAGAATTCCATCGTGCCTAAAAGAGGCAGTTGTACAGCCTTTGTTGAAAAAGCCCTACCTGGATCCCTCCATAATGGGAAATTATCGGCCAGTCTCCAATATTCCATTTTTGGGCAAGGTAATAGAGCGTGTGGTGGCCGCCCAGCTCCAGAGATTCTTGGATGAAATGGATTATCTGGATCCATTTCAGTCTGGTTTCAGGCCTGGTTACGGGACAGAGACAGCTTTGATCGCCTTGGTGGATGACCTTCGCAGAGAGCTGGACAGGGGGAGTGTGTCCCTATTAGTTCTACTGGACCTCTCAGCGGCTTTCGACACCACCGACCATGGTATCCTTCTTGACCGCCTTGCTGGGATGGGACTTGGGGGCACTGTGTTACGATGGCTCCATTCCTTTCTGGAGGGACGAACTCAGAAGGTGGTGCTGGGGGACTCCTGTTCGACTTCTTGGCCGTTGACCTATGGGGTCCCTCAGGGCTCAGTTTTGTCCCCCATGTTGTTTAACATCTATATGAAACCGCTGGGAGAGGTTGTCCGGGGGTTTGGGGTTCGGTGCCATCAGTATGCAGATGACACCCAACTCTATTTCTCCTTTCCACCTAAAGCCAAGGAAGCTGTCCTGGTCCTGAACCAGTGCCTGGCATCAGTGATGGACTGGATGAGGGTGAACAAATTGAAACTTAATCCAGACAAGACAGAGGTGCTCCTGGTCAGTCGAAGGGCAGATCAGGGAATAGGGATTCAGCCTGTGCTGGATGGGGTTACACTCCCCCTGAAGACACAGGTTCGCAGTTTGGGTGTGCTCCTGGACTCAGCTCTGAACTTGGAGGCCCAGGTCTTGGCCGTGGCCAGGAGTGCCTTTGCCCATGTAAGACTAGTGCGCCAGCTGCACCCGTTCCTGCAAATGCCTGATTTGACTATGGTGATGCATGCCTTAGTTACATCCTGTTTAGACTACTGTAACGCGCTCTACCTGGGGCTGCCTTCGAAGACTGTTCGGAAACTTAAACTGGTACAAAGAGCTGCAGCCAGAGTATTAACAGGGGCTGGTTACAGGGACCATACAACTCCCTTGTTACAACAGCTCCACTGGCTGCCAGTTTGTTTCCGGTCACAATTCAAAGTGCTGGTTTTGACCTTTAAAGCCCTATATGGCCCAGGTCCAGGCTATCTGTCAGACCATATCTCCCTATATGAGCCTGCCCAGGCCCTGAGATCTTCAGGAGAGGCCCTTCTCTCAGTCCCAACACCCTCACAAGTGCGATTGGTGGGGATGCGAGATAGGCCTTTTCGGTCGCTGCTCCTAGGTTCTGGAACTCCCTTCCTAGGGAGGCATGAATGCCCCCCTCCTTGCCATCCTTCCGTCAGCAAGTAAAGACTTTTTTATTCCGACAGGCCTTTGGGATAGAAGGTGTTTAGAGTTGGGCTTTACAAGGCTTGTTTTATTGTTTTACATTATTATCTGTATTATTTTAAATTGTTTTTAGTTTTATGGTTTTAAGGTTATGCATAGTTTAATTGTATTTTAATTGTATGTTTTTCTATGTTTTTAACTACATGTACTTTTATTTGTAAGCCGCCCTGAGTTCCAGTTTGGAAAAAGGGCGGGGTAAAAATAAAGTTTCATTCATTCATTATTAGGTTTGGGTGAATCAGTCAGTTTCAGTTTCTCTGTTTCCCATTTTTCCAATCTTAAGTTCTCCACACTTGGACATCACCTTGTGGTTATTATTTTTAAAAAGCCCTTATGAAAATTCATCATTTTTATGTGAATTTCTCCTAATATGTACATTTTGTAATTTTTGTTTGCAATTTTGCCTAATATGCACATTTTTCCAAAACAATTTCCCCTGATAAAATTCATTTTTAAATGTTATTTTCACTAATATATGTATTTTACGCACACTTAACCTAGCATATGCATTTTTGTACACATTCCTTGGCTGGAGAACTGCACTGCAAAATTTGGAGAAATGTGAACTGAAATGAATTTCTCCGCCATCCTTGCTTATGGGTTGGCTGGGTGGGAATCTTCCAGTGCTTTTTTCCATGGAAAATGTTCCATTTCAGAAGTTCATTAGTAACATGAATGGATGCAAATTGCATTCCTTAGGCAAGCTTGGCAGTTTCAAAGATTTTAGCTTTGTTTATTAAATACATGCAAAATATACATGCTAAATTAGATCATTCTGTCGGGCATCAGAAAATTTTCTTAAGCAAATTACCCTATGCACATGAGCCTAATTTGCATAGGATTTTTTTCCTGAACCCCCCCCCCCATCACTGTAGGTTGGTACTTCTGGTGTTGGTCGGAGCTCTGCCCCAAATGCACAACCTAGATTTGGGTAAAAGAATTGTTTCACATAATTAACATTACATTTTATGTTTAGGATCCATGCTCAGTTTCACTGAACCAGAGGATTATTTGTTTTCCAAAATAAAGAGACTTTGGGCCAGTAGCGGCTACTTCCCCCGTTCCAACATGCCAATGGAAAGCACATAACACCTCACCATGTCTGTTGCAGCCGCGGACTATAAATGTCAGCTTGATGCCACTGAGAGAGATGGAGGGAACAGCAAAGCATTCAGAACCTGTTTCCAGGTTTCCTGGAAGAGGAAACACTGGCAGCTTTGTGAGTTCCCTGCTGGATCACCGCTAGCTTTGCTGAGTGCATTCAGCTTTCCAAGAAGTTGCATTTCAATATAAGTTGCCTGCATTCCTTCTGGGTTTGCAACCTCTAGTAAATTATTTGGGTGAAAGAACTGGGGAGGAGGGGATGACAGCAAGGGGCAGACTTTTCATTTTGTTTTAAATTGTCCCAGTGCCAAGCATACTACAGTTGGCAAGACCAGCCAGGGCTTCAGGTTGGAAACAATAGGCTAGCTTTCAGGTTTGCAGATCAAAGAGCAGGCTTCCTCCCCCCCTTCCCCCAACCTAGGGTACAAATAGCAATTGAGCACATAATTTCCACAGATAAAGTGCTGAAAACCCTTGCTGTGTGGAGCCAATGGGAACAGCTGCCAAGTCCATAAGAGGGATCAACTGAACGCTGTACTGCTTTCAGTCGATAGTGGAACACATCCCCATGAATGATTATGAGCTGTCCCTTGAAAATGTTGGGGATTGTAGCTGGTGTCCCTTAAAGACTGGCAGAATAAGTCCAGAATAAGATACTCAAAGACAAGGGCAGGGGAAGATGCCTATACACTTTTGTAATATGGAAGAACATAGTGACATACCCAGGGTTTGTTTGCTGGTAACTAAGAGAAGTCAAAATGGCTTGATGTAAGCTGATCCAATCTGTGAGGAAAGCAGTGTTATCACTCACACTGTACTTCTTTATTTAAAATGTTTGACTTGTAAGCAACCAAGAAAGACTTCGACCTGTCAGCCATTAAAAAAGCAAGCTAATGTGGCAGCAAACCTAAGCCAAGTGAATCATGTTTATGTAAAGCTTAGAGCCCCCAAATGAATATCTGGAATTTAAGGATAGAATGGACCGGTTAGATCATCTGCTCACCCAGGCCAGCATAGGATTGTTCCTCAACAGAATACTCCTTATTGGAAGGTTTATTTTTCTATTTTAATAAATGACTGAGGCAGCTGGAATTCTGCTTCTTGCTTGTATCACTCCAGAATACCAGGACTAATAACTAAGAGTACATAATCCTTCCAAAAACAAACTGTTGTTGTAGGAAACCAGATGGAGAGATGCCAGTGTCTGATTACCAGCATGCAAGCTAATGAAGCGCTCTGTGCCTTTTGTGAAAGATTCGTGTGTTGATTGTTTACACAATACTCCTTTATGCTAGGTGCTTTAAAGTTCTTATCCTGTTCGTCCTTCCAGCACATCCTGCATGGTAGGCTCCCGTGTTACAAATGAGGAACTGGTGTAGCGTAGTACTAGTAGCTAAGCGTGTGTGATCTGAATCTGGAAGCTCCTGTTTCAAATCCTACCTCAGCTGCAAATTCATGTGGCCTTAGGCAACCCACTTAAATTTCAGTGTTATCTTTCTATCTGCAATGTAGGGTTGATAGTACTTTCCTCCATTATCAGGTTTACCTAGGAATGACTGGATGAGCTTAGAACTCTTGAAACCTCCTATTAAATACTAAGTAGTTTCTTGTTAACAATATTAACCCCCAAAAAAAGAGTGCAGAACCTCCAAGCAGTATTGTTGGTATTACGAAAACAAGGCTCAGCCAAAAAATATCTCCCACCCACACTCATTTTACCAACCCAGATGCAGGTGGCAAAGTTAGTCTTTTCAAAGATGGAGCAGGGGATCATTTTCCAGTAGCTGGTGGCTGTTACTTTTTATTTTATTGTTTACCCAGTGGTCTCCTAGACTGGGGGCTGGAAGCATTGCCTTAACTCTACTTGTCTTCAGAACAGTGAGTTGTGATGATGAAAAGCCAGGATGAAAGGCTGGAAGGCCAGTCATTTTGGAAGCATCTTAGCTTATTTTCTGACCCAAGCCAATCTGAGCCTGGGGACAGAAGGGTCACCCATCACTACTTTACTTGATTTCTTAGTAGTGACTTGGAGGAGTGTATATCCTTTCGAAATGTTTGTGCTAGTCTTAACGATCTTTGCTTTTGTCCAGATTCCACATTCACTTTGAAAGTTCACTTCAGGCAAAATTCAATGCCACTTTGGCACACCACCTGGATAAGCTTTATAGTATGACAGGAAGCATATAAATATTTTTCAGTCAATCAAAAAAATTGAAGTTTCACATTCAAAAGAATTCTCCAAGGAGAGACTGTGTTGCTAGGGATGGTGAGCACCCCCCCCTTTCCAGAAGAAATTTCACTGGTCTGATCAAAAATCTTTTGGCTTTCCTCACAGAGCCTCTAATATTTACCCCAAATTATCTTCAATTCTTGGTTTAGGTTGAATTTTGGTGGAGACTCTCCATGGAAACAGCTTCTTTGGGCTGCTCTCTCTTCATTCTACACTGTTTGGCTTAAAACAACGCTAATGCTCTCTGGTCAACGTAGGAAGGCATATACAATTTGCCTGTAGCTAAGAGAATGTCACTTTATCTCAAGGCAAAATATTTTGAGGGAGAAACTGTTCTCATTTCATGTCAGCTTTTTTTTTGTCAGCATGAATAATTTTTAACTTTCGGAGAAGGAGATGAGTAGAGTGGTTTCCTCACTTTAATTAGGACTATTCAGAGGTTCTTAGGCCCCCCAACCCAGCACTGCTCTAATTTGCATCCATATGGCTTTCATTAAATGCTGAGTGCAGAATCGGAACTTCTCATGTCATTTCCAAATAGAAACCAGGTGCTTTTCTGAAACTCCAAGATGCCATGCAAACAGTTTTTGTTGTCATATTTTGTCTGGAGATGATGTTGCCAAGAAAAAAAAAAGATTTAGGAATTGTGTGAGATGGGAGTATTTGGTTTCTCTTCATGGCTTTGAAAAGAAATAAAAGAACTTCACTTGGTAATCTTTGAGTTTCATGCAAATGAAGGTGAAATAGAAGCTATATTTTTTACTCAGAACCCTTTTTCCCCTGATCATATGTTTTTATCTGGATCATGTTTTTATCTTCAGCCTTTGTGAGGGTAAAGTGTGCAATACAACATGGAAGTAACTTTTGTAGTGATTAGATGTAGGCAGGGTGACTGTCATAGAACAGAAGATCATCTCTCTGCCATTCTTGGATGAAACCGCAGCTTGGAAGATTACTTTTAAAAAGTAATAAATTACAGTTACAATTACATGGCCCAAAAAAACTAGTAATCACCATCACAACTACAATTGCTCTGGAAGTAACTTATTACTTTTTTTCTCAAAAGTAATCACTACAATTACATTTCAGTTACTTTTTAAAAAAATGCCTACAAGGTGCTGGCCTTGGCCGCCTCACATCTAAGTAGCCCAAAACAACATTAAAAATAAACACACACATACAGAGGTAGTAGAATAATTCTTTTTATCCTTAAGATAGCAATTGTGGTCTCTCTGCTTGTAAGAGAGACAGGAAGGGAGACAGAGGCCACTACTCAGATCTTTGCACATCAAACCAAGTGCAACCCCCCCCCAGTCAGCCAGCAAACATAATCTCTCTCACTTAACCACCTCCTGGACCCTGCCCTGCCACCAACTAAGGGACACTCACCGAACCAAACATTTTCCCCTGAGATGCAAAAAAGTTAAAATACTGCAAATGCAGCACAGTAGCCAGGGCCACTTTGTGTGTGAAGTGCAAACACAGTATTCACACACACACACACACGCACACACACACACACACACAGAGTCATCTTTCACCTCCACAGTTCTTTATCTCCATTCTGCTGCTGCCTCCTCCTCCTTTATCCATGTTCTTGCTCTCCGGCTCCTTTTCCCCTCCACTCCATTCTTCTCCATCACCATCCATTGTTTTCTCCACTCCACTCCTGTTTCACTCTCCACCTCCTCCCTTGTCACATCCTACTCACCCACAGAGCATGATGAGGGAAGAGAGATGCTGCACAGAAGCCCAGTTTGAGGCACATGATTTTCATCCACAAATCAGAGGAGCAGAAGACTTCCCCTGCTTCCCCCCCCAAGTAATGCCCCAAAGGCATGCTGGAAACATTACAATTACTCCACAAAGTAACAAAATTACTCCTAGTTCTATTACAATCAAAATGTAAAGAAATTACCCACATGTTCCTCAAAAAAGTAATGAATTACAAGTATTTCCAAGCTCTGGGGCTGATATAGTAACTCTGGGTATTTATCACTTCAGAAATAAGCATATGGAGTGTCCCTGTCAGTAATGTAGTCGCAAATTCAGACATGTAGGGGGTCCCTTCCTTATTGTCACAGACACACCCTCTCCCCCCCTTTTTCCTGCTGGGTTGAGAATGAGATCCTTGTTAATGCCGCCCTGGGCTCCTACTGAGAGAAAGGGCAGGAAATAAATAAATAAATAAAGCCTTCTCCCACAAAACAGATGTGCCCAAGAGCCAATAAGCATGAAATGAGAAAGTGTTAGTAACAAATTACTTCCAAGCGTTGGATGCAAGGTGCTACAAAGTAAGTTTTTTAGATTGCAATCCTACACCCATTTATGAATTCAGGGAGACTTGATTCTCAACAGACATATATAGGATTGTACTGCCGGGCATTATTCAAAGGTACAGAAACTTGGAGATACAGGCACTTACTATTGCCATTTTCCTTCTTATGAAACAAACTTACAGAGATATTAAATTACAGCTAGTTTATGTCCTTTTTGTCCCTTATTCTAGAACAGTGGTTCTTAACCTGGGGTGCAATCACCCCCAGGGGTGCGAGACACTTTTTCTAGGGGTGCGAGGCATTGTTCAAGAGATTTTAAAAATTCATTTAAATAGAAGCAGAAAATTAACTATAAAACCAAAGGTTTTGGAAAACTGTCATTTATCTTAGCTAAGTTAGACTAAAACACACATTAAAATAAAATAAAAAAAATTAAAAATGAACGGTATTTTTTCAGGGGGTGCAAGAGCATATTTTGGAAGTCCAAGGGGTGCTGGCAGTGGAAAAGGTTAAGAACCACTGTTCTAGAACATTTCAATCTTAGGGCACTTCCACACAAATGGGTTTGCAGAAGATTGGTGTTTTGAACCTGAGTATTGATCATCTGGAATCTACACTTTTAATGGGGGTCGCCATCCCCATTTTGACTCCTGTTAATCTTAATTGACTGGAAATGTTGGCAAACTCAGAGCTTGGAAGTAATTCATTACAAGTAATGAATTGCTTGTAATTCATTACTTTTTTGAGGAACGAGTGGGTAATTTCTTTACATTTTGATTGTAATAGAACTAGGAGTAATTTTATTACTTTGTGGAGTCATTGTAATGTTTCCAGCATGACTTTGGGGCATTACTTGGGGGGGGAGCAGGGGAAGTCTTCTGCTCCTCTGATTTGTGGATGAAAATCATGTGCCTCAAACTGGGCTTCTGTGCAGCATCGCTCTTCCCTCATGCTCTGTGGGTGGGTAGGAGGCAATGAGGGAGGAGGTGGAGAGTGAGACAGGGTGGAGTGGAGAAAACAATTGTATTAAAAAAATGGATGGTGTGGTGAAGAATGGAGTGGAGGGAAAAAGGAGCCGGAGGGCAAGAACATGGATAAAGGAGGAGAAGGAGGCAACAGCAGAATGGAGATAAAAAACTGTGGAGGTGAAAGATGACAACATGTGTGTGTTTGCAGTTGGCATACAAAGTGGCCTCCACCACCCTCCCTGGCTACTGTGCTGCATTTGCATTATGGATAAAAAGAATTATTCTACTACCTCTGTACGTGTGTGTTTATTTTTAATGTTGTTTTAGGCTACTAAGATGTGTAGCAGCCAAGGCCAGCACCTTGTAGGCATTTCTTTTTTAAAAAGTAACTAAAATGTCATTGTAGTGATTACTTTTGAGAAAAAGTAAAGTAATCATTTACTTTCAGAGCAATTGTAATTGTAACGATAATTACTACTTTTTGGGGCTGTGTGATTGTAACTGTAATTTATTACTTTTAAAAGTAATCTTCCAAGCTCTGAGCAAACTGTAGTTACACCTAAATCCTGTAAGAGGAAGTACCTCTTCAGTGAAATAATTACTTCTGCATTTCCTGTTAGCATTGGTTGTAGGATTGTGTGGCAGTTCCTCCATAGAATATAATGGATATCTATTCTTGGTGCATTCCACTCTTCTAGAGAACATATTGAAATTCTTTTAGGCCAGAGTTGCCCTATATGTTATGCTTGCCACACGTATCAACATCCCATGGAGTTTTCCACAGCCCTGGTCTATCATTTAGTGCAAAAGTGTCCAACAGTTTTTTAATATTTGCCAAAAATGTGGCGAATATGTTAACATTTTTGCCACATGATAAAAAAAATTAAATGTGTTTTGAGGGCAGAAAAATACAGAGTAATGTTTTGAATTATCTATTAATAGAATTGGTGGGAAATCTGACATATCTTTTCATTAAGGATTCAGGGAAATCAGGCATAATCCCTAATCAGTAGACTGCATCATCGCCTCCAAATTTTTGTCCAATACCTGTGACCAATTTTTTGATTTCACCATTTTTACCACAGAAAATGATGATGCACAGAACCACATTGAACCAAAAATTGAAAACAGTTTTTGAATAACTGTATTTAGAACCATGAACTCATTATGATTTAAAATATGAGTCCACATCATAACAATTGAATCATCTTTCAAATTTTTAGTGCCTTGAGGTAAAATCACATCCATCTGGAAAAGGTGTCTCTCCAAAGAAAGAAGCCTCACAAGCTTATGAGATAGCTGAGAATTATAGATGTCAAAGTGAGATGGATCTTACATGAATTCAAATACAATTCTGTATTTTTCAAAGTCAGAAAAGTGTATAGGACCCAAGGACAAATGTGTGACTGTTAAGGGTGGACACTTTTTTGAACTAGTACATGTATTAAAAATATATTTTAATAAAGAGGTGGTAGAAGTAAAAAGCACTAATTTTCCACAGGTCAATAGCCATTTTGCCACATGTGGCGAGTGGTGACCATGTTGGACACAAGGATTTAGTTCAACTGGCCATGTGTTTTTGGGGCATCAGGTCATGAGTTTCTCTGCCTCTACTAGCAAATGCTATTGATGTAAACGGTGGGCAGAGAGTTTATTCACATTGCCTCAACTTTCTTTCTTGTACCTCTGCTCTGGATCCCTTTCAGTTCAGATTTTGTCCCTTGCACTCCACTGAGATGGCTGTTACAAAGATCACAGATAATCTTATTGCCAAGTCTACAGCTGTATTCAGTTCTTATTTTACTCAATCTTTCTGCAGCCTTTGACACAATTGATCATGATCGCTTGCTGGACTCTCTTTGTGATTAGGGTTTTGTGATTCTCTTCTTAGTTGGTTTGTTTCTTATTTGTCAGGCCGTTCATTTAATGTGTTGGCTGGAGGTTATGCATCATCCTCTTTTTCCTTCTTGGTTGGGGTACTACAGGGTTCAGTTTTAGGACCCATGTTGTTTTCCCTTTATGTGCTATCCCTGGGCAACCTTATTCTATCTCATGGCCTTCAGTATCATTTGTAAGCTGATGACACACAGTTATATTTTTCAACCTGAGAACTCTCTTCTGATGTCCAGCATTATATTACGGCATGTCTTTTGCACATTTCAGCCTGGATGCTTCATCAGTGCCTGAAACTTAATATGGCAAAGACAGAATTGCTCATCTTTCCTCCTAAGCTCTCTTCCCAATATACATTTTCCATCACTGTTAACAACATTCCTCTCTATCCTGTGGAGGAAGCACATAGTCTTGGTTTGTTGGGCCTCAGCTCCTCCGTGGGGGCCAGGAAGGGGGAAGGCATGAGTTTCAGGGTCCCCAGCTGTCAGAAGGAGCGGTAGTTCCAGGAGTTGTTGAGTCTCCGCAGGATAGGGGATGTGGGAGTGAGTTGGAGCCAGAGTCAGTTCCCACAGATGGCGCTCTCTGAAGAAGGGTGTGCCCCACCCCGAGACCAAGTCGAGGAGCCGTTGGAAGTTGCTCCAGAGGGCGCGCTCCCTCCCCTTCTGCCTAGCGGTTCTCGGGAGGCGCCAGGAGAACAACCTCCCTCTGACATCGAGCCTGTTGCCGAGACCCTTTCAGATGAGCCATTGGACGCCCGCACCCCATCACCCCGCACTCATCGTCGTGAGAAACGGATGGGTCAGAGGCAGGACTTGAGAAGGAGTCAGAGATTAAGATCAAGGACTTTCCCTACTTAAACCTGTGGCTCCAGGGGAGGAGCTGCTGAGTCAACTTTCTCTATATGTTGCAGAGCATGTCTAGAGTGCAGCTAGGGAATTCTAGTGAGTTAGTTTAGTGCTCTCTATGAAACGTACTGCTTTTGATGTATCTATTACTCTAATAAAACAAGAATTAATTACACCTGCGTCTCAGCCTCATGGATCCCACTCTGAATGGGACATGGTTTTACTTTTGATTCTTCTTTTTCTTTTGTTCCCCACATTAAGGCTGTAGCAAAGTCCTGTCGTTTTTTCCTCTATAGTATTGCTAGAATCAGCCCTTTTTTGTCTGTCTCCTCCACACAGATGTTAGTTCATTTATTATTTATTATTTTATTTATTTAATACTCTAGTTATTTCTTGCCTTGACTACAACAATCTTCTTTTGACTGGTCTTCCACGAACTCGTATCAGTCCCTTGATTTCTACTCAACACTCCACAGCCATTTATCTGGACTGTTGTTTTGACCATGTTACTCCACTTTTGATGTCCCTTCATTGGCTCCCTATTTATTTCAGGATTCAGTATAAGCTTCTTGTTTTAATTTTTGAAGCTTTACATGATCTGGTTCCTCCTTATCTCTCATTTCGCATTATAGCCCTTCTTGGGATCTCCACTCCTCGAACTCTGTGCTTCTTACCCATCCCAGGGTTGTTTGCTGTTCAGCGTAACTTTGTCCATTTTCTCTTGCTGCTCCATATTCCTGGAATTGTCTTCTGGAGCACTTGCAGACTGCTCCCTCAATTTGGTTTTTTAAGTCTTACTTAAAAATGTTGCTTTTCCCCAAAGCTTTTGGAATTACAGCTTAGGTTTTTAATTTTTGTAATTTGTATACCTAGAGCAAGAGCCAGTGTGGTGTAGTGGTTAAGGTGGTGGGCTACGACCTGGGAGACCAAGGTTCGAATCCCCACATAGCCATGAAGCTCACTGGGTGACCTTGGGCCAGTCACTGCCTCTCAGCCTCAGAGGGAGATAATGGTAAACCTCCTCTGAATACTGCTTACCATGAAAACCCTATTCATAGGGTCGCCATAAGTTGGAATCGACTTGAAGGCAGTCCATTTCCATTTTCATACCTAGAGTATGTGTTTGCAGTCCTCACTTTGTTTTCTATTTCTTTTCCCTCCCTTTGTTGTCATTTTATTTTATTTAGATTGTATGCCTTTTTGGCAGGGACTGGCTTTTATTGTATTTATTTTATGTACAGTGCCATGTGCATTGATGGCACTATGTAAATGATGATGATGAGTTTTCCTTGCAAAGAGGAGCAGTCCCTTAGGGAGGGGAAATGACTTTACCTGCACACTTGTGATCTGTTTTCCTCTATTGGCGAAGTGCTTGCCAGGAGGAGAGGGAAAGAGAGTGCTGAGAATCATATTACAGATTGGCTCCTGTAAAGTGTCTGTAACTGCTACTTCACAGGAGTTGATGTACAGCATGATGATCCTTCGTCTCCCTTGACAAATGTCAAAGAGAGGGAGAAGATCACACACTACACGTATTGCTCTTGTTCACAGGAAATTTTAAGCCAAACCATGGCTTAGGTCAGGGGTGGGGAACCTTGGCCCTGATGGCTGAAGGTGGCCTTCCAAGCCTCTCCATTTGGCCTTTGGGAATTTTCCCCACACCCACTCTCCCAAGGCTACACCCCTCACCCCAAATCCTTCCCAAGTGGAATGTATCCTTGAACTGTGATGATGCCTCTTGCTTGTTTGAATGGAAGAATAGCCTCCTATGTACAAAGGCAAGAGTTGTATCCATTGCTCTACCACTTTTGCCTCTAGCTCTGCCCATTGCTGGAATGACCCCCACCTACAAAAAAGGTGTCTAGAAGGGAATGCGAACCTTGAGCTGCAAAGGGTTCCCAGCCCTGGCTTAGAGCAAAGGTATGGGCTCCCAGAGAGGAGATTATGGCTGTTTTGCTTCTCCTGGAACTGAGCAAAACTGTGGTTTGGCTTAATGTACTGTCCAAATGCAGCTTAGCTCTCCCAGAACTGTATTGCAAAATCCAGAGAAGTGCAAAATTCAAAGAACTGCTGTGTTGTGGTTAACTCGTTCAGAAAGTGTGAATGAGGCAGATTAGCTTTTGAATGTGAACTGAATCAGTTTTCTCCCCCTTTCCTAGCCAAACTACATATTATGTCCATAATTTGGCATTGCTTGATTGTTTCTTCAGCTGTAAATAGTAGCTCTGCCCATTCCCTGCCCCGATCAGGATTGGGGCTGTGGGTATGTGAAGAGATGTTCCCCTTTCTTTTTGTGCTATGATCCCAACAAAAATCACTACCACTGTGGGAGGAAACAATTGACACACCTTCCGCTTATGCACCACTATCCTGGTTTTGATCACTCATGCCCATTTGGTTGCTCTGTACAATTTTTTTAAAAAAACAATCACATTTAAGATAACATGTCAGGTGGCTCCCAACAAAAGTGGCGCCGGATCCTACAACAGCTTTATTGCTCACCTCACCCCACTCCTTACTCTGATTTAAAAATGCTCACTTCAGCATAGCACAATATTTATTCTACTTTCTTCACAGAAACTTCCAATATTACTGTATCCTGGCTTCCCAAGGTATGTATATTTGCACATTGCTGCCTCAGAGAAAGCATAGTTGTGTACTGCTCTCATTCACAGGATTGAGGGAAAAAACTCTTGTTTTATTGCTAGAGCAAATGTATCTCTATTTCTCCTACTATGACTGAGGCAATACCAATGGTTTTTTCCATGCACAAAGCAAACCCACACTTTCATTCACAGTAAAGCAACAGGAATGAATATGTGCAGGGGATGGCCCTTTGTGTGTCACTGCTCTGGATTTAATTTCTCCTGAAGTACACAAGTCAGTATGGAAGCCAGCCAAAATCCCATAATCAGTAGAACTCAGTGTCTGCAGTTGGATTCCTTTGTCAAGAGAGGTTCACAGATTTAACAGTCTCTTTTCCAACAAGCAAACATAAGGGCAGAAAGTCAGCTTTTAACACAGGGAACTCAGTGCTAGGGCAAATTTTCATTTACTAAACTCCATACAACCATAGGAAGCTGCCTTGTACTGAGTCAGACCATTGGTCTATCTAGCTCAGTATTGTCAACACTGACTGACAGCAGCTATACAGGCAGGGGAGCCTTACTCCCAGCCTTACTTAGAGAGCCTGGGGATTAAACCTGGGACCTTTTGTGGGCCAAGCATGCACATTATGGACATAGAAGTGTTTAGGAAGGGGGTTCAATCTGCCTGCCCCATCACAGGCTTGGACGAGTGAGTAGGCTATGAGGATTTTAACAGTCACAGGGAATTGGATTGTTAAGACCCCTTCCTCTTCTATCATACAGTTTAAAGCCTGCTCCTCCCCCCAAACAAAATTGGCAATCCTAATTACAGTACTGGTTGCTATCATTCTGAATAATAGAAAGTGCCATTCTGAACAGGTGCAGAAGCAATCCAATCCACTGTGATTGTGAAAATCCTCATTGCCTACTCACTTGTCCAAGCCTGTAATGGGGCACGCAGATTGAACCCCTTCCTAAACACTGCTATGTCCAGAATGTTCTAAGACAGATGCAGAAGTTTCAAATGTCATGGCAAGAAAATATGACAATATAAACTAAGTAATTAACAATTTGCTGCTCCCCTGTAATGGTACCTACCAAATCTGCCACCTGAATGGAACCTCTTCAGCTTTTCTGTTGGCAGGGTTGGCACTGGCAGTTCTGATTCCATGTATTGATAAATGGATCAAATAATGGGAAGATCATCTTAAAGATCTGATAACATTCACCTGGGTCATATATGGTGGATTACATGTGTGAATGCCTGGAAAGTGCTTGGAACGTTTTTCCACATGGGCCCTCCTGAGATGGTTGTATGTTTATGCATTTTCACTTTGATCAGCTTTCTCTCTGGATTGTGTCATTCTTTCCCCTCCTCTCCTCCCTCCCATCATCTGTTTTAGTCAGTGTTTACTTTTAGTTTAGGAAAGAAGAGACGTCAATAATAAGTTTTTTAAAACACCATGTAGTGTGGGCCCAAAATCTCTTTTCTCCATTTTGTCTGAGCAAAGAAGTCACACCTCCCTTTGAACACACAAAGTACAAATTAGCTCCTCTCTGGCAGAGAAATTGAGAAATCTGGCGGCAGCACCACAATAGCCACCTCCCAACTTGCAGAACAAATCAAACCATATACCTGGTGGACATGACTGACTTGTGATTGGTGGAACACAGCCAGCTGACAGTCAAGACCCACCTGGGTCAAAACTCTTATAATAGACTGTTGCTATACCATCCTCTGTCCCTCCATGTCTTTTATCTCAACTTTAATCCTGCTACTTTACATGTGAAGAGACCAGAAGCCTGTTTGTAAGTGGCTAAAATAGGATAAATAGACTTGAACTGAAAGGTTCTTTTTGTTATTTTCTTGAAGCAATATTCCATTTGATCTCTTCCTTTCTTTTTCATTATTAATAAAAGTTCATAAAATTTGGCTGTTGAGGTCTTGGGTTCATTAAACCCTCAGGCTTTATACAACCTCTCATGTGCCTAGACCCTTGGTTCATGCTACACGTGTATGTGAGTGGGGTTTGATAGAGAAAAGTGAGCTATGCTTGTGTCTGGGAAGAGACAGGTAAGCTGGTGCTACCTCTTTGTAAGATGAGTGGGGTTTGACAGAGAAAAGCAAGCCATATTGGTCCCCAAGGAGGGACAACTGATCTAGAGACGATTTCTGCTTCCCCTAGTAAATATTTGTCTTGTATCCCTGGAAAGTGCTCCTGTTTGGGGTTAGAGGGATCCTAAGAGGAGTGTGGTGGCAGCCTACTTGATAGCTTCAGGCATGACTGCCTACCCAGACTAGGGATGGAGGAGAAATTGCATTCGGTTCACATTTCAAACTAAATCTATCAAATTTGCATTTTCCAAAACAATATGAGAACCAAAACACAGCCATCCAGGGCTGGTGCCAAAGGGCAGCCAGGTCGGGCCCTGGCCAAGGGTTTTGCAGCCCACAAGGGCCCCAGAAGGGGCCCTCATTAGGGTGGGGGAGTAGCACTCCCCTTCTGCAATTTGCAGCAGGGACCCTGCCACAGATTGCAGGGAGGGAACTTCCAAGCCACCTGCCCATTCGCTCGCTCTACCTACCTGTCTCTCCTGTCTTCTACTGCTGCACTCTGTGCATGCAGGGCTGCCATCAACCAAGATGGCGACAATGGCTTCTTTAAGGGGCTGATGAATCTACCACCATCTTGGTTGATGGCAGGCATGTGTGCACATGCGTGCAATGTACCATGCATGCGTGCCATCAACCAAGATGGCGGTGGGAGTATCAGCCCCTTAGAGAAGCCTCCACCACCATCTTGGTTGATGGCAGCCCTGTGCACGCAGCACACACAGCAGCAGGATACAGGAGAGAAGTATGTGGAACAGGCAGGAGCCACGTGCCTGGGGCAGGCTGGTGCCCAAGAGCCCAGTCATGCCTGGCTATGTGTGTGCGTGCGGGTGCTGAGGCCCGGGGCAGGCTGTTGCCCAAGAGCCCCGGCATGCCTGGCGCCAGCCCTGCAGCCATCCTTCAAAATTCACACTTATTTGAATTTTGCGATGCAGTCTGCCAACCAATTTTTACAAAAATGTGTACGTTAGGGGAAGTGTGCATAAAAATGAACATGAGTGAAAATAACATACAAAATGCTTTATACGAAAAGAAATTGATTGCAGATGTGTGTACATGAGATAAAACTGCATACAAAAATGTGTTTATTAGAAGTAGTAGTAGTAAGTCTTTAATGTTTCTAGCCATTGGCCATTACATTTCAATTTAAAAACACAAGAAAAAACATTTCAATAAAACGACATTTTAAACAATCATAGCCTAGCCCTAAAAGTTAGAGATTTTGTGCAATTTGCTTTGACAAGTTGGGCTGTAATATGCTTCGCTGCCATGGCAAAGTTGGTAATCGCAAAGGTGACAGCTTTATGATTATCTGCCAAAAGATCCGTGATTATAGTTTCTGGGCGTAACCCCATCCTAGGCTTGATAAAATGGGCTAAAAATTTGCGTCAAGGGCTGTTATAAAGAGGACAATAAAGTATATAATGGGCAAGGTCCTCAATCACCTTATTTCCACAAATACAGAAACATTTGGTTTTTGGGAGGTCCTTATATCTACCCTCTAAAAACGCTGAGAGCATTGTGTGGAACCTTAACTCCGTAAAGGCTCTGCGTTTTTGAGGGCAGCAAAGGGTAGTCAAGTAAGAGGCTAGAGAGTGATTTGTTTTGAAAAAGGGAAACCATTTCGAGTATGGAGCGATCATGATGTGAGATCTGTCTTGGACTTCGTCAAAGTTAAAGACCCAGTTGCGCAATTCCCTTGGGGAGAATAGTTTAAAGTCATAAGATGATAAATTGTAATGATCAATTGTCAGTTTCGTGGATTGGGCCCACCCCCCTTTATGTAGTTGTTCGTGCCAACAGCATTTGACTATAGAGGAGTTGTCCATCAATTGGATTTTGCTCCAAAATCTTAATTCTGCTAAGTCAATTTTGGCAGTTAATGAATGTATACCCAGCTCGGCTCTGACGTGTGCCGAAGGAGTGCCACGAGGGAGGCCCAACAGCTGTTTTAGGAAGGAATTTTGGAGGGGCTCTACTAAGCGTTTAAGGGAGTGTCCCCAGATTTCCGCCCCAAAGAGAATTTTGGATATTGCTATGGCTCTATAGATTTTTAGCAAAGGGGGAATTAATTGGCCTCCTCTAGTGTAGTAAAACCTTTTTAATTGCCCCAAGGATCTGGCAGTAGCTAGTTTAATGGCTTCCGCCTGAGTTTTCCACGTAAGTGTGTTTGTAAAGGAAATTCCAAGGTACTTAAAGGACTGCACTTGACCCAAACGGACTCCGTTCAGAGTCCAATTGTTTTTGACCTTCCTATACCTGCCACAGACCATGATTTTTGATTTTGAATGGTTTACCTGGAGGTGCTGTTCTTTACAATATTCTTCTAAGTGAACCAACATTCTTTTTAGGCCAATTTTGGTCATGGAAAATAAGACCAGGTCATCGGCATATAATAGTGTTTATTAGAAGAAATTCACACTAAATGCTTGAGAATTTTCATGAAGATTTTTTTTGGTAGCACATTGCTGTAGTAATGTGGAGAACTGAATTTAAGATTGGAAAAAGAGAAACTGAGAGAACTGATATTGACATACCTTTTTCTCCTTAACTGAGCTTTGTCAGTCATGGAAGGAAGGGAGTAAAAGGTTCTTTACCTATCTTCTGTTACAACCACACCACACACAAAAACACATACTAGGCCACCCGAAAACGTTTGAGTAAGTTCATTCCATCTGTCCCTTGAAAAATGCCCCAAAGTGTCCAAATTTGCTGCCTGCGAAGAGGGGGGTATGAAAGGGCCTTTTCTTTCAGCCCAAAAAGGCTTCCATAAACCATGTTCCCTTAGGAAGTCGCAAGACATGAAAAGTGTTTGGCTAACATATTCTCAGTATGTGTTTGAGGTCTCCTCTTTCCTCAGTTTTTTTTTCCATCTTTTGTCAGCATATTCCAATGTTTCTTGAGGCTGTTCTCTAACCTCCTGTTGAGTTTTTGCCAGTAGGACAAAGAAGAAATTGTTCTATCTTAGGAAATCAGTCTTTAGCTCAAAGTCTTTTGGGTGTGCTGACTTCAATCACTGGTGATATTTTACAGCACAGGACTATTGAGGAGAAGCGGAGACAGATGCAAACTAACTAATATCTTTCCCAGAGGCATTCTGCATAGGAAAGAGAATGGTGGCAGCCTCCAGAGCTCTGCCACATGTGCCGCTGATGCACTGGAAAGATATTGCCAAAGTTTGAAAAGCACATTTAAAAGAAAGTTTTGAAATGTAAAAGGGTGGAGGGAAGGTAAGTCCCACCTCATGGCTGCCACTGTAAACTCCATGCCCTCCATTCATAACAACATATTTTTTTCTTTTTTTACTATCTTCACTGTCCCTTTCCCTTCCTAAAATCAGGTGAAGCCTTGAATTGCATATGTGACCAGGATCTGTGCCTATAATGCAGAGGTTGCTAATGTGACACCTTTTGGTGCAAGTGTGCTATAGTACCTCCTATAGCACCTATAAAACATCCCCTCAAACATCCACGGTGCCCAATAGACTGTTTGCTCTTCCTGCTCAGTTCCCATTTGCACTGGCTCCCCACATTTCATTGTACACCAGGACTGGACGCACTCCCTCCTGCCCATTCTGAAAAGAAGAAAGGTACAAAGAGCCTATCTTGAGTGAGCACAGCAGTGGCTGATGTAAGGTGTCTTTTTCCATTGATTGGGCTGGCGGGGAGGCAGAGTCACACTTGCATTATTTTGTGGCCCTATTTCGCTTACTGCTCTTTTAGGTGTGGCAAACATATTGTATTACTTCATGCTCAATGGCAGCCATTTTGTGATTGGTGGCATCTGTGGCACTTTCTGAAAATTCCAAATGTGCTCACTGGCCCAAAAGGGTCAGTGACCCCTTCTGTAATGCCAGAAAGCCATTCAAAGAGATATACTGAACTGGTTTTGAAGGTCATATGTGAAATGAGTTTTCTTCTGCACCCTAAATACCTTTCTGGGGTTTCAGGTGCAGCTGCACAAGCTTGCTTTAAAACAGAGATGGCCAACATAGACGTTGTTGAGACTCCAGCTTCCATCAGCCCCAGCCTACATGGCCAAAGGTCATAGATGATGGAACCTGTGGTCCGACAACTTCTGAAGCAGTGGCGTCACTAGCGGGAGTGCGGGGTGTGTGTGGACCTCTGGCGTTCGCCCTCCCAGGGGCATGGACAGGGGTGGCTGGTCTTTCGCGCGCTCCAGGCTGACGATCTCTCCCAGTGATTCAATCCTGGAGTCTGGACCCTGAGGCCCTGCCCCGCGGGAGATCATCCAGGCCACTGGCGCCCTTCCCTCATGCGGCACCTCCGATGCCGTCTAAGCGCACGTGCCATGCTGCACAGGCTGGGCAGGCAGCTCAACTCTCCGCTGGCCCTCAGCGGCATCTGCCTGTCCCGCTTCTTCCTGGACCTGATGCCATCTGCAGCCTAGGGGCGGGGTCGGGCGGCTGTGGTGTCACCCCCTCCATGGTGTCAACCGGGTCGGTCTGCACCTGCCGCACCCGGCTGGTGATGCCCCTAATCTGAAGGGCTCCATGTTGGCTACCTCTGCTTTAAAAAAGTTTGATTATTGATGAAATTGTTTATCATATGCACTCATACAGTGAGGTTATGGTTATGGCTGAGGTTAGCAGTTATGCTGTTGCAGATCTATCAGTACGGAAATAGTTCTAGGGATTTATCTATTGGTCTCACTCAGCTAACAGCTTTCATTAGTGGAATGGGGAGGGTAGCAATGCAGAATGGGGAGGGAAGCTATTTTCAGTTATCATCTCTCCCACTGAGCTACTACACAGCATCCTATTCTGGAGCAGATGGGGGAAGGATAAGGGTCTGCGGGAAAAGAGGGGAATTGCTGGAAATTGCTTCCATTCGTGTTCCGCTAGTATAAGCCTTACTGTCAGCTGAGCAACACCACTGGATACAATGCTTACCTTTTGGAGATGAAAAAAAATGGGTGGCAATGGATATATTTAGGATTGCTTGCACTGTAATGCATTTCAGCGTATGAACACGAGATACCAATTTGCAAACAACTTTATTCTCAAGTTACACATGTGAAGGTTGTATTAATTCTTTATCAGCTGGAGATTCTTCTTTATGATATCAGTAGTAGTATTTATACTGTAAACATAACTTACATATAATTAAGGATTACTTCCAAACTGTACATTCTCAGTTGAATTTAGGAAAACAGCAACAAATGTTTTCTCAACAGTTCAACACTGCATGTTATGTGTGCATGCATCAACTGGAAGCACTGTTGTTCTTAGCATGCCAATAGGAAATATTGCTCACTTTGGTGAAGATCAGAAGAATTATGAGCAACAGATAGTAAAATGAATGAAGTGAGAGCATAATTGCTGAACATATACTATGACATGTAGAATTATGTTTTGGTTTTTCAGAAGTTTAGAATGTTACCGGGACTTCCGGGAAGGGTGACTTCGCTTGTGCCTGCTTTTGAGACGGGCTCCCGCCTCAAAAGAAGCTTATTCAGATATAAATCAGTCAGAACATTTTTTTTTTTGACTGATGAAATTTCTCCCGGGCAGGGAGAAACGTAGAGATCAACCTCAAAAGCCTGTTTTTGTTGGGAGGACTGGATTTCATTAATTTATGAGAAAAGGTCCAGCCAGCAATGCCAGACGGACTTCCGAACAAGCTCTATCTGATTAATGCGATACGTTTATCTTTTCTTCAAAGAGAAAACGGACTAACAGGCAAGCACCCTTCGTTCTATTATTTTTTTTACTTGGTTTAAATTGTTGCAGCAAAAAGAGATTTGTCAAATGAATCAGCTTTAAAGAACTTCTGGGTGAGCTATAACTCTTCTCTGTTATTCACGAAATTAACAGCTTATCTCTGTTTCTATTGCAAAAAGCTGTCCTTTAAGTGCATTCTAAAGATATAAACAGAAGAGGGATTTCTATTCCGAGGAACATTATATTGTCTGGGACTATTCTCTTTTTGGTCTATTTTATTTTGACGAATCTGCTTCTTCACGACGCCACTAACTGTTTTGATGCTGGGAACTAAATTTGTTTTGTGTTCTTGAACATAGAGTGATAAGGCAGGCTGCTCTGTTTATACTGTGATGTCATCAAGCCTGGAATATTAACCCAATTGTTGCTGAAATAAGAAGTGGTTCTTCTTTATTTTTGTTTTGTTTTGTTTTCGTGGTTTTAAAAATGGCAATCAAGAAAGTGGCTGAGAATCTGGAAGTAATTATGTTTCAGAAAATAATGGATGAGATTGAGATAACGAAACAAACCCTGCGACAGGACAGTAAGGAGCTGAAAATTGAACTGAGCAAAATGACGCAGGAGCTTAAAGAAATAGGGGATCCTGTGAGAGAGGAGAATGAGATCAGAGATGAGAAAAGAAAAAATAAAGGGAAGATACAAGCCCTGGAGATTGGAACAAATGTGGAATTGGAAAAAGATCTGGAGTTTATGGATATTAGAAATAAAATCTACTGTTTGGAATTTAACGTTATCTCTGAAGAAATTAATGAAGATATTAGAGATAAAGTTATCAATGGCTTGGATAATCTTCTGGACTGGAATGACGTGACGGAGCTTGATATAGAGAAAATCTATGGAATTAACTGCAGCCATGTGACAATGGAAAAACTCTCAAGAGATGAGCCAGTGCATTTTGTAAAAAAGAAGAACAGAGATATGACTTTACAACAATATTTCAGCAACTTATTCAGAATTGATGGCAAGAAAATATTTGGGATAGAGGAAATTATTATATGACTATGGCTATGACAGCAAGATTATTATGGACTACTGATAATGGAAGATTGGACACTGAAATTACTGGACTTAACAGGACTATTGAAGATGGAAGATGGAATTAATATGGATAATGGAATAATGGCTATTGAAATTATTGGACCTAACAGATTTTGATGAGATGGATTAATCGATATGTTTATTTGGACTATGGTTATGACAATAAGATGATTATTATTATTAACGAGATGGATTAATCGACATGTTTATTTGGAGAAAAATTGATAGATATATTTCTTAAAGAATTGAAACCTCTCTTTGACTTTTTGTGGAAAGAATAAAGTAATGTTTATGAGATTTGATGATTAATTAAGATAACTACTGGAGGAAAGTGATTTTATAATATCATTTAAGAGACAGGATTGTTATATATTGTAGACCTATAACTGATTTGATCTGCGACAAATGGGAAGTCAACATTTTATTTTTTTGTTTAATCATTTTTGTTTTGTTTTGTTTTTTGTCTGAATGTTTTATGATTTTGTTTTCTATGTTTTATGAAAATTTGAATAAAAATTATTGTAAAAAAAAAAAAAGTTTAGAATGTTACCAACTGCTCAGACCAGTAACAATCACAATGAATTTTGGCAGGTTATGTATGGAATTTCTTTTGAAGCAATGTTGGTTGAATGAACAGAGCTATAGTTGCCTGTGATATCTATCCTCATTACACTGTCATTTCTTGTTTGTAGGCATTCCTTTCTTAGGGCTTTATTTCCCCTTTGGGGCATACTGGGGAGTAATCCTGACTTTCAGTACCTTTGAATTGCACGGGGCATCATCCCCAGTGCTACATGCATCATTATGCCTTGTGACAGGTCTGCAGATACTGTGGTGATGCATTCTTGAGCATGGGGAGGAATTAAATGCATCCACAAATGTTGTGGGTGGAACATCAGACATCGGAACACCAGGTTTTGGTGTTCCAAAACTCAAGTATAATCTCCAACACAGAAAATTGCTTCTCTGTCAAGGTTTTAAATGTGTACCATCAAGTGCTGAAAGTAGCAAACCCACATCCTGCTGCTGAGTATTAGATTGCAGCTAGTGAGGCATGTTACTCACCTTTAAATCAACATTTTGAACAGCATTTTGCAAACCTTTATTTCTGCATCCTTGTCCCTTTTCTGTCAGACAGAATAAAGGGATTAAAGTTAGCTGTTGTCATGGGAGATTTAGTTTTTAGGAGTTCAGGAGCAACACACTGCTTATTCTGCTTATTTCTCATCATTTTCATGTTTGCAGTTGGCACTGGAACCTGTTGAACAGAACGCATATCAATGTGTAACAAAATAACAGTGGAGACTGGTGATAATCCTAGAAAAGTAGCGGTGTTACAAGTCTTTAGCAGCAGAAACAACCAAGTCTTTAGCACCATAGTGACCAAATATTTTACACCGCAATCCTATATACATACTTTCCGGGGAATAAATCCCATTCAACTCAGTGGGGCTTACTTCTGAGTGGACATGCATATTGTGATATCAGTGTTTGTAGGCCTTTGTCATCAATTGTATTTGGTGGTGTGATTGTTGGTATGTGTGATCATATACCCGATAAGATTAGACCCAGAACTAACAATACAGATGAATGATGAAAATCACCGCAGAAGTCTCATTGGATCCACTATTTGGGTTTTCCAAACCCAAAGATCCACCAACAATTAGGAGTCAGGAATCCTTGCTGATCTACTGGAAATTGCCCAGATATCTACCACTAGATTCTGATTTACTTTCCACCTATCACTGCTTTAAATCACTTTAGAAAATAGTTTTTAAGGGAAATAAGGAAAGAAGTAGTATTGAAACCCAAATTATTACCTGACTAACAAACCAGCAGTGTTGATAAGCAGTCATTCACATTACCAGCCTTCCAAATAACCACAACAGACACAAGGCTAGGGATGCTAAAATTAAAGAGACATCCCATTGGTATAGGAAGCATTTGCACAAAAAGAATCCTCTTGGCCAGGTATTCCTTTTCACTATTCACCAAGCTATCTATGTCTATTTACTTCAGCATAGGAAGTACCAGACAAAGTTTGATCTAGATCAGGAGTGGCTACTTTGGTGCCCTCTAGATGTTGTTGGACTGCAAGTCCCATCAGCATCAGTCAATATAGCCATTAGCCAGGAATGATGGAATTTATAGTCCAACGGCATCTGGAGGGCACTACATTGGATACCCCTGGTCTAGATCCTTACAGTTGAAGTCAGCAGAATGTATTATCATTTTGCCATCAGTTTCTACATACTAGTGTATGTAGATCAATAACAGCTAGGTCCAGCAGAACATGTGCTGATAGATTACTTGCAGGAGGCTAAGAATTCTGCTTTTCAGGGGTGCCAACAGGATTTCCTGGCCCTGGTACACTGTATGTAGATTCAGCCCTCTTCATTCTTACCAACTCCCACCTTCCCACAACCAATTGGCAAGGACTGCTGCATATGTACATATATTTTCAATATGAACAGTTATTTTGAATCCACAGTCTTGATTTAAGATATATTTAACAGTATTTTAACTGGCCTTTCAGAGTTCCTACCCTCACAAGGCATTTTATAACACTTATAAATAGTTCAAAAACCATAGTCATATAATTATTAAACAACATTTAAACTTTAAAATAATATTAAAAAGATAGGAGCAGCTAAAAAAAAATTGTGCAGCTTGACTGAACGAATGCTCAGCCTAACCTACCTCACAGGGTTGTTGCAAAGATAAAAGGGGGGAGGGCCCAGGAAGAAAAGTGAGGTACAAATATATCATGTCACATTCACAAAAGATGCAGGGGGGAGTCATGCACAATGGCAGCCCCCCGCCAATTGCTTTAACTGCAACATTCTACAGTCCTGATATTTTACAGCAAATTACAAAAAAAAACAACTTGCCAACACACACATACAAATATACTCCAGCTGCTGCTGAAATTTACTCAACTCAAGTAGGAAAAGGCAGCTATTTTCAGGACTTGCAAGGGGTTCTAGCTATTGCTTGGAGGTCAACAAATCCCTCCACAATCACAACTCTGACATCACTTATTGGCTGAAAACTTGAAAGAGTAGGGATTGGAGCAGCTTGCTACTAACTCATTTAACAGAATTTGTTTGTGGGGGGGTGAGCTGATATTTTGGTGTGTATCTCTTGATGCACTTAGGAACTTAAATCTTTTAAAAAATGAAAACAAATGAAAGATTAGGGCCCCTTGTGGTCCCAGGCCCAGGAGAAACAGACCTTTTTTTGCCCATCTGCCAGCAGCTCTGCTGGTGTGCATGGTAACACACATTTTTTCTAAAACAATGTCAGTTCCACATTTATGGCCAACCACAAGCCTATTATCAATGTAATATAATTTACTGAGCAAATCAATGAAGGGAGTAGTAATTCTGGCATGTCCAAACTCACAAATTCCATCTATAACCTCCTTATAAATCCATTGTAGCTCTGCCTTGACTGAGCACTGCCCCATGTCCCATTGGAAGTCACAATACTGGATCTTCTCTGACATCCATTTGTACTGCTCCTTATTCCTGTGTGACTCAGCAAGAATAACTTTGCAAAGCTGGACTTCTCATTAACTTTTTATATGTCATGTTGTGCACCATAATAAAAATAAAACAGAACAAGAATAAAATGTTACAATTTGAAAGACTTTAGAAATACTCCGTGCCCCCTCTTAAGCTTCCATGCCCTGGAGCTCGCTACCCATTCGCTTCACTACCTCCCATGACGAACTCTACTCATCCACCCTCTCTTTGAGATTTTAAGAAACCCCGGGCAAACTGACAACTTTCCCTTCCCCCCAAAAAAGGTGATGTTCAAACTGCTCTCTGCAAGCCCAAGGACCTTATTTAAGGCATGCTTCAGATCTGGGTAGGGATGGGCGAGAAATTCAAGTCAGTTTGCATTTCAGGCTGAATCAATCAAATCCACATTTTCCAAACCAAAAACATACAAAACTGCATTATATAAAATGAGAAATTGGTTGCAAAAATGTGTGCATTAGTCAAAACTGCCTACAAAAATGGTGTTTAGTAGGAGAAATTTGCACTAAAATGCTGGAGATTTTCATAAGGATTTTTTCTTTACAAAAATTGCATATTGCTGCAGAAATGTGGAGACCTGAATTTAAGACTGGAAAAAAGATAAACTGAGAGAACAAAAAATGACAGATCTTTCCATCCCTAGATCTGGGTTACAGGCCATGCTGTCATTTCTTCTTTACCCTTAAATCTTAGGTGCATAATCTGATAACTGAGGCACCTGGGAGGTACTCCCTCAGCTTGCATCTTGGAAATGAGTCTACAAGCTGACCCCGTGGCTACAACTTAATGTTTGTATTTTGTTATTTTTCCTCCTCTTACCACTCCCTGCTTTGTATGACATTGTGCTTGATGAAGAGTTCTGGCAAACTTGAAAGCTTGCCACGTTTTTGTGACATTTTGGTTGCTCCTAATAAAGGTGGGCTTTTTTCCCCTTATGGACCAACATGGCTACCTTTCATTTTAACGCAAGCCAGTTCCTTCCTTGAGCAACTGAACATTCCAAGCCATCAAACCACAGTACAGCTATGCAGCTACGGGTACAGTACAATATAAATTTATTTATTACTTCTTATATGGATTTGTATACTGCTTAATCATAAAATGCCCATGTGGTGAATGTCAGGACTCTTCCTGTCATGATCCCACCTCAGGCGCCACCTGCTAGGATCCCACCTGTGGTCACCGCCTTGTCACGGTCCCACCTCAGGGTCCTGGTCTGTAAACAGTTCTCTCACTGTCTCTAGCAAAGATCTCACAAGATCCCACCGCTAGGCAGCAGCACCAGACACTCCCTGTAAAACAATATTGCCTTGAGACTGTGCCTTAGTCTCCTCCTGGCTTATTGCTACTTTGTGTCTGGGTGCATTTGCCGGCCACAACCCCCCTGTAACTTTGTACCTATAAATAAAGAATACAGCCCTGGGTTGCTCTGGATACCTGATGATGTTACACTATCTCTTCACCGCTGCCACCACTGATACTGTTTCCCAACCTTGGTATATGCCCTGCCCACCCTTCTGGTCTGTGTAAACTCAGCCAAGGATCAGGAGTTAGGTAAACCAAGAAATATTTATTTACATACACAGGGAATAACAAGATTACTTAAAGGTATAGTCAACAAGTGTGTGGTTTCATAAAATCCATTACTCTTTATGTTATTGATGACTAACCTGCCTCACTACCCACCTAATTCAATCCACCCTCCAAAAACCCAGAACCAACCAACGAACTCCTAAACCTACCAACTAAAACCAACCATACTCACTCTCAACTGTCATCCTCTCATTTATACCTTCAGACCCTCAAGCGCTCAGCCAATCATAATACAACACGCATCAACATTCCAACCCATGTACTCCCCCCTTTCACTCAGTCCACTTACATCATTTACTCTAATAAACCCACACTTACCATATTTACAGTATTATAAATAGAGGGGCATCACAGTGAACAACGTAAAATCATAAAATAAAATTTTAATAAAAGAATAAAATAGCTCCATCATAAATAATACACAGCACATGCCTGAGTGAATACATGTTAAAGTCTAAAGTCTAAAACCTAGTATTGAAGATGCTTGGTTACTGCTGGTTGGTAGGGTATTCCTCACTAAATGTCCAGCTCCTGGTGATTGCATAGCAGACATCATGTGGTGCTGTTAAAAGTCCTTCTCCTGATGATCCTAGTGGTTGGGCAGCGATATATAGGGTAAGGAGGTCCATCAGATTAGGTGGAACCAAATTGTTTGGGGCTTTGTATACTAACAACAAAACCTTAAATTTGGCCCAAAAGCATATTGTCAGCCAGTGCAGATCGGTCAGCAGGGCTGTTATAGCTGTCAATGGCCTGTACCTGTCAACAGCTGAGCTGCAGCATTCTGCATGAGCTTCAGGTTCCAGACCAATCTTAGGATAGCTCTACATCGCGTGCACTGCAGCAATCCAGTCTTGAGAAGAAGTGGGTAAACAACAACTCATTAAAGTAGCAATGTTAAGCATATTGGTTATAAATTCTTTATGAGCAACTCTGGAAGGAATTATGCCACACTGGAGTTGGCACCCTTAATAAAATGACTTCATCTTATTTGTTGTGTTAAAAGACTGAGACATATTAATGGAGGCTGGGGAAGGAACAGACATGACTCTTTTGGATGTTAACGGAGAGTTTGTTTGTACTTCTAATTCTCTTGAATAATATGTTTTAAAGGCCTGTCTTGAAACTCCCGAAGCCAACACAAATAACATCCCAGATTTCAGTAGTAAGCATTGGACTGTTTTAATACCCTGTGAAAAACTTAATGCTGAATTGAGCAGGACTTTCTCATTTAAGTGGAGTCTGCATTTAGGTTTCTCAGAAGTGCTTTGAATCTGTCTCACTTGCTCCAGGCCATTTTCTTTTGGCGTTAGCATGCCAAGGACACTCCCATTTGTGTGCTATACAGGCCCATGTGGTAAGATGGTGTCCTGGCCGATCTACATGGTAAGAACATTTAATTGTGGCAGGATGTGCATGGAACACTGAAACATCATGCCTGTTTTGGCCATTAGATTAAGGTTATTGGAGGAAATGTCATGTCCTGAAAACACATAATAGGCACAAAAAACTGTCAGTGTAGTTCCCACCACAGGCCTATGACTAAGCACACCTGCTCACCCTTGTAGCTAAAGTATGCTCCAGCTGAGGTGAACAGTACATAGACATAGCATGCATGTGTGAATAAGAGAAAGGAAGCATAATACACTGTAATTAGACAATAGGCTATATTCAGAAAACATTTGCTACCATTACAGAGATACAGGTTGGTTCCAGATGACCTGTTTTATTGATTTCTCTTTCTTTGTACAAAATTTGCAGGAAGGTGAATACAACATCAACTGCTTATTGCACGTTCATTCTGATTTGCTTGTGGGGAGGTTATACGATATCATGTTAAGCAATTGTTACCCACACCTTCCAGTGCATTTTCCATCACTTTCCATACCACGAAAACTCTTGGTTTGTTGTACAAGAGGCCAAATCCACACTCATTGTGCAACCTGAATTGGCAGCGATTGAATCCCACCCACAAAATAGCAACAGTTGGGAAGCGGCCCTAGAAAGAGGAAGTACAACTATCAAAATTAGACATGTTTCCCAAAAAAATGGCTTCTGGTTAAAGAAAATCCCTTCTTATACTGCAGTTAACCAGTTCTGTGCCAACAGGAATCTCCTCAGTCTAAAAATATTGTCCTGTCTTGCCTTCGCAGAGAGGATGATGAGCCTCTCCACACAATGAACTGTAGACTTATCCTTAACCCTTAGTAGCGGCACCACTTAGTTTTTCAAAAGCGGCAGACTAGCTCACTGACAGCAGCCAAATTTACTAGAAGAGGAACAGCTGTTACCATGGTTACGTGAGACTCTCTTGCTGCCCAGGATGATGATACGTTAATGTGTGGCAGTTCTTTCTCCTCCTCTCCAGGATCATTCCAGGGAGCTAAAACTACTCCAGATCAAGCATGTACCTTTTCTAATAACAGAGGGTTGGACATTCAGCAGATATTTGAATAGCATGTGTTTTAACTTGCCTATCAGTTTTTATGGGTTTAAATTTGGTATGGTTTAAATTTGTATACTTGTTTTTAATGTTCTTAATTGTTGTAAACCACCCAGAGAGCTTCGGCTATGAGGCGGTATATAAATGCAATAAATAAATAAATAAATAAATTCTGTGGTGTCTTTACTCTTTAAATGGCTGATGATTTGCATGTGTGAAGCTGCCATGACAGATCAGTCATTTTGTGCTATTTTGCTTATTTTGTACGTCGCCCAGAGTGACTGGTTAGCCAGCCAGATGGGCGACTAAGAAATCCAATAAATAAATAAAAAATAAAATGGCACAGAAATTTCATATCATCTCACATCACCTGAACAGAACTCAGTACTACGCTGCTGGCAGTTCACACACATACTGATCTCTGAGTCATTCTGTGATCAGATATCAAGTGACAGGTTATGAAGTGATGCTCATACATGCGCGACCACTTCTGAGGCAAAACATGAAAAGAATGTGAAACAGCCCTTAAATAACAGGGTTTAGGGCCAATGTACATGCATGCATAAGTTTTCTCTAATGGGAAAACAGAAGGTGGGGGATGTTCTTTGGGAAAACGGTGAGGAAAGGGTTTAAATCACTCTCCTCCAGTGCTGTGATCCCAATCCAGTTTATTCTGTCTCTCTGTCTCTGTCTGTCTCTTTCTCACACACACATCCTATAGATGGGTTTTACAAAAATGTTAACAAATCTCCCATTTCTTACAATTTTTGTAAAAACTAGCTGCTCTGGTGTGTGTGTGTCATATTAGGGCCACAGCACTAGGGAAGGGTGCATCAAACCCTTTTCCCTTTCCTGCATCTTTTTCCCCCAATGAAAATTACTCCCCTCTCAAAGCAACAGATAAGCAAATTTCCCGTACCTGGGTAAATAGCCTTTCAAGGTGGGTGGGGCATTTTCAGTGCTATCGTTCTCTAAAGTCCCCCCTCCTAGACTGCTGCTTTTTACAAAACCTTAAAGAGATGGGAGATTCAGTTACAAGTCTCCATCATCTTATCTAGGGTGGCCCTGGAGATTCATGAATCATGAAGGCCTAATGCACTTGGGCTTCTCTTTATGTCTGCTGTATTACCTGCCTGCGTCTTGAGGCAGTGTGTTTTGGAGCACTGCACATTTGTTTATGACTGTAACATCTGCATCTTATCATTCTCTTGGACATATTTTTCCCAAGATATGCTTGAGAGAGAGGAAGAAGAAAGAGGAAAACCACACTGGGCAGGGCATTCAAAATGCACACGCTGAAGGGGCTGCAGCAACTGAAATAGTTAATGTCCAAGCTGATGTGGAAATGCAGAGAACTGAACTTAAGCTTTTAGAAATGAGAAACAGAGAGATATGATCATCCCTAGTTGGAGTCAACTAGCCAAATGTGGAATTACTATCTATTCATAGTGGTCTCTGTGAGCCTCTGTAGGATTCTACTAGTTATACATCCTGAAGTATAAGCGTATAAGGATCATTGTGGTACCTAAGAAACATACACAGCAGTCCTAAAAGGTTCTGTGCTGAAAGAAATTTCATTCCCTTGGTTAAGAACAATATGTGCAATTGTTAAGGAAAAGCACACACTTCTAAGATAAGTTGACTGGACCAGTATGTTTACATACCTGCCAGTTCTGAAGTTATTAACAGCCTGGCAGGAAGATTACAATATAGTCACGTTTCAGATGTGTATATTGCTTTCCAGAAATACATGTATCAAAACCCTTGTTATTCTTATAATCATAGTTACTCCAGATGCTAAAATTGTGACAGGAATATTCAAGCAGAACATAGATGAAAACTTGCCAAGAAAATCACACACAGAGAAAAACTGCTAAATATGACTGAACAGTTCCCCCTAGTGTATTTAGCCATGACAAGGTACATTTACTGTACTTTGAAATGCTAAAAGATATTCAGCAATTGCTAGTTCAAGATGCTTTGGTTGCACTAAATAATCTAGTCATCATTGCTCCAAGCTGCATATAACCCAGTTGTATTAGGAGGTCCGTTCTGCACAACATAGGAAACAGACCTTTAGTGTGGCGGCACCTACCCTGTGGAATTCCCGACCCTTAAATATTAGACAGGTGCCATCTCTGGTTAACTTTTCAGCACCTATTGAAGACCTTCCTCTTTCAACAAGCCTTTTAAGTTGAGACCTTATCCCAATCTGTGTCTGTGTTGGAATTGCTTTTTAATATGTTTTTAACCTTTTTTAAAAAAGATGTCTTGAAAGCTTTTTTTAAAAAAGAATGTTTTTAAATATGTTTTGTTTTAATGTATTTTAAAGCCTGTTTTTATCATGTTTTAAAGTGTTTTTGGTGCTTTGGTTTGGCGCCCTGGTATCCTGCTGGGAAGAAAGGCGGGATATAAATCAAATCAAATCAATCAATCAATCAATAAAATATTATACTGCGTTGCTTCCTCACAAAATACTCAAAAGTAAAATGATGAGTGCAGGCTCTCAGTAAATAAACCTGTCCCCACTGCCTTTTGGATAAATCTCAGAAAGGAGGATGACCAAGAGAGTCTTTCATGATCAAAACAAAAAATAAAATAAAATAAAAATTCCTGGAATGGGACCAGTTCCTAATCTTTCTGCCAAACTCTGACCATCAAGCCAGCTGTAGGGGACTTTTTCCTGTAGATCCAGCCACTGAGATCAAGACAGGGCCTCAGATGCTGGGCAAGTTCTCACCTTGACTTCTGTAGAATCCAATAAAGAGGACATTTCACGCATGGTTTCACCTAGAGGACTGCAAGGCCATCGGGTAGATCCGAGGGTCGGGGAGGGGGAATCGCTGTGGTCTATAGAAGTTCCATCCCTCTTGTTAGGCACCCTATCCAGGTGGCTAATGGTCTGGAGTGTCTCCACATTGCGTTGGGTCAGCGAGACAGACTGGGAATACTGTTGGTGTACCGTCCACCCTGCTGCCCAACAGCCTCCCTAACTGAGCTGACAGAGGTGGTCGCGGATTTATTGTTGCGATCCCCCAAGCTTTTGGTATTGGGGGATCTCAACATTCATGCCGAGACCGCTTTGTCTGGGGCGGCTCAGGACTTCATGACCTCCATGACAGCCATGGGGCTGTCTCAATTTGTTACTGGCCCTACGCATATCTCGGGGCACACTCTAGACTTGATTTTTGCCACTGGATTAGGGGATGGTGATCTGGGAGTGAGGGATTTTGCATCTATTCCTTTGTCATGGACAGATCACCGCCTATTGAGGTTTAGACTCACAATGTTTTCTCCCCTCTGCAAGGGTGGACGACCAATTAAGATGGTCCGTCCCCGGAGACTAATGAATCCTGAGGGTTTTCAGAAGTCTCTAGGGAGTTTTCCGGCTGATAAAACTGACGCTCCTGTCGAAACCCTGGTCACTCTGTGGAATACGGAAATGACCCGGGCAGCTGACGCAATCGCCCCGGTGCGCCCTCTCCTCTGCAGAGCTCAATTGGCTCCTTGGTTTACCCCGGAGCTAAGAGTGATGAAGCAAGAAAGGAGACGGCTTGAGTGCAAATGGAGATGAACTCCCGACGGCTGTAACCATGCAATTGTGAAGGTCTCTACCAAGCTCTATGTGAAGGCGGTGAGGGCAGCAAAGAAGCAGTACTTTGCGGCCTCCATTCAGTCATCTTCTAACCGCCCAGTGGAACTTTATAAAGTTGTTCGGGGACTTTTACACTCTGTTCCTCAGAATGCAATAATACCATCAACAGCCCGCTGTAATGAGTTTGCGAGACGCTTCCAAGATAAGATCATGAACATCCGCCGGGACCTTGACTCCAATATTGTAGCAGTTGAACCTAATGAGGTGTCCGGAGCACAGTCCTGTCCTGTTTTATTGGATGAATTTCAGTTGGTACAGCTCGAGGATGTGGACAAGGTGCTTGGACAGGTGCAGGCGACCACTTCTGCTCTGGATCCTTGCCCCTCGTGGCTAATAAAAGCTAGCAGGAATGGAACAGCCGGCTGGGCCAAGGAGGTAATCAATGCCTCTTTACGAGAGGGAGTGGTACCACTCTGCCTGAAACAGGCGGTGGTGAGACCGCTCCTAAAAAAACCCTCCTTGGACCCTGACAACCTTGACAACTATAGACCGGTAGCAAATGTTCCATTCCTGGGCAAGGTTCTAGAGCGTGTGGTCGCTCGCCAGCTCCAGGCTCTCTTGGATGAAACTGATTATCTGGATCCATTTCAATCGGGCTTTCGGCCGGGGTTTGGTACAGAAACAGCCTTGGTCGCCCTGTATGATGACCTCTGTCGGGAGAAAGACAGAGGGAGTGTAACTCTGTTGGTTCTCCTTGATCTCTCAGCGGCTTTTGATACCATCGACCATGGTATCCTTCTGGGGCGACTTGCGGACTTAGGAGTTGGAGGCACTGCTTGGCAGTGGCTGTGCTCCTACCTCGAGAATCGTCTCCAGAAGGTGGTGCTTGGGGAGCATTGCTCGAGTCCCTGGGTACTCCAATATGGGGTCCCGCAGGGTTCAGTTCTGTCCCCCATGCTCTTTAATATCTATATGAAGCTGCTGGGTGAGGTCATTAGGAGATTTGGAGTGCGTTTCCAGCAATATGCTGATGATACGCAGCTCTACTTCTCCTTCTCATCTTCTTCAGGTGAGGCTGTCAATGTACTAAACCGCGGCCTGGCTGCGATAATGGACTGGATGAGAGCTAATAAACTGCGACTCAATCCTGACAAGACTGAGATGCTGTTGGTGGGGGGGCTCTCTGCCCAGATGGTTGATGTCCGACCTACCGTAGATGGGGTTACACTCCCCCTAAAGGAGCAGGTCCGTAGTTTGGGGGTCTTATTAGATCTGCTCCTGTCACTGGAGGCTCAGGTAGCCTTGGTGGCACGGAATGCATTCTACCAGCTTCAGCTGGTAGCCCAACTACGACCCTATCTGGACAGGGAGAACCTTGCCACAGTTATCCATGCTCTGGTAACCTCTAGATTGGACTACTGTAATGCACTCTACGTAGGGTTACCTTTGAAGACGGTTCAGAAACTTCAGCTGGTGCAGAATGCTGCGGCCAGAGTTCTTACTTGGACTAAAAAATCTGACCATATAACACCTGTCCTGGCCCAACTGCACTGGCTACCAATATGTTTCTGGGCCAGATTCAAAGTGTTGGTTCTTACCTATAAAGCCCTTAACGGCATCAGACCGCAATACCTGATGGAACGCCTCTCCCGCTATGTACCTACCCGTTCGCTCCGCTCGACGTCGAAGGCCCTTCTCCGGGTCCCAACTCATAGGGAGGCCCGTAGAGCAATAACTAGATCTAGGGCCTTCTCAGTGGTGGCCCCCGAATTATGGAATGCCCTCCCTGACGAGATACGCCTGGCGCCTTCTTTGTTATCTTTTCGGCGCCCGGTAAAGACCTACCTCTTTGCCCAGGCATTTTAATTTTTATTTTTATTTTATCTTTGTCTTAACCTTGCTTTTAAAATGTTTTTATAGTTGTATTGTACCCACACTCATCTGTATTTAATGTGGTTTTATTCTGTTGTACACTGTCCTGAGAGCTTGTCGCTAAAGGGCGGTCTAAAAGTACAATAAATAAATAAATAAATAAAAAATTCTATAGTGAAATGATTGCTAAGATGTCCTAAATCTGTCGCCATAGGCAGGCTTCTTGTCACCAACCTGTTCTTTCCCTGCTCATGCTTTTAAAAGTCCTAGATGTACACGTGGAACAGCCAAGCAATACACATTGGCCAGTTAATCTTGGGGGGGGGGAACTACTACGTCTTAGTTCTGTTTTCACAATTACAAATGTGAAAAGGAATATTCTCCTCTGGGGACATTTTTGCATTAAACGACTGGGGCAGGATGAAAACAGGTCAGCCCTTAAATATCTCATTGCCCAATCCTGATTGTGCATATGGAAAGGATTGTTAAAAGGTGTTAAAGGAGTCACTAATAATGCCCATTAGTTTACCAGTGTTATTTATTCTGTTAATGAGAGTCCTTGGAGAAGATTGCTTTCTTCATTCAGAGCCAGAGGTACTGTGGTGATTTTGATTTATCTATGGCTATGCTTAACTCTCCATGCTTGGGTATCATGGTTCAAACAGTCTGACAAATTTTGCAATTGTTTCATATTCACTTTATTGTGCTAATTAAATTTCAAATTCTCTCATTTTCCTCTTAGTAGCTACATAAAGACATATTTATAGTAATAATGGAGTAAAGTAGGGCGAAAATGTTCCATTGGTCATAGTATTGAAGGAACCAGTTCCAGAGGATATTCTGTCATGACAAGGCCATCTAGAACTGCCATTTTTGTCAGTTTTGTGAGAGTTGCACATGGCTTAATGTGTGCTGCAAAATTCTAACTATAGGCTGTATTCAACTCACTCCTACTCAGAATAATCAGGGAAGGGATCCATTTGGAGCAAAGAACTGCAAGTGTGTGTGTGTGTGTGTGTGTGTGTGTGTGTGTGATATATATATATATATATATATATATATATATATATATATATATATATATATATATATATATATATATATATATATATATATATATATATATAACCCCTTCACTGATAGTTTCTCAACTCCATATTAAACTTCACATACATATGCACCCTTCATGAAGTTCCAATGCACATTTACCCCCCAAAACACCCATTTGGAACCCTGTGTATCTGTGGGTGGGGGGAGAAATTCAATTCGATTCACATTTAAAACAATTTATCATATTCACACTTTCCAAAACAATATGAGAACCAAAACACAGCCATGTTTTGAAATTTGTGTTAATCCCACCAGGTTTCCAACCAGTGTTTACAAAAATGCATGTTAGGGAAGATTGTGTATAAAAATGAATAGATTAATGAAAATAGTATGCAAAATAGTATGGCCACCCTGGTTTCCTTCTGGGAGGAAGGGTGCAATATACATTCCTCCGGAATTGGATTGCCAGACACACAGACCCAGATCAGCTACTGGAGATTTGTGGAACATGTTTGCATGTAGCTTTTAATTATGCCTCAGACTCAAATAAATTTCATTCTTATCCACTTCTCTATGCATAATTTTATAAAGATTGCAGCAGCAGATATGTCAATATTGCAGTTTTAGAATTTCAATGTACTTATAGTAATTAATTGTACTTATTTCATTAAGTTAGAAATGTCATTTCAGTTAGAAATCAGATTAAACAGCTAATGCCTTGCTCAGAGATTCTGTTTGTGGAGGGGGCACAGGAGCACACAGCTGAACTCCTTCCTGCACTAACTAGGAATATCTGAAGAGGGACTTTAGGATGTTTGGTTAAATGTGCATACAGTCCTCCCTACGATTGGAGTTCTTACTGCAGAGGATCCTGATTATAGGGAGGACTGTAAGCACATCTGGCACTTACAATTCCCCTTCAGACCTCTCTGCTGAATGCAGGAAGCTTGGGAGTAGAAAGGGTAGAGCCAGCCCCCCCCCATATAAGTTTTAAACTCCTAAATATTATTGATCTTAAAAGTCTGACAGCACTAGATTTGGGGTGGGTGGTTTTTTTAAAAAAATCATCTTCTTAGAATCATTGCAGGCAAGGTCTTTATGTGCTCTTGTCATGAAAACATCACAGAAGAAAGTAGGAAGACTCTGGTACGGTCCTGGAATAAGCAGCTCACTCTTCCTTTGTGTTTGTCTGCTTCTCATTAGATGGGACAACAAATCTGTATAATTTGTAGCTGTGGGAAGATGACTGCTGTTTATGGTGAAACACTCATATGCACAGACAGAGGAACAAAAGAGAAATTTGACAGCCAACCACTGTGATCCAAAAATAATTTGTCATGGGCACAGTGACTCATGTGGTGGCATAGCATGCTTACCCAGAGAGTATCACTCACTCACACACATGGGATAGTGATATAAAAATGGTTGTCACATGCAAGGGCAATACACTTCATCTTATGATAGTCTATCTCCCTGAATAAATTCTCACATTATTTTCTTTAGAGTGGGTCTTCATTGTGGGTTGATGGCAAATATGAAAAATGCTTAACCAACATTTCTTCGAAGTGTTGATATCTGGGGCATTCTTATTTTTTTGTCTGAATTAAAAGTTGGAGGGACACTGAAAAAGATTCAGTTTATCTGTATTTTATCTGACAACTCCCAGAACAATAGGCAGGCATTCTTCTTTGGACTTGTAAGGTAGGCCAGTTGCTATTTTCTTTTGTATTCCTGTGCTCCCCCTTTGCCCTGTAAGTCAGAGCTCATAGATAGGATAGTGCATTCTGGGCATGAGCTGAATCAGCGAATCCTGGTACTCCACTACCCACCCCCATCACTACCCACAGGATAATGGTGCTGCCTATATATAGGGGGGGTTGTCAGTACTTCATGGGGTCTCCTCACTTCAATGACTACAAAGCAGAGAAACCATCTACAAAATGATCCAACTTCCATTAGGCTACACAAGATAGAAAGCACTTATGGCCTGGTCTGCTAGAAGTGCAAAAAAGAGGGGGAGGGAATGAAGCTGGAATAGTTCCCCATCTTTGTGGGAACATTTTGAGCAGGCATTAGAGGTGCAATATATAAGATAACAGAAAGTGATTTATATTTAGACCTTACTATTTTTCTAAACATATTTTGTATACTTTCAGAAAACCTCGCAAGGTGGCTTACAAAGATATAAAAATATCAACAAGCATAAAACATTTTTTAAAAATATGAAAATGTTTAAAAAACTTTGAAGGATCATCTTGAAATCTGCATTGTGTGTATGATTTACATTGCAAGAGTTTGTATGCCGAATATTGGAGACTATTGTATGGATCAGTGGGACACCTTGTACAGATAACTGAGAAAACAGTAGTACAGGCTAAATTGATTTGCTTCGGGGGGTTTTAAGGAAGGAAGACAACCCTACAACTTTTTATTTAACTGGGCAACCCTTTATTGGACGGCAAAAAAATTGTGCACTTTTAAAGACTAACTATGCATTAAAAATTGTTTTAAATTTTACTGAATACACATTTGCTATGCTGTAACATTTGATGGTTGTTATGTTGAATAATGTTTATAAACAGAGTAGTGGGTGCATCCGTTGTGATTTTGTTTTTTTAAAGACAGACTTCAGCCCCTCTTCTGGTGTACTAGTGTGTCCTGCCAACCAATACTTAGTTTTAGAATCCCTGCCTTAAAAGCATAAGTATTGGGACAATCTCATGGAATTACAGAGCTGCATAATTTGTTTCACCCTGGCTCAACCCTGTAGTATACGGAAAAGCAGCCAAGGAATTACCTATTGTTTATCCTCTGGGTCTAGTTATCTGAGTGCAAAGGTTGTTATGGAAATCCAACAATGTTTACAGAAAGGTAGCATTCATCCCAGATTATGTCACTCCTCAAGTTAGCATGAGTGAGGAAAATCAGATTTTGGCAGGTATCCTTAGAGACTGATTTCTTCTTATGAAGTCAATTATATGATGTTAGTGTTCTACCTTGCGAATTTCATCCCATCTCAGGGAGTATGAGCAAAGCAGGTCATACATAACCCATTTCTGAAGGCTACTCCTTACTTGCATGTTCAACCCTTGAAGACTGCAACATCAAGTGATGTATGTGAATTGGGCTCAGTGTCAGCATGTGGCATCCTTGGGTAGCTGCTGCTTGCCCTGGTCTCTTTTCAAGAACAGCAGGATCTGCGAGCTGCCATTTAAATTTCCCACAGTGACTTCAACATTCCTCTGGTTCTTTTGGAAATTGAATTGGTGGCTCCCAGACTCAGATACATTGTGACTACCATCAGGTAAGCCTCCCCATCATGCCTTCAAACCTGAAGGCAGTGCTGGTGTGAATGAACTACTACACATCTTATACCACTGACAGAATTTTTGTGTCACTTCACCTCCAACTTGGGATGTGTGAGAATTGCGATTCAGTTTGCATTTCAAGCTGAATCTATGAAATTTGCACATTCCAAAACAATATGAGAAGCAAAACAGAGGCATCCTTCGAAACTCACAGTTATTTGAATTTTGCAGTGCAGTTCACCAACCAAACCATGTTTACAAAAATGCATATATTAGGGGAAAGTGTGCATAATAATGAATATATGGGTGAAAATAGCATACAAAAATGCATTATATGACAAGAAATTGCTTGCAAAAATGTGTAGTCAAAACTGTGTAATGGGCTCAGCCCAAATAAAGGCTTAAAATATGCATAGAATTGCTGAAATGGCTTGTATAGTCTGTATATTTCAATGTATGTATCTTGCAAAAGAGCAAAAAAAATTACTGCCTTCAAGTCGATTCCGACTTATGGCGACCCTATGAATAGAGTTTTCATGAGGCTGAGAGGCAGTGAGTGGCCCAAGGTCACCCAGTGAGCTTCATGGCTATGTGGGGATTCAAACCCTGGTCTCCCAAGTCGTAGTCCAACACCTTAACCACTACACCACACTGTCTCTGGGTTTTTTAAAAAAGGGTTTTTTCGTAAAGCAGTATCTATGAAAGTCTGTAGAAGAAGGCAGAGAGATAAGGTGTCTAGGAAGGCAGGCAATGCTTCATTATCTTTGTAAACAGCGATAGCAACTGCTGGCATGCCATTTATGGTGTTCCATTATTTAGGTGAGTCTGATGGAGACCTAGCTATCAGAACCACCGGAGAGGCACACCTGATTAAGATAACTAGTTGTTGACATCTAGCTTGCTGGGCCTAGCAGATGGCACAGTTGATAAGACCCTGAGAACACATCCTTTCCTTTGATAAGAAAGTGTATAAAATGCCAAGGTCAATTGAGCTCAAATACCCATCTCTTCTGGAATGGGTCGAAGTGGTCTGAAGGAATAATGATTCCGTCTTATGTCATCTGATGGGTGAGATGTATTTCCATGTACTTTGTACCCTTGGCTCTGTCTTTGAGCTTAACTCAATTTTTCCATTTATTGTAACCTCATTAAGCAAGTTGTACCTTCAAGGTTTTATTCTTGGATGTTATATGCCCAGTCGATCACTGTGGTCTGCAGATGAGGGCCTCCTGCAGATACGATCTTATCAGTAGGTTCGTTCTGCACAATATAGGAAACGGACCTTTAATGTGGCAGCACCTACCCTGTGGAATTCCCTCCCTTTGAATATTAGGCAGGTGCCATCTCTACTATCTTTTTGGCGCCTTTTGAAGACTTTCCTTTTTCAACAAGGCTTTTAGGTTGAGACCTATCCCAGTCAGCGTCTGTGTTAGAATTACTTAATATGTTTTTTAATAATGTTTTAACCCTTTAAAAAAATTAAAATGTTTTTAACTCTGTTTTGTTTAATGTATTTTCAGATCTGTTTTTATGATGTTTTAAAGTGTTTTTAGCCCTTTGTTTGCTGCCCTGGGCTTCTGCTGGGAGGAAGGGCAGGATACAAATTAAATAATGAATAAATAATATTCTTAAGAATAGCCAGTATCTTTTAAGTTGAGACCTATCCCAGTCTGCACCTGTGTTAGAATTGCTTTTAATATGTTTTCTTTAATAATATGTTTTAACCCTTTTCGTTTTGTTTTTAAAAAGATGTTTTTAAAGCTTTTTTAAAAAAATGTTTTTAACGTTTTGTTTTAATGTATTTTCAGGTCTTTTATGATGTTTTAAAGTGTTTTTGGCGTTTCTGTTTGCCGCCCTGGGCTCCTGCTGGGAGGAAGGGCAGAATATAAATCAAATAATAAATAAATAAATGTATGATTTGTATTCCTATTTTCTGTTTCTGCTATGCTGGCTAAAGCCACTTAGAATATATTTTATTAGTTGTTGTGGGCAAGATATAAATAAATAGCATATATTATAAAGATTATTCTGTTGTGTGAGGTCTGCCTCCCAAATAGAAAATATCTGGTATTTCCCAAGACTCAAGAATTCTTGAGTTGGTCTCCATCTGTTATCCGCCTACTGTTTGATGACTGCTGTTGGAAATCTGTGAGCTTAGGTGAACTAATATTCAACATACAAGGATTCTGAATAGATATGGATGACGGGAAAAAGCAAGAACCCACAACTCTGTGCATCCACATGAAAGAGGGCCAGCCTTGCCAGTATCAACTGCCTACAAAAATATATTTCTTAGGAGAAATTTGCACTAAAATGCTGGAGAATTTTCATGAGGATTAAAAAAAAAAAAACACCCGCAAATTGCTGCAGAAATGTGGAGAACTGAATTTAAGATTGGAAATACGAGAAACTGAGAGAACCGAAGATAACAGATCTTTCCATCCCTACCTCCAGCTGAGTGCTTTTATGATGGTGTTAATGTGAGCTGGGAGCTCCTGGTTCAAATATTGCCTCAGCCACAAGCTCACTAACCCTCCACCTACAAATGGAGGCTACAATATGGCCTCCATTACAAAACTCTTGAACGGACTGAGATAATTTATATGAAGGCCTCAAAACACTTGAAAGTGACTCTCTTCACACACTCAAGCCCTATTTGGGGGTTTCCCTCACACAATTACAATCACTCAAATGGAGAAAGCAACATTTTTATCCTCCACCCCCACCCCCCACCATTACAGCAGTTCCTATATTCCTGATATGTCAGAACAACAGACAGATAAAAAACAGTTTTCCAATACAGAGTTTTGTTTAGAAAAAGATATATTCTGAGCATGTGCAGTTTCACATTTTAAACGGACTTAAAGCCTAGCGCTATCATGACTATAGCAATAAAACTGAATTTGCTTCTGCTGACCTGATGCTAAACACAGTTACTTCAGATGGAGTAAGAATTGTCTTGTTATAGCAAAGTATATTTTTGAAGTGAAAGTAATAACATGACCTTCTGCAACCTTGTATATCCCAGGACAGCTGCCCCCAGACGATAATATTTTTAAAAAATAAAAAGGAAGAAAGGATACTTCAGTAACTAGGAGCTGCTTGGCCATCATGCCAGCCTAGGTACTGACATGAACCTGTTTGCCATTGCTCCCATAATCTCCTGCTCTCTGGGTTGTCATTTGGAGGGCCTGGGCTATGGAGCCCTAGACTTCAGCCCAGAGGTCAAGCCGTAGCTGCACCACTGGCTTTAAGAATGTATGCTCCCTGTCTGACATAAGCGGTAGCCCCCCTCCTTGACTGTCATTGCATGAGAGGGAGTGCCTGAATAGGGCTTCAATTGCAAACCATCAAGTGCACGTAAGCAAGGGATGTCCGTGCATGTGTGAAGCAACCCACAGCTAAAATACCTTATTTTAAAATATGCCACCTTTCTGCTTTCACCAAAAAAGACCAACACCAAAAGTGGCTTCCAAAATTTAAAAGGCAACACACACACAATTGCTAAAAAGCAGCAGGATCTAAACCAGAGAACAGCCAAACAGAAATGGAAAAGGAAGAAAAATGTACTAACAGCAACAGTTTAGGCTGAAAACCCCAACCTAAATGCCTTCCGAAAGAAATAGGCCTTGTTGGAGGCTGGGTATCACAAGTGGGAATGGCACTGTAGCACTCAGGTCCTGCTTTCAGGCTTTCCCCTAGGCATCTGGTTGGCTACTGTGAGAAGAGGATGCTTTACAAGATGGACCTTTGGCCTGACCCGGCATGGCTCACCTCTTCTTAGCACATCACCAGGAGTAAGGGGGCCAGGTGAGCTTCCTGGGGGAAGGAATTCCTTTTAGACCCTGGATGCAGGAACTAAGAATGCCCCTGTCCTGCATGTATTCATCCACTTTACTCAGTAGAGAGAACATGGAGCAGGGACTTATTACCAGAAGACCTCGATACTAGGCTGCCTAGGGCTTTAAAGGTCAAAATCAGCACCTTGAATTGGGCCCGGAAATGCAGGATGCTTGCAGCAGCACAGCTCAGTTCTGTACACACACAGTAGCCGACCTCACCCTTAAAAGAAACATTGACTTTACATGCAGGTTGGCAGGAAGGCTGCACGCCATGAAAAGCAAACATATTGTCCTGTGATATCTCTAAAAATAGTAGTGTTGTGGCCCAAGGTTGGCTAGCTGTTGTTTCACAATAGTAAGATAAATGAATTCTGTACATGCTCAAAGTTATCCTCTTTGTTGTTATTACTTCAGTTATTCCTGGGCTGAGTCCTGGCATTAAAAACAAGTTCTAGACCTTACTGTTCCCTGCCCCATTCCATGGCACTGTGGTTAAGGCTCCAGCTGTGCCCTCTTGTGCTTGGCATGAAATCTGTGCAGGATGATAAAAGCATTCTTTTGAGATGCAAGTATGCCTGTGGTCTGTGTTTTGGTTTGGGCCTTTGTCTAGGAAAGAAAGGGCTTTGAGTTTTGTGTAGGGTTGCCAGGTTCAGGGCCTGATCCTGATCCTGTATCTTTAGGAGAAGAGAAAATCAGCCAAGTGCAGGTGTTCTTGCAACGCTGTAATGAGAAAAACCACAAGGTGGAATTCTCCCTTCCCCCTGCACAACTTTTAAAGATACAGAAGACCTCTTGGTTGCCAGGCCCGGCATCCAAGAGGTCTTCTGTATCTTTAAAAGTTGTGCAGGGGGACGAGAGAATGCTGACTTGGCTGACTTTCTCTTCTCCTAAAGATACAGGATCAGTCTCAGGTCATGAACCTGGCAACCCTAGTTTTGTGTGATTTTTGAAAACTGGCTAAAGGGCTGTTTCTGTTTGTTATGCGGACATTAAGATGTAAATACAACTCTGAATGAGCAAAAAGGCCACTGCTGTAGTAGAAATGGATGGGCATGGGATGGGAAGTAAATTGCTTCCCATCTAATGGAGACATTGTAATCCTAAGCATGTTGCTCAGAAATAAAGGCCAATCTGTTGAACTGATTTGTTCCCATGAAGGTATACACAGAATTGCAGCCTTGGGAATAAGCATTGCAGGCAACAGGACCTACGTCTGAGTAGGATTGTGCTGTTAACCGAACAAAACATGAGGAAATGCATAGATCTGATCCTGCTCTGCTCTTATGGCAAACAACTCAACTTGGGCCCCAAATATCATACAGTATCATACTGCTTTAAGCAGTTGTAGCTTCCCCCAAAGAATCATCAGAGTTTGTTAAGGGTGAAGAGAGTTGTTTGGATACCTCTATTCCCCCCAAAGAACTACAATTCTCAGAGTGTTTTTACAACCAATCCCTCTTCTCAGGGAACTCTGGGAATTGTAGCTCTGTGGGGGGAACAGGGGTCTCCTAACAACTCTCAGCATCTTTAATAACAAATTCCAGCTCCCAGGATTCTTTGGGGGAAGCCATGACTGTTCAAAATGATATGATAGTGCAGCTGGGGCCTTGAATAGTGCAGGATCAGGCCATCAAACTTTTATGGACAGAATGTACTTGATAAGAACAAAGCCCCTTTCTCCCAATCCATGTAGCTCTGTGTCTCATTTCTGCCAAGCATGGCTTCACTTTATGTTGTCTAGACATTCATCTAAAACCAAAACCAATTTTTAAAAACCCTCATATTAAAATTAACCCTGTGATGTATTCTTTTGTAACAGGCCTTTAGAGACATTCTAACAGGCTTACTTGGCCTTAAGGGAAAGCTGACTCAAAAGACTGTAGACTGCTTTTCTGAAGAGTGTACATTTGGAAACCTTGGTCTGCATCAGCACTGTGAACATTTTGTTTGCACATGATTTTTCAGTCCAGATTTTTCTTCGCAAAAAAATGTCTTGAATTGTTTCCAGAAGTGGGGGTTTCAGCAGTCTCTGCCACTTAAAAACACGACCATATTGTCTTGTATTGAAAGTCTGATGTTACTAAAAATGCATAGGCAGCAGTAATGCTGTCAGGGAAAGACTAGGGCAGATGTGCAGGGCCCCACTCAGCAGAATAAACAGGAAGACCCCCATATGCAGCTGGTCTGGCTTTCCATATTCTGAAGTAAATGGAAAAATAATACATATTAACATCGGGGGGGGGCTTCCATAAGATTATTAAGTTCAGAAGTATCCAAAGTTACCTAACTGCACCACCAATAGGCAGGAATGTGTGGACAGTCATGCATTTCTGTTATTTTACAGACATTAAATAATCTCTGGAGGTTTACAAGGGATTTTTGTGTGATGTTGCTACCATCCATTAGCAAGGGAGAAGGAACTGTGATGTTAAGCAAGGGAGAAGGAACTTGTGGAAATTCTGCTCCATCATAACCTCCCCCCATCTAATGTAGAGAATGTTGGGGTTGTTACCCAAGTATCCCCACATCTCCCACACGATTGGATGGCTGTATGTATTAATAACCTGCCTCATGTGTCAGGCCAGGTTGGGGTGGTGCTCTTGAACCACTGGCCCCTGGTTCATAGCACTGCAGCCTTGTCGTGGAGACACCAGAGCAGGGAGTTACTCTGTTTGGTTTCCCAAGAAAATCCACCCCGAGAGCCCATTGTCCAATTTCTTGCAGGAAACAGTGTAAAAGACCCAAAGGAAGCTGGTTTTGTAGAGAGTTGTAGGGATGGGTGAATCCGTCAATTCTGGGTTCTCTCCATTTCACATTTATCCAGCCTTCAGTTCTCCACATTTCCATGTCAGCAATTAAAAAAAAATCCTTTAAAAAACTCATCAGCATTCTGTTGCAAATTTCTCCTGATATGCAAGCTTGTATGCAATATCTCATATATTTATTTTATTTTATTATTACATTTATATCTCACCTTTCCTCCATGCAGTTATATTTATATCTCACCTTTCCTCCATGCATACATGCTGCTGCTACTCTCCATTTTATCCTCACAACAACCTTGTGAGGTAGTTTAGGCTAAGAGATAGTGACTGGCCCAAGGTCATCTGGTGGGCTTCATGCACGAGTAAGTATTTGAACCCTGGTCTCCCAGGTCCTAGTCCAATACTCTAAGCACTATACTGCACTAGCTTCTAATATACACATTTTTGCAAAGCAAATTTCCATATATAATGCATTGTTGCAGGTTATGTTCACTACTACATGCATTTCACTAGTATATGGATTTTTGTACACATATATGGCTGGAGAACTTCATTGCAAAATTCAGAAAACAGTGAATTTCAAAGGATGGCTGTGTTTTGGTTCTGATATTGTTTTGGAAAGAGTGAATTAGGTACATTCACCTTTAAATATGAACTGAATTACATTTGTCCCCATCCCTGGTTAGGGGCAGTTCTCCTTTGTTGGTTCTGGTGTGCAGATGGGGGATATCCTTTTCTGATTTATTTGTTGGCTATGCATGCATTTGTAAATTGGATTGGGCTTGGCATATGGCCTTCTGGATTAACCCTTGAATCAACTATGTGTCCCTCCTTGGTGATTCTGCTCAGTTCCAGCTTTGGACCATTTAGCATGGCCCTTACATTAATTGTAACTTAGACTCCTGCTTGGTGATGCTGCACAGGCAGGGCTTTGGATCGCCTGGCTTTGGATCTCCTGGCCTGCCTCATGCTCCCACCTGTTTCTGCCACAGATGCCAGTCACTCTTTGCTGCTGCCCATGACCTGCTGTGATATTTATTTATTTATTTATTTATTCAATTTATTGGTCGCCCATCTGGCTGGTTATCCAGCCACTCTGGGCGACGTACAATATAAAAACATACAATTTATATTAGAGCATTAAAAAATCTCGAACAATGATAATAAAACCTAACCCACTCCAAAAGCCTGCCTGAACAGCCAGGTCTTAAAGGCCTGGCAGAAGCTCATCGTAGAGGGGGCATGGTGGAGATCATTTGGGAGGGAATTCCACAGAGTGGGAGCCACAATTGAAAAAGCCCTCTCCCTAGTCCTCACCAGTCTAGCTGTTTTAACTGGTGGGATGGAGAGAAGGTCTTTTGAGGCTGATCTTGTTGAGTGGCATCGCTGATGATGCTGGAGGCGCTCTTTCAGATAGACTGGGCCGAAACCATGCAGGGTTTTAAAGGTCAAAACCAACACCTTGAATTGGGCCCGGAAAGCAACTGGCAACCAGTGCGACTCCTTTAGCACTGGAGTAATGTGATCTCGCCGGCGGCTGCCCTTAATCAGGTGAGCCGCCACATTCTGTACCAGTTGCAGCTTCCGGACCATTTTCAAGGGTAACCCCACATACAGCCTGGTGATGCTGAGTGAGGAAGTTATTCAATAAAGCGGCGCAGTAGAGCTGTTTTTAAAAGGAGTGGTTTACCTTCATTGTTTTTTCTCCAGAATCTTTCAGATTTCACAATTGCAGGGGTTGATTGTGTATTTGTATCGATGTAAACACTTACACTTTTCTTGAGATGTTTTATTTGTTGTATTTGGCTTGTGAACAATACATGCTTTTTGAGAAAGTGGTCTCTAATGTCAAAATTAGGATTGTGTTTGTGTTGTGTGATATAGGGACGTGTATGTAGCACTAATTTTCTTTCTTAAATTTATATCCTGTCTTTTCTCCCAAAAGGAGCCCATGGTGGCAAACAAGTGATAAAACAATAAAAACAAAACATCTTGAAAACAATTCCAATACATATGCAGACTGGAATAAATGTCTCTACTTAAAAGGCGTGTTGAAAGAGGAAAGTCTTCAGTAGGCATCAAAAAGACAACAGGAGATAGCACCTGTCTAAATAGGGAGGGAATTCCAACGAGTAGGTGCCACAACACTAAAGGCTTTATTCCTATGTTGTGGGGAACAGACCTCCTGATGAGAAGGTATCTGCAGGAGGCCCTCACCTGCAGAGTGCAGTGATCAACTGTGTACATAAGGAGTAAGACTATATTTCAGGTATCCTGGTCCAAAGCTGTATAAGGCTTTATACACCAAAACCAACTTAGTCCAGCAGCTAACGGGCAGCCACTGCAATTCTTTCAGCAGTGGATAACATGTTGGTGGTATCCTGCTCCAGTGATCAGTTGAGCAGCTGCATTTTGCATCAGCTACAGCTTCTGGACCAATCTCAAGGACAACCCAACATAGAGTACATTGCAGAAATCCAGCCTGGAGGTTATCAGTGCCTGGATGACAACCGTCAGGATATCCCAGTCCAGAAATGGCTGCAGCTGTCTTACTGGACAAAGCTGGTAAAATATACTCCTAATCATTGAGATCACCTGGGCCTCTAGCAACAAAGATGGATCCAGGAGCACCCCCAAACTACAAACCTGCTCTTTCAGGAGGAGTACGACCTCATTCAAAGTAGGCAGTTAACCAGTTATCCAGACTTGGGAACCACCTACCCACAGTACCTTTGTCTTCCTAGGATACAGAGTCAGTTTGTTGGTCCTCATCCAGGCTACCATTTAGTGCAGGCACTGGTCCAGATCTAGGGCTCTTTATTTATACTAAAAAGAGTCTCTGGGAGGGGGCACAGCTGGTATTATACCTGTGAGATTTTAATCTTTCCCAGTGGCCAGTTTACTTAAATATCACACCTCTGACCTTTGTTTATCCCTCAGTGGCCTTGGATTTGTACTAGCCAGGGCTGGGAATACAGCTGTGAAGCTCACTCCCAGCCCCTGTCAGTGTATGTGATGAGCTCATCCATTGTCTGTTTTGGCTAATTAAACAGGCTTTTCCCAGCTTTTTGTCAACATATGCAGAGTGAGAAAGCCTGCAAATGGAGCTTACTGTCCTAAACAGAGCTTCTCAGATCACTGTACCATGCAAGCAGCCTGAAGGAGCAATAAACAACCCTAAAAATCAGGAAAAACAGGGGTGTGAGTCAAGAATGACGAGGACCAGCCGGTCAGCACATATAACACCTGTTCTGGCCCGTTTGCACTGGCTACCTATTTGTTTCCGAGCCAGATTCAAGGTGCTGGTTTTGACCTATAAAGCCTTACACAGCGTGGGACCGCAATATCTTGTGGAACGCCTCTCCCGCTATGAACCTACCCGGTCACTTCGCTCAGCATCTAAGGCCCTCCTCCGGGTACCAACCCATCGAGAAGCCCGGAGGACAGTTACTCGATCTAGGGCCTTTTCTGTAGTGGCTCCTGAACTGTGGAACAGCCTCCCCGAAGAAGTACGCCTGGCACCTACGCTTCTATCTTTTCGGCACCAGGTTAAGACCTGGCTATGCTCCCAGGCATTTTAAGCGTTTATGTTATAATTTAAATTTTTTATTTTTTATTTTTTTCTTTAGTTGCTGCTTGTGTTTATTGTTTGTTGTCTGATTTTATTGTTGATATTTTGTATTTTAACCTTTTTGTACACCGCCCAGAGAGCCACTCGCTATGGGCGGTCTATAAATGAAACAAACAAACAAATAAATAAATAAATACAGAATATGGGACAGGGGGAATGGGGCATGCCACTCTAAGCCTCCTCAGTATACATCTAGATGTGTTGCAGATCTATTTGCCATACACCAAGACAGAGGGGCTTCCTGGTGACAGAGATGAGACTTCTATGAACCAGCTGCTCCTCCAACACCCCTCTCTCAGCATCATGTGCTGATGTTGAACTGAGTATCCAACTGGGCACAGCTGGGTCAGCTCAGCTTCTCCCAGCTCACCCACCTAGGTCTCAGTGACACATATCAGATCAGTACCACCATCCTTTTTTTTTGTACTTTTGTTGGATCTGTTTATTTATTACTTAGATTTATACCCTGACAATCACTTTGTTGATAAAGGTCAGGTAACAGGGTAGGTAACAACAATTTAAAAACTATAACAGAAGTTAAAATATAACAGTTTAGAATAAAACACATTGTATAACAGAAGGAGTCTCACTATTTTTTAGTGAGCAAGTATGTTCACTAAAAATGTGCTTTTTAAAGCAGGGATGGGGAATCTGTAGCTCTACAGATGTTGCTAGACCACAACTCCCATCATCTGTGACCCTTGGTCATGCTGGCTGGGGCTGATGGAGCCCTTAGGTTCCCCATAGTTATTTTAAAGGATCAGAAACTTAAGCCAAAATTCATTGTGCCTACATGTGTAGAATATACATGTGGATAATTTCAATTATATATAGCAGGGGGTTGTCTTACTCTTCCTCCTTCATATATATTGGGACATCACTGTTTATTCCAGGTTTGCCCAATCTTTGGGGGCCCAAGGACACATTTGAAATTTAAGAAACTTGCAGACACAACAAAATACCCATTTCACAGGGGGAAATGTGGGGATGCTCAGAATCCCATCCTCTAAATATGCAGAACACCTATACCTTCCAAAAAACAAAGACATCAAAAGTAGGAAACAGCTTCCTCCAATCAGGAGAACCTCAACCGAACAAACCCCCCTCCCAAAGCAACAAAACCTATCTCCGGTTAAAAAAAAAATGGGCAGGGGGTCATGGTGGGCATCAAGGGGGGGTTCTAAAGGCATTGCGGTGCCCATGGGCACCATATTGGGGACCCCAGGTTTATTACATAACCATTTTTACAGGAAGATTTCCCCCCCAAAAAAATATTTAAAAAGTATGATTTCCACTGGGGGAAAAAAGAAAGTCAGAAACTGTTTTACTACAGAATGTACATATATAGATCTGGAAAGCAAGGCAAACAACATCATTATCAGTATGAGATAACTCAATCCAAACAGATCATCTAGTTCCATAAACACAGAACCAGGAAATGGGAACCAACTGGTGCAGCAGTGAATGGAGGGATAGACCTTCATACCACAGCAACAAAACAAGTCAGTCATTGGGGATGGAGGAACTGTACAATACTAACCACAACTGTCTGTACTGCAGCATTTTACTGCACATGTAAGAAATGATCAAATGTCCCCCACATTTTCTATGCAGCAAGCAGGTTGACTGTATTCATCCTATGGGAGTGAATCTGAAGCATTGTGCTTTGAAGGATCCCTGTATTACAGTCTGCCATTCCACAGTTTAATGGGCTGGAGACCTTTGGACTTATTTTGAGAGAAAGGTTTTACAGTAGGGCCCCACTCATGCAGTGGGTTACATTCCAGACCCCTGCCGAAAAGCAAAACCAGCCGAAAAGCAGAACTCATTCAATAGAATGGTGCCCGACGCCCGAAAAATGCCATAAAAGCGGAACAAGAGCCGTGTGAGTGGGGCCTTACTCTAATTGAAAGCCGCCGTATTAGCGGAATGCCGAAAAGCAGGGTGCCGAAAAGCGGGGCCCTACTGTACACTGTGTATAGCTTTGGGTTTTATGAGTCTTAATCTGTCCTGGAAGATGTAGCCTGCTCTTTCAAGATAGCTAAACCAACAGCATCAGAGGTTGGAGGGTCCCTGTATGTGTGTGTGTGTAGATTTGAATGACCCACCCAATAGACATTTTATCATGTTTTATTTCTCATTGTAACCATCCGGGATGGCTTATCTTGCACATGGTACTGAAGAAATATGCTTGTTTGTTCCATAAACCCCTGTCTTATTCTACAGAGTGTATCTTTTTGGGGGTAACTTACTGTGTTCTCTTGAAATGGCAGCATATGAGAAATCTCTTGGGATAGTCATGTAAATCACTACTAGACCATTTTCCAGAAAGAAAGAAAAAACCCAGAACAGATTGTGCAGTATGTAACTTTGTGGGTTTTTTGCTAACCTAGGCATATAATGTTAAGTGGCAGAAGCTTGTTTTGGTTGAGATGGATGGATTTCTCCCTCTCTTCTTTTCCTCCCCTTTCCTTTATATCGGAGTTTCTAGCTCAGTTTCTTCTAGTGACTAGGCTGGAGTTTCTTATTTGAAAAAACAAACCATAAGTCTATCAGCAATCCAATTGATATAAACTATCAACATGTTTAAAGGCAATTTCTCCATGAGTTTGTCTTTCATTGTGCATGTAATTATCCATTAAAATTGCCTGTATGTTGTGGTTTTCACAGTTTTGCTGTGGGTATAGCAAGTAGCTGCTCTAATCTCTTTTAGGCAGTAAATAATGGGCACAATCAGCCAAAGGTAAGCATGTTTAAATGAAGCATGTGTTTAAATCTCATATAAAAATCACTGGCATTTAAAAGTGCCTAACTTTAGCTGGATTGCCTAACCTTACTATATTCTATTTTTGTAAGCGTCATGCTACCCATGAACGCTTCTGTGCAGGCATGCACCTGTGCTGAAGCGTTCACAGGCAGCGTGACGCTTACAGGCAAGGCAGACAAGGTGAAGCAAACAGCAGTGGCAATGGCAAAGGTGGTGGCGAGAGGGGCAGTGGCGAGAGGGGTGGCAGCAGGGGGTAAGTAGGCGAGTGGTTGAGTGAGTGGCAGCAGTAGCAACAAGAAGTAAGGTAAGAGGTGAAAGTTGGGCTGCAGCAAGTGCTGGGAGGCAGTTTAGGGAGCTTCCTGGGAGTGGGGGAGCTATGATGACCCATTGGGGGGTAGGGGGAACATTGGCGACTCATGGAAGTGGTGGGGGAGGTATGGCGACCTGTGGAGGAGTGGGGGAGAGTTGGTAACCTGTGGAGGGGAGGGGGAAGGTACTGCAATCCATGGGGGGCAGGGAGAGTGTTGGCGCCCCATGAAGGGGGGGAGCATTGGTGACCCATGGAGGGGGCAGAGGGAGTGTTGGTGATCTGTGGAGGGGGAGGGTATGTTGATAAACCATGGGGAGCGGAAGAGCATTGACAACCCATGGGAGGCAGGGGAAGCATTGGTGATCCATGGAGGGGGGAGTGTTGGTGATCTGTGGAGGCACAGGGGGAGCCTTGGCAATCCATAGAGGGGGTGTAGGAGGTGTAGGGGGCATTGGTGACCCATGGAGGGGGAGGGGGAATTGATGACCCATGGGGGAGTGGGAGAGCATTGGCGACCCAGGGAGGGGGAAGGGGGTCTTTAGCAACAGTAGGTGGGGTTGGTGAGTGAAGCGAGCAACGGCAGTGCCCCTAGTATTATAAAAACAATGTTCTAGCATTTGAAAAATACTCCATGAAGAATATGTGCACTTGTGTCTCATTTTTACCTTTATTTATTTTTATTTATTTATATCTTGCCTTTCCATTTGGAGATGTCCGAGGTAGCCAACAAAGAAAAATATACAGTTTAAAAACTCTGTACAGTTAAAATATAAACATTAAAATAACAAAAGGCAAATAGAATGGAAGATGAGAAAAATCGCAGGAACCAGAGTATTTTAAAAATGCTTGCCAGTACAGGAAGGTCTTCAACAGGTGCTGAAAATAAACTAGTCAGTGTGCTACCCTGATTTTGGTAGGTAGCGACTTTCCCAAATTGGGTGCCACCCCAGAGAAGTCTCTTTTCTTATGAATATTTCCAATAGAATGAGATCATGAAATACATTAGGAGAATGAGGGAGGTGATGGTCATGATCCACAATCTGGACATATTGTTTCCCTTCATCTAATGCAGGGGTAGTAATTGTGGTTTATGTTTATTAGATTTGTGCATTGATTGCCACTAAGAAAGTCTCAAAGCAATTTACAATCAAAATTACAAATACAATAATAAATTGACATAAACATGATTAAAAACAGATTTAAAAGCAACTTTAATGTGATGCCTTCCAGATGTTGTCAGATTCCAACTCCCATCAGCTGAAGCCAGCATAGCCCCGATCAGAGATGATGAATTCAGATGTAATGTAATAACATCTGGAGGGCACCGCATTGGCTACACCTTTGATACGTATGATAGTCAGTTTCTTAAAGGCACATTTCTAATGCTTATTAATGTAGAGATGCTTTAAAATGTAATGATATGTGGATGCTACCACCTATTTAAACAAGCCAGTTTAATTCTATCCACTTTGTTTTCGCTACTACTTCCCTTAAAGGTTTGGCATTAGCATGGATTCTGATATCCATGAGTTCTAATTAGGGATGGGCAAGTCTATCAATTTAGGTTTCTCTCTGTTTCTCATTTTTCTAGCCTTAAGTTTTCCACATTTCCACGTCATAATTTTTTTTAAAAAACATGTCCTCACAAGAATTCATCAACATGCTAGTGCGAATTTTGCCTAATATACATACCAATCCCCCTAATATAATGCACTATGTGTGCTATTTTCACTAATATATGCATTTTTATGCATACGTTTTGTACTCATTACTTGGCTTGGGAATTGCATTGCAAAATTCAGTAAAGTGCAAATTTCAAAGGGTTGCTGTGTTTCAGTTGGTGTTGTGTAAATTAGGTAGGTTTGCCTTTACATCCAAACTGAACTGATTGGCATTAACCCATGGCAGGGCCTTTCAATGGTGTCTCCCCAATTGTGGAATGCCCTCCCTGGTGATGTACATCTGTCTCTGTCATTACCGAATTTTAGGAGGAATGTGAAAACATTGCTGTATCACTGGATAAAAGAATGTTTTTAACTGTAACTGTTTTTAGAATGCTTTTTAATAATCATTTTGTTGATGCATTTGCCGCCGTGGGCTCCTTCAAGAGGAAGGATGGGATATAAATTTAATTAAACATCATCATCATCATCATCAAACAAATGATGAGGTACTTTTTGTTGCATGCAAATTTCAAATAACCAAGACTCTAATACTTTGTGTTCTTCTGCCATCTGCTGGTAAGTTAGAGATAAACGCTATGAAGCCATTTGTGGGGAGGAAAATGAATCCATAGAGGGCAGGGCTAGTCTTACCATCAGGCAAAGTGAAGCAACCACCACATGCAGAAGATGTGAGGTACAATGGCAGTGGCAGCACTCTGGCCATTCCTCCTAAACCCCCTGTCCCTCTGTTCTGCCTCCTGTTGCCTCAGGTGCTGTACAGGACAAAAATGTGTCATTGGTAAAGTAAAATGCAATAGCCACTCCAGTCAGCTTCTGTACATGAAATAGGAAGAGGAACCATTTTGTCCTTGCCTTGGGCATAAAAATATTTTCGGCCAAACCTGATAGCAAGGCTCAAAGTCCCAGCTTTGGGTATATTCAGATTATACAGCCACAAGAGTTACATGTGCTACATGTGCCTGCTGTAGAATAAAAAAGTGGGGGAAACACTGAAAAGCAATGATACTGTTCACAGTGTTTTCCTTTTGGAAAGGAAAGGGGCTTCCTCTCTGCCCAGTGCCCACCCACCCAATCTCCTCCCCTCCCCCTTCCTCCCTACCCTCCCTGCCCTTCCCCTGGGTCAGTGTTGAACTACAACTTGGAAGACCAGGATTCGAATCCCCACTCAGCCATGAAACTCACTGGGTGACCTTGGGCCAGTCACTGCCTTTCAGCCTCAGAGGAAAGCAATGGTAAAACCATCTCTGAACACCATTTACCATGAAAACTCTATTCAAAGAGTCGCCATAAATCGGGATTGACTTGAAGGTAATCCATTTCCATTTTCAAACATGGTTGCACAGAAATAAATCCCATTGTACTCAAAAAGTATGCAAATGATCAAACCTACCCTCCTCCTCCCTCCTATCCCTCCCTCTTGCCTCTTTCCTCCCCCTTCCTTTGCCCTTCCCTTCCCTACCCATCCCCATCCCCTTCCAATCCCCTCTTGCCCCTTCCCCTCCTCCCCCTCCCCTTCCTCCCCCTCCCCTTCCTCCTCCCCTTTGTCAGTTTTACCTATCTTAAGCATGATTACACAGGAGTAAATACCATTGAATGCTATAAGCATGCAAATGGTCAAACCTGCCCTCCCCTCCCCCTTCCTTTGCCCCCTCCAATCTGCTCCTTCTGCTTCCTCCTCCCTCTCCTCCCCCATGGTCAGTTTTACCTATCCTAAACATGATTGCATAGGAGTAAATCCCATTTAACTCAATAAGCATGGAAATGATCAGATCTGCCTTTCCCCCCTCTCCTCTGTCTTCCTCCTCCCCTCCCTTCTTCCTTCCTCCTCCTCCCCTGCCCACTCCAGCCCTCCCTTCCCCCGGTCAGTTTTACTTATCCTAGGCATGATTGCATGGGAGTAAATCCCACTGAACTCAATAAACATGCAAATGATCAAACCTGTCCTTCTCCTCCCCTCCCCCTCCTGCCTGCTCCCATCCCCCTCCTCCCCTCTGCCCTTCTATCCCTCCCTCCTTCTCCCCTCTCCCCATCCCCTGTAGTCAGTTTCACCTATCCTAAGCATGATTGCAGGGGAGTAAATCCCAATGAACTCAATAAACATGCAAATAATCAATGCATTCTCAGCAAACTTGGACAGGATCCCATTTCTTACCTCCCAGATTAAAAAGCAGAGAAATTCACTAATAGGCAAAAAACCTTGTGGTTTAAGAACGTACCTATAGCCCACAGCAGGGCTGGTTCTAAAGGGCGGCCAGCTTGGGCACTGGCCCGAGGGCCCTGGAGCTACAGGAGCCCCTGAGGGACCCCTGACAGGCCCTCCACTCCCCTTCCATGATCCGGACCCCCCCACGCCCCCCACTTACCTGTCAGATGGCTTTTTAGCATTGCCCTTAATGAAGATGGCGGCCGCAGCTTCCCTAAGGTACTGAAGCCGCTGCCGCCATCTTAGTTGATGGCAGAGATGTGCGCGCGTAGCATGCACGTGTGCCATCAACAAAGATGGCGGTGGAGGCTTCATTCCCCTTAGGGAAACCACGGCCGCCATCTTCATTAAGGGCACTGGTAAAGACTAGACAGGTAGGGGGCATGGGAGCAGCACGCACGCACATACATGCACACACACACACACCGGGGGGCCAGGGCAAGCTGATGCCCAAGGGCCCCCGCATGCCTGGAGCTGGCCCTGGCCCACAGATATTTCTTTCAAACTTGAAAAAGCAGGGAAATTGGGCAGCTATAGTGAATGCACCAGGGGAGCAGGAGACCTGAACTCCTCTCTGAGATATTGTACTGCCCTACAAATTTGGCAAAATGCAAACACAATTTGGGTTGGTCTTTCACAGTCCAATCCACTTGCTGTGTAGCTTGGAAGAATTTGGTAACGTGCCTCTGAGCATATGGTGAGTGGAGGCAACACCTGCAATCAGCCCAAATAATAGAAAGAAGTCATGTGCTGTGCTGATCTTGTTTTAGCAGGGAGGAAGCAACATTATTAAGACAGTTGATATAGTTCAGATGGTCACTTTAAATATGTCTGATTTCCTTTGCAATTTTAGTGACGTTTCCTATAGGAAATCATTTTCTTATGTTTCTGTTTCTGTGAATATGTGTACAGCAACACTTTGCAAAATTTACACTAAAAAAACTCCAAAAATAATTGTGGAATAATGGCACTGACTATTCTGCAAAATAGTCTCCAGTGGACCTCAGGAGTGTCTCAATTTGCACAAGATAAAAAGTGAGACGTGAAATATATTCTAGCAAAATTCTAGATGTGCTCTATGCTTTTAATTGACTGTGCCCACCTTGCCTTAAATAAAGTGGTTTAAACATAGCAGGCTGAAAACATGCATCCTCTTTTTTCCAGCAGCTAGAGTCATTGTTGAAGTAGCAACATACTGTAATCAGTCTGATTTTACATCAAACTGCATCAGGCAAATACAAAATATTTTATGCAGGAAATGAGAAATTAAGAAGAAATGGGGTTGCCTTAATAGTGAGAAGTGATGCAGCAAGAGCAATTAGGAGCTACAATGCAAGGTCTGAGCGAGTGATATCAATGAGATTAAACGGGAAACCTATCAACATAACCATCATCCAAATCTATGCTCCAATGGCAAATGCAGAAGAAGAGGAATTGGAGAGATTATACGCAGAAGTACAGGAAGAAATAGATCACCCACCAAAACAAAATATGCTGATCATCATGGGGGATTGGAAGGCAAAAGTAGGGAACAGAGAAGAATTAGGAATGGTGAGGTAATGGGGCCTAAGAGACAGAAACAAAGCAGGAGAAAGACTTATTGAATTCTGTGAAGCTAATAATTAGTTTCTTGCAAACACATTTTTTGAACAACCGAAAAGACGACTGTACACGTGGACATCACCAAATGGTTAATATAGGAATCAAATTGATTATATAATTGGTAGCAGAAGATGGAGAAGTTCCATACTTTCTGCAAAAACAAGACCAGGAGCAGACTGCGGTACAGATCATGAACTGGTCGTATTGAAAATCAGAGTAAAGCTAAAGAAGACCAACAAAGCAATCATAATGCCAAAATACAATTTAAATAACATTCCAGAAGCATATAAAGATCAAATAAGGAACAGGTTTGAGGCTTTAAATTTAGTTGACAGAGAACTATGGAGTGAAGTCAGAGACATTATCAGGGAAGAATTGCAAAAAGACAATATCTCTAGTTAAAAAGAGAGAAAGACCTCAATGGATGACTGAAGAAACTCTTAAAATGGTGAAAGAGAGAAGGAAAGCAAAAGCAAAAGGAGATAGAAACACAGTCAGAACCCTAAATGCACAATACAGCAACTAGTACGTAGCGACAAAGAGAACTATTACTTTATAGAAATAGGACAACAAAAAGGGTAGAACAGGAGCCCTATTCCAAAAGATTAGAGAAATGAAAGGGAAATTTAAACCAAGAGTAGGAATGTTGAATAATCAACAGGGGAACACACTGACTGACCGAGATGAAATAAAAGGAAGATGGAAGCAATACACTGAATAACTCTATAAAAAAAGATGACAGGATGACAGATTTATACACGGAGGAACCGTATGATGAAGAACCAGAAATTTTAGAATGCGAGGTGAAAGCTGCTCTTAAAATACTTGGAAGAAACAAATCACCAGGAATAGATGGCATACCAATAGAGTTGCTACAAGCTACTGAGACTGAATATGTCCAAATTTTGACAAAAATTTGTCAAGAAATATAGAAAACTAAACAATGGCCCACAGACTGGAAGCGTTCCATATACATCCCAATTCCAAAGAAAGAGGATCCCAGGTAGGGTTGCCATATTGCCTGGTTAGCCGGGTTTTACCCGGATTCTATGCATGCCACCCGGCGCCCGGCTAGCCCTTTAGGTGGCCCGGATTCTCAGCTTTAATTTAAAAAAAAATTAAGTTTCTAGGTGGTCCGGTTCTCGAGATATACATAAAAACGTCAGCCGCCCCCGACTGTTAAATCTTTCTTTAAACAGTACTGTATAGCACTTCGTAGCTTTAACCCCGCCCGTTCAGGATTGCAGCCAATCAGGGATTGTGTTTCAGTTTCATTGACCTTAGGCAGTGTCTAGAAAACAAAATGGTGGTTTCACCCCCTGTTTATCTGAAAATCTCATAAATTGGGTAAGTATATACATTTCAGTTTTTTTTCCTCTTGTGTGCAGGAGTCAGATCTTGGGCAGTGTTTTGAAAACTTTCCCAATGCTTGCTTTTTGTAAAAGCAATGCTAATCCCATATGCCCAGAGTAAATCCCATTGAATTCAATAGGACTTACTTTTGAGTAGACATGGTTATGAATGTGCTGAAAATCAATGGGACTTTGGAGTGAATGTAAAAAAGAATTGTGTTTGTGCCCTCCAGTCCTATTTTAAAGCAAGTAGGCAGGGCTTACTTAGGTATTACAGTTTTTATTCTGTAGGAAAGTAATACTGATTTTTTTAAAACTAATACTGATTTTTCTGTAATGACCAACTGGTTTGACAATAAACTATTATATGGGCTGTAAGTATTTGTACATCTGCAGTGTCTGTGTGTGCGTGTGCGTGTATGGAATCTTTCTGACACCCCTGTGAGGTAGGGTTGGAAACCAAGGCAGCTCACAACAAGAAATAAAGCCATTTAAAATCCAATAACCATAAAAACAAGTATAAACAGTTGCAAAACAGCGTAAAGTGTCATGATTCGGAATTTTGGGTTGTGTGAATGAAGTTGCTTATCACTTGAAGTTGCATTTCTGTCCCTGTTTGAGTAAGCCCCACTGAATACGCTGGGACTTGCTTCTGAATAAATAAACCTAGGATTGCACTATAAATATCTTTACAGTTTGTGTAAATAATAAATATATTTGATAGTCATGCTTTTATATAAATATTTCTTCATTTATCATATTTTTGGTTGTGAGATGCTTAGTTTTCTGCCTTACTCATAGGAATCTTCTTGTGGTTGGTATGGTATTACACTTAGGAAAGTGTTACTGCCTTTTGTGTTGTTTTTTTCCTATTTGCATTTCACTTATCTTTAACCTCACTCCGTTACAGCCATAGAAGCAACAGCAGCATATGCAAGATAATTAACTCCCATTAGTGATAAGAACAAGAATTTATAATTATTATTTCAATTAAAACAAGAGGCTTATCAATACTTTGAAGAGGACCAGATATTTATTTTCTTTCTGAGCCCAGGACTGGGTCTTTCATGATGCCCGGGGGGGGGGAGCAGGAGAGTAGTCCATAAGACAGACGTCCTGGCATTGGTAATCTAATTAGCAAGCATTGGTAATCTAATTAGCAAGGTATGTGTGGGGTTGTTGCACACTTCCAGGCCCAGTTTCATTTTGAGTATGGAGGTGGAACCTGTGTAGATGTGGTTGATCAAAGGGAGAAGAAATTTTGAGTTAAGCAAAGCTCTGCTTTTATAAAACCTAAGAAACATACAGATACTTTGAATGTCTGAGTGCCTGCACCAGTGGAATACTGGAGGAACTTGTAAAGCTTGCTGCAACAGTATTTACAACTGAGCATGTGGTGTGAAAGACTCCTTTTCCTAACATTTTGGCTTCTTGTTTTTCTCCACCCACCACATCTTTGAAATATATCGTATATGGTTAACCGTACTGTTGCCCTGACTTACTTTATGTTTGTTGCTATTTTGTGTTTTTATTATGTTTTTATATTGATTGTGTATTTTTATTGTTTTTATTATATTTGTAAGCTGTGCTGAGCTCTGTTTTTAACAGCAAAAGGGCAGGATATAAATTCTCTTAATCAATCAATAAATACTCCATAGTGTTGGAAACTAGAGTCTAGGCATTTAAGGCTAAAAATGTTGCTTTAAAAAAAAAGATTTCTCCCATCTTTCCCCAGTTTTTGGTGGTAATTCCTAGGCACAAAAACAAAACAACTGGACAATCCAAGTATTAATATGCAAATATTTGCATAATATGTAAATAATATGCAAATAATTTGCATAATATGCAAATACTTTACATAATATGCAAATTAACCTGCCCGGATTTGTGGAACTGGAATATGGCAACCCTAATCCCAGGGACTGCAGTAACTATCGAACTATTGCTTTAATATCCCATGCAAGTAAAGTAATGCTCAAGATTCTACAGCAAAGGCTCCTACCATATATGGAGCGAGAAATGCCAGACATCCAAGCTGGATTTAGAAAGGGAAGAGGCACCAGAGATCATATCGCAAACATACATTGGTTAATAGAACAGACCAAGGATACCATACTAGTAGCAGAAGCCAGTAATCATTTGAAATGAATGCTGATGAAAGTTAAAGAGGAAATCACAAAAGCAGGACTACAGCTGAAGGTCAAAAAGACTCAAGTAATGACAACAGAAGATTTATGTAACTTTACAGTTGACAATGAGGACACTGAACCTGCCAAGGAGTATCAATACCTTGGCACAGTTATTAACCAAAATGGAGACAATAGTCAAGAAATCAGAAGAAGGCTAGGACTGGGGAGGGCAGCTGTGAGAGAACTACAAAAGATCCTCAAGTGCAAAGATGTATCACTGAACACTACAGTCAGGATCATTCAGACCATGGTATTTCCTATCTCTATGTATGGATGTGAAAGTTGGACAGTGAAAAAAGCAGATAAGAGAAAAATCAACTCATTTGAAATGTGGTGCTGGAGGAGAGCTTTGCGCATACCATGGACTGTGAAAAAGACAAATAATTGGGTGTTAGAACAAATTAAACCAGAACTGTCATTAGAAGCTAAAATGATGAAACTGAGATTATCATGCTTTGGACACATAATGAGAAGACATGATTCATTAGAAAAGATAATAATGCTGGGAAAAACATAAGGGAGTAGAAAAAGAGGAAGACCAAACAAGAAATGGATTGATTCCATAAAGGAAGCCACAGACGTGAACTGACAAGATCTGAACAGGGTGGTTCATGACAGATGTTCTTGGAGGTCGCTGATTCATAGGGTCACCATAAGTCATAGTCGACTTGGAGGCACATAACAACAACAACAGCAGTTTCAGATTCAACTGTTAATGCACCCAAAATAGAAATAGAACATAACCTCCAATTTGAAACATAAAAGGCTGTCTTCACCATCATATGACATTGACCAATAAAAAGGCTTTGAAATTAATAAAAATAAATTTGACACAGATTTCTAGGATGAAAAATGAGAGAAATAAAATTTTCTAGATTAGATTCTCTGTAGAAACATTAGTAACACAGGAAAGAAGCAAAGTAAGAAGAACACCAACAAACATACAAAAATATAATTCTCCATCTTTGGAGATGGCAGGTGTTGCCACCACTCACCATATGCTCAGAGGCACATGTTACCAAATTCTTCCAAGCTACACAGGAAGTGGATTAGACTGTGAAAGACCAACCCAAATGGTGTTTGCATTTTGCCAAATTTGTAGGGCAGTCCAATATCTCAGAGAGGAGGTCAGGTCTCCTGCTCCCCTGGTGCATTCACTATAGCTGCCCAATTTCCCTGCTTTTTAAAGTTTGATAGAAATATCTGTGGGCTATAGGTATGTTCTTAAACTGCAAGGTCCTTTGCCTATTAGTGAATTTAAATTACAAAACAAACAAACAAACAGTGCATTTCAAGAGCATTTGTTGTAATGGGCCTTAGCCCAACAGAAGACCACATACTTTGCATACAAAAAGTTCTACTTTCAGGTAGGGCTGGGAAAGACAGTCAAGGTCAGGGCTGACAGTACTGAGTGACATAGCCCAATGGTTTCACTTTGTATAAGACAGCTTTCTATGTTCTATATTCCTATAATTTACTTTATAGATATTTATGTAACAAGAAATACAGGTGTTTCTGAGGTATAATCACCTGTGGTCTGCAACATACCGCTCTTCCTTGAATGAAAACATGAAAAGAAGGAGTTTCTTTAGGAAGGTAACGTAAGCAACATAAGTTGTGCACAAGGGAGCTGAGGGCAGATATACAGCATTAATATGTAGGTTTAGATGGGGGTGCCATTTTTAATTGAATTGAGGGATGAGGGACATTCATCTGGTTAGTATATGGAACAGATGTGGAGGCAAGAGAGACATGGAGCGAAACATAGGCAGGCACTTTACTCCTCTATGGCACACTCTACACAGCACTCCATGGGATTTGGGTGCAAACCTCTTTCACACATCTTCGTATTCACAATAGGAGCAGTTAAAATGAGGACAAAAAAATGTACTTCCTGAAAGGAGATTGAAAACCAAGGTTATTTTAAAAATGCATGAATGTCCTGCATAGAAAAGGCATTAAAATTACAAATTACTTTGCCAATGAATAATTTATTTAACAAATAATCTTAGTCCCCAATTCTACCAAATCTAACAGGAGGGGAAATGCTATGATGCGACAAACTTTGAGGTAAATTCAGTGACAAAAAAGTGCCTGTCTGCACTTCAGAATTTAGTGTAACTTTCTGAATATCTCATTTTAAAAAAGAATGAAAATCTAAGTTAATTTTATCTTAGCTTTTTTTTAAAAAAACACAAGTCTATTTCAGACTCATAAAGGGAGAAATGAACATGTACTTTAAACTGAAAAGTACCTCATGACCTTCAGCCAAAGAATAGCCTTCTTTGGAAAAGAGCTACTTATGTACCCAGTGTTTTCATGCTGTAAACAATTCTTACAAAAGGGCAATATCTGAGGTTTCAACATCTGGTTTTCAAAGAGGGCTTCCAGGGGAGGGGGAGATTTCATTTTGGAAATAATTGTTTTCTATCTCATCTTTCTTCCAAGTATCTTAGGGTGCCGTATATTGTGTCCTTCTACATTTTATCTTCACAGTGACTCTGTGAGGTAGGTTAGGCTGAGAGATAGCAATTGGCCCAGTGAGCTTCACAGCTGAGTGGAGATTTGAACCAGCTTCTTCCAAGGCTCTAACCCAGCCTTTCCCAACCAGTGTGCCTCCAGATGTTGTTGGACCACAATTCCCATCTTTCCTGACCATTGGCAATGCTGGCTGAGGCTGATGGGAGTTGTGGTCCAGCAACATCTGGAGGCACACTGGTTGGGAAAGTCTGCTCTAACCATTACACCGCAAAAGCAATGTTGTTTAAGAACATTTGAATGAAGCTGGACAGTACTACTTCAGACTAAAAGTGGGAAGATTGCACATTTGAATGTTCTCCTATTTTTTATTTTTAAAAAAATCTTAAGTGTAGCAAAATATAACGATAAGGGGAAGTTTAAGATGAACATGTCTGCTACTCTTTTTTCTAAGCGCACACAGGAGTTTCACATGTGGGAGAGAATTCAAGCATGCCATCCTACTCTGCTTTCCCTCTGAACTAGCATAATACGTCAAAAGGTTTACCACTTGAATTTCTGCTCTTGTATAAATCATTCCTGAATGTATGGATTTCTCTTAGTGGCTGCAAGTCGTGATGATTATGTGCTGCCTTCAGGTTTGTAGGCTTCCAAATTCCCAGTTGCCAGGGAACAACAGTAGGAGAAGGTTGTTGCCCTCATATCCTGCTTGTAGCCTTCCAGGGGCATTGGCCACTGTGATAAAGGATGTTGGACTAGTTAGGCCTTTGTTCTTATTCAGCAGAGGTCTTCCAGCACTGTACTGAAAAGCAGTGTTTCTCAACCGGTGTGCCTCCAGATGTTGTTGGACCACAACTCCCATCAGCCTGTGCCAGCATTGCCAATGGTCAGGAAAGATGGGAATTGTGGTCCAACAACATCTGGAGGCACACTGGTTGAGAAAGGCTGACTGAAGGTGATGCAAATGTTCTAACTGTGATGTTTGTTCTTCAGTGGCTCATTCAAAGAATGAGGAAATGTGAAACTTTCATGATCAAGTTCTAAGAGAATCTTCAGGTATGACACCAAACTGGTATAAGCAGATGCACAAGTATGTCCATTTGCTTTTCAGGTTTTCAGTGTAACATAAAGACATACAAACTGCCTTGCAGGATCAGATCCAAGGATCCATCTCATCTGGAATTATGTCCTGGGAAGCTTATAAGCAAAGTGAGGCACCAAGGCCTGTCCCCTATTGCTAATCCCCAGCACCTGGTGCTCAGAACTAGGGATCTGCTAGACTTCCGCCTAATTCAGAACTGAATCTTCAGTTAATTCGTTTATTTACTATGGTTGCAGATCAGATTTTTATGTAGCAATTTTCCATGGCTGTTTATTTTCAGAAACAGATTTTTTTAAAAAAAAAAATCTAAAAAATCTAATTTAAAAAATCTAAAATATTGATATTAAGAACGGTAATGTTATCAATATTTCCTTTAAAATATTTATATTTCCTTTTAAAATATCAATATTTCCTTTAAAAGATTGACATTTCCTTCCAAAATATTAACATTTCCTTTAAAATTATCAGTATTAATATCAATATTTTTTGCAAGAGGAAAAACCCAGATTGGTAAAAGTAGCAGCTTGCAGACAAAGAACGAACTTGAATTGATACCAGCCCATTAGGTTGATGGAATGCTTTTGAACTGGTCTGGCCAATGGATCTCATTCCTGCTCAAACCCCCTGCCTCTGAACATGGTGTTTTTATATAGTTCTAAATAGCCTCCATGGATGGTATCCAATGTGCTCATTTTGTTAGTGGAAGGATTTCTGCTTGCATAATAGAACACCCTCCATTGTGTCCTGCGCCCTTCCCAAATCTGTTCTGAAAGGTTGGGAGAAAACACTACAGCTCCCGTCATCCCTGATCATTGGCCATGCTGGCTGGGGCTGCTGGGAGCTCTTTGCAAAAAAGGCATATATTAGGGGAATGTGTGAATAAAAATGAATATATGAATGCAAATAACATGCAAAAATGCATCATATGATGAAAAATGGCTTGCAAAAATGTGTACGTTAGTCAAAATGCCTACAAAAGTGTGTTTACTAGGAAACGTTTGTATGAAAATGCTGGAGAATTTTCATGAGGATTTTTAAAAAATCACAAATTGCTGTTGAAATGTGGAGAACTAAATTTAAGATTGGGAAAACGAGGAACTGAGAGAACCAAAATTGACAGATCTTTCCATCCCTACCCTGAGCTAGACACAGTGCAGTTGTTTTGAGGCCATGAATTCATGGTAACATCAGGATTGGCCCTGACAAATTTAGAGAAAAAAAGTTTTCACAAGGTCAAATTGATATAAGAAAAATAGGGGTGATGAGGCAGGATCATCACTAAGCTGTCGGCTTTTTGTACCGGAAACAAGAAATTAGAGATCTAGATGTGCAGATCTCCTTTTGAGCAATCAGTTCAGTATGGCCTCAGAGCACAGAGTGCTCCTCAGCAGTTTTGCTTCAGAGGAAGAGGAAACTGGAAGAAGAATTGGAAATAATGTACTCAGGGAGGAGATGCTGAACTGGAAAGCTGAACTCCACAAGCCTGATCTAACCTCCAGGCAGTATTCTGATGAGTATCGCTCATTATGGATGTTGATGTCTTTGTATGATAAGATGTATTGATTGTGAACCCTGGGCCTTTAAGTGCAATTTTAACAAAATAGCCACAACTACAACTGTAAAACAGCAGAGCCAACTAATCCTATTGATCTCTTGAAGTATCAAGTCGTCCAGATCTAATTATTTCATCAATGTCGTTAAACCGCTTCTGGAATTAGCAGGAAAAGCATATTTTAATTGTCCTGTAGTCTAAAAATGCTCCTTGCATACAGTGCAGTTTTCTAGTGGTTTTTTAAAAGTTTAAACTTTTCCTTCACAAAAAAGAAAAAAATGCACCTTTCTGTGACCACAATCACATGCATGTCTACTCAGAAGTAAGGGCATACTGAGTGCAATAAAGCTTACTTCCAGGTATGTGGGAAAAGGATTGTAGCCTAAGGTTGCAATCCAATGCACACTTACCTGGAAGTAAGTCCCATTGAATCCAATGGAGCTTCCTTCTGAGTAGACATATATTAGATTGCAGCCTAAATTATCCTTTTGCAAGATCTTATTGTTTGAGAGTTTTGTGCTGGCTTAGTGTCAGCCTTGTTCCTTTGCATAAAGCATGTACTTGATTAGCCAGCTTGATTAAATGCTCAGTTCCTTCTGCTACAGTTGGCTCAAACTGTCACCAAACATTAAACAACTAAACCAAGATGTCAGATCTCAGTGAAAAAAAAATATGGATCCTCCTCGGTGAGTGTGTTTGTGCCTTTTAATTTGCAGTCCACCAGTGAAACTGCCTGATCAAAAACGTCCTTGAGTCAGATGAGTGTGGATTACTGGTGTTTTGCAAGTGGGTTGGAAATAACTGTAAGTGATGTATTGGCAGGCCTGCTGCTTTTCTTCCTCTTTCAGAGGTTGAATCTAGGAGTCCAACTCTGATGGTAGGCCAAAATAAACTTAGATCTTAATTTTAGTCTGCGGACCAACAGGCATTCCATTGAAAGTAATGCAGTGCAAATAGACATTTGCATTCAGATGTGTATTTGGATGTGGATCAGGTTTATAATGGGACCTGATCCAACAAAAGAGGTCAGAACCTGGGAACCTCCTTTCATAAGATCTCCTTGGTTGGTCATGCCTCCTGGCTCCATAGAGATAACTGAGGAGACAGCTGCTGCAATTCCTCCGCTCAGTGCTAGTTCCAGGTTTTGGAGGGCCCACGGGTAAGGTAGATTCCGTGGGTCTCCCTCCCCTCCAGTGAAGCGCTGCCTGCTCACTGCCCCTCTCCCTCTGGGTCCAGTCTGTCTGGGGGAGGTTCACATTCCTTGCTCTTGTCATTGCCTCCATAATTGGAGAGTGCCGGTAAATGGGTGTAAACAGGAAAAAGGAAGGGAAGGGTCAAGAGCAGGGGTGGGGAACCTCAGACCTGGGGGCCAAATGTGGCCTTTTGGGCCTCTGTATCAGGTCCTTGGGACTCTCCCAAGGCCACATCCCCTCCACAGCCACACCCCTCACAGGCCCTACTTTGCACCCTCCTTGAGTGCTTTTTGCCTGGCTGCAATGTGTCTTTGAACTCTGACCATGCCTCTTCTTCACCTAGATTGAGGATAGAGGGTGTGGGTAGAAACCTAGCCAGCTGTACAAAAGGTAAAATTGACATTCTTTGTTCCACCCACCACTGGCATGTGGCCCCTAGAAGGTTGCCCAGAAGGGAATGTGGCCCTCAAGCTGAAGAAGGTCCCCTTCCCCTGGTGGCAGTGGGCCCCTTGTAGGGGTGTGGGCCTTGGCAGGCACCCAAAGGTGTCTGACCCTCATGCTGTCCCTGCCCAGCAGGAAGTGCCTAGCTCTAGTCCATCAGGGGGGCTGCAATGAGTTTCCCCAGGCTCATGTCCTGCTGTTACCCCTCTGTCCATGCAAGAAGTGCCTTGAGCAGAATGCCTAGGAAGCAGCTCCAGCGGGTTTCCCCAGACTCTACTCCTGAGAACCAACCTGCTGCTTTTAGGTCATTCTTCTGCACCAGCTAGGAAGTGCCTGGCTGAAGAGGCCGGCAGCTGTAGCAGCTGTCTAACCTTCCTGATGGCAGCCTTGGAGGTGCCTCCTCCTTTGGCCTCAGAAACCATCCATGGTGGTGGCTTGTGCGAAGCAGGGGGACAGAGAGGGAACTGGCCTTGGAGGATACCTTCATACACCATGCCTTCCCCTTCTCCTTTTAAACTGTGATGGGATGTTCCCTCCATGCAGTTTAAAGTTCATCCCAATCAGAACCTTAGTACAAGAAATGGGATTTGAAATACAGGGACTCTGAAGGCAGAGATTTCCCTTAAAAGAATAACATTTAATTAATATCTAAAGCTTCCATCTGCTTTTTGGCTTTTGCTCATTACCAAGGTGGATATATAGCCTCTGATGCAGCACTGGCATTTGATTTCATACTTTAAACCAGTCTAGTGCTGTTTTTGGTCTAAACCACTAGATGGGAGCAAAAGAACAGTGGAGAACAGACACTCTGCTTTTCTTGACATACACTCTAAATAACAAAGATCCCCACATCTGAATATATAGTGCAGACAGAGTGTTGTATTTAAAGTACAATTGCTAAAATAAATATTTTATAGCCACACAGAATGTGATATAATTTATTTATTTATTTATTTATTTATTATTTTATTTTATTTACATCCCACCCTTCCTTCCTTGCCCAGGGTGGCAAACAGAAACACTAAAAACACTTTAAAACATCATAAAAAGACCTTAAAATATATTAAAACAAAACAACGTTAAAAACATTAAAAAAAACTTTGAAAACATCTTTTTTTTAAAAAAGGGTTAACAATATTAAAAGAGATATTAAAATCAATTCTAATGCAGACGAGGACTAATTGCCAAAAAAATTGCCAAGTGTCTTCTTTTCGCAGCAGCTTTGTGTACCCTAACTGAGTAATTGCAAACTAGGCAGTCATAATTTCCCCCCCTCAGGACTAAAAAAGAAAGATGAAGGGTGGGGGTGAAAGAAGAATTAGTAGACAATGTGCTTGCATGGTGAGATAATACATATTCTGGTCTGCTTAGCCATTTATGTTGCAAGCTTCAGGTTCAAAAGAGAAGGGAGGGACAATTTCAAACCATCCAAGCAGTCCTGGGGAAACTCCAATTCAGACTGGAGTAGCAGCTCTGGGATAGGGGATGTTCCATTTCTTCTTATGCCGCTTTCCCAATCCAGTTTTTATGCTGTTGGCATTTTCTGATGGTTGTTTAATGCTTTAAATGGGAGGGGAGAGTGGTGTTGCGCTCATGTCCTGCTTGCGGGCTTCCCAAAGGCAGCTAGCTGGCAACTATGAGAACAGGATGCTGGACTACATGGGTCATTAGCCTGAGCCAGCAGACTCCTCTGATGTTCTGATGTTCATTTTGTGGATTTGGTTTTATTGTATGAATATTTTATTGTTGTAACTGCCCTGGATGGCTTAAAAAACTGCAGCTTTAATAATAAAGTAATTAAATAATTTAAGTCTACACACACTCACACACAGATCCTGGTCAGATCCTGGTAAATAGTATGATATTAAACCATAATTTTCTAGTGAATGTATGGATAATACACTGAGTCATCAGCATGAGAGAACATCTTCTGATGTTCTCAAACCGATTTATCAAAATGGAGACAGCCAACGGGTTTGAGTAACCACAATCCGGGATAAACAAAAGTGCTATTCTGCAAACATGTAGTTAGATTTGGAATCACCCAGTGGAATGGTATAGGTGCGACTTTTTATTAGGAATGATCAGCTTCTGTATCCCCAGTAAAATGGAACTAGCCTTGCAAAATTGTTACCTATCTTCTTTACACATTAGCTTCATTGTACGTAAGGAAATACTGCCTTACAAAACATTCCCTTTCTATATTTCTTTCGGCATAGAAAGCTGTGCCTAAACCTGTGCTGAGCAGCAGCTGTGGCCATTGGTGCTGCTGCACTAGTGCTCTCTGTGTGTGTGTGTGTGTGTGTGTAAGAGAGAGAGAGAGAGAGCATAGAAGTGAGACTTTGTGGAGTGCATAAAGGAGCTATCATCCTTATCATCATAATTTGTTGATAAGCTGGAAGTAGTTCTAAGTAGCCAGTGCAGTGGTGATGGGTATCTTGTGAACCAATACTGCACAGGCTGGAGCTGCAAAGCATGGCATTTTAACTAGATATGCTTGGGGAATTTGTTCTTTGCGAGTTCCAATATGAATTGACCTGCTGATCTGCATCCCCCAAACTAATGTGTGGTTTGGAACACAGTTATCCTTCAGATCTTGAACTTCTCTTAATGTTGCAATGCAGTGCTTGGCTCAAAAACTGTACAAAGTTGTGTGTGGAAATTCATATTTTGGATAAAATGCATTTTAAAATGCATACTTTGAAAGAAAACATTTGCACATTTTATGCACAAAATAGATTCAAAAATATGCATTTAACTATGAATTTTCATGGGATTTTTTTTAAAGAAATCACAGATTAATGCAGAAACAGGACAGAACAAACTAATGAATGAACATTTGCTAAACTGACACGACAGAAATAGACCAATCCATCCATCACTAATTTCAGTCATATCTGGTCTTTTAGCCAAGCCCTAAATTAGTCTCAGGGGTTTAAACTGGCATAACTTTATTTGTTAATAAATATCAGTCCTAGAGCCTGAGAACTGCTAGTCTGTGAATATTTGCATGGGAATGTTGTTGACTCTATACACCCTCAGAGTTTCATTTTCATATTTTGTACTGTACATTGTTCTGTTTCTTTTTTATTTGGCTTTTAATTGATTTCACTTATTTGTATAAAGCAACAAACAAATAAAAACAATAATAGTAATAAGAACAATATATGAGCCCTAATATTCTCACCTACGTTCAACCTTGATTTTTCAAAAAGAAACACTGACTATTTCAAAGAAATGGAAAAGAGAAGACCTGAGGACTATGAGTTATGGGAGAGGAGTGTATATGTGTTCATCAAGTTGTTCTTAATCTTCTCTCAGGCAATTAGTGGAACGTGTGTGTGTGTGTGTGTGTGTGGTCACAGGGGGGAGAACTTGAGGCAAGGTTCTGTTTCTCCTTGAATGAATCATGGACTTAGGATGCTGTCCATAATGTTCTCACTGCGTGCCAGGAAAGATATCGAGGGGTAGAGGGGAGGAGATCAGTTGCAGCAACTGTAGAACACCTGTGGGAGGAAGCGCATTTCATTCAGCAACAAACATCTTGTCTTCATGCCTGTTTCAGGACTATGAGAGCAACTACATCATTCAGCCCTGAGCTCCAAATCATCCTCAGTTTGCTGGTAGGTGAATGTTCTTTTAGATTTTGTTCTGAGTCACTAACCATAGTTGCTCATACTTATCTACTGATAATTCTGAAAGCAGGTTGTTCTGCAGGGATAAAGATTCATAGCGGCAGACACATCCAACATGCATCCCTAATATGAATCAGGTACCAATGACAAGCATTATCAAAATTGTGTGATCCACTTTTCACATGAAAGGTGCAACACAGCAGCAAAAACAATGACAGTAATAACAATGATTAATGGGCATGATCCAGCCAGAATCAAGCACTGGTCCCACTGATTGCAATGAGAGTTAAGCATTTGCTGAAATCTTTCCATCTGAAATAAATGGGAGTTTGGGGGCAGGGGGAGGAAATCTTAACTTTGGTTGGATTGTGCACAAAGTAATTATATGATGATAATGGTGGTGGTACTAATGAGCAGTTTTGTTACACTAAAAGGCTTAATAGAAATGATAAAATAAATTAAAAATAAAGCAACAGAGAGACAACAAAATTGTTAATAATTATTAACAAGCAAGCAGTATCCCTCTGGGTCTATGCGTATGGCGGCGGTGATAGTAGCAGCAACAGCAGCAATAGATATAGTAACTGTTGACCATATAGCCTGGGTCCTTAAGCAGTAGTGAAGATATTGAAATGTTACTCATCTTCTTTTCATATCTTTCTGTGCTTTTCCACAACTTGATTTCTTCCCCTCACACTAAACTGAAGAATTCTCTTCTTATGTCCGCATCCTTTTGGGGTACTCTCCTATTGCATACAAATGTCCATGTCTCCAGAGGGACCAGATCATTGGATTCTATTGTTCTTAATGTGCAATGCATCTTTCAGACATCATTTATATGATATAGAATTACACCGTGCAAAATGGAGGTGATGTTTCATTTAGAGCAAACACACAGTAATCTGTAGCCTCTTTACACAAATAGCAGTTGAATTGTGTCATGGATGAGAAAAAGACAAGTTCAGTGGTGGTGGTTGGAGGAGCCAAGTGTTGTTTTCATGAAATATACTGTTGTGTGCCTCCCCAATCTCCGAGAGGTGAGATTTCAGGGGTCCCTGCACTCCTCCAGTGTTTGGTTTCCTTTGGGAAGAAGGATAGCGGAGACTGCGGTGTCTTTATGAAATATGGTTTATTTATTTACACACATTCCAACCTGAGCTTAGGATGGAGGGGTTCAATGCATCAGCAGTCTGATATCCAGCTTTCCCATCAGTGTTACAGGAGGCACCCCAAATGCCATGGTGCAGAGAGCCAGTCTTGTGAAGGGTGCTGAGAGTTGTTAGGAGACTCCTATTCTCCTCACAGAGTAGTTTAACATTCAGTCCCTCTTCCTCTTCCCGGAGAACTCTGGGAATTGTCACTCTATGAGGGGAACAGAGATCTCCTAACAACTCTCAGCACCCTTCACAAACCACACTTCCCAGGAAGCTTTGAGGAAAGCCATGGTTATTTAAAGTGGAATAAATGTATGGTGTGAATGTGGTCACTCTGGGTAGTGACTTGGCCTCCCTCACCCCTGGTGCTGGCTGTTCTTCATCTCCTGCATTCAGTTCAGGGCTGTCAAAAAAAGGAGAGGGAAGCAAATTGGGAGAACACAAAAAATTCTGCACCCCCTGCACTGCATTAACATAAATAGATGGAACCAGTTAGATTGGAGTAGGTTGCTACAGCTCCAAGACCATATCTCCACAGGAATATCTTGCATTCCTAGTTTTATGTTTTGGTGTGAACCAGAAATAAGGAAACCAGTGCCAAAACAGCACCATCAACAGTAGCAGAAACATTTTTTAAAAAATCACATTGTCATGTGTTTGTATAGCCTTCCCATTTCTAAAGAGTCTCACCACTATGCGCCCCATAGTTCCCTCCCCATATACCATGTGGGTACTAGAGAATCAGCCTGACTTGCACCTGAAGGCCACCTGGCTTGTGGAGATAAATCTATAAAGATGGCTAATTTTCTGTGCCACTATTTGATCCACTTTCCAGAATGGCGACTATAAAATTGAAAAATGTCCCATGCATTTTTTTAAAAAAGAGGACCCAATATTTTTAGTAGTATACACATGTATATATGAGAGCCTTTCTATGTTTCTCTCTGGCAGGCTGTTATAGTGAAAGGGTGGCATGATTTGGATAACACTGATTATGACTGCTGGCCCCTGGAGAAACCCGATGAATATAACATGCTGGACTGTGGAGGTGAGTTCATCCCTTGTTTGCACAGGATGTAGCCTCAAGCTAGTGCAGCAGACTGGAAAGAAATTTTAGTAATCCAGAGGATTCCTAATGCACCTCCAGACTTATACCCGGCTGCAAATACCTGAGTCAGCAGTAACATCTATTTCTAGGCAATTCGAACTGAGGAAAGTAAACAGTGTATGCAAGAGCTTCAGAGTGAATGCTTGCCTGGAGTTCAAGTATTCCAAAGGAAATTCATCTAGGGTGATCTAAACAAAAAGAAAATATTTACAGTACGGTTATGATCTTCCAGAAATTTAGCCTGTGTAACTGGATGAACAGGAGCTATCCCCTCGCGTGGAGCTCTCATTCATTTCAATGAAGCTAGCTGTCTGTTGTCTTGGAGCCATTCACACTGCCATTGGGTTTGCTACAGGTACATCTGAATTCCCTCTGGTGTTTCTGCAACAAACATGTTATGTGTACACAGCAGAGGTGCTTCCTTAAATGCCTGCGTATGCACATCGGGGGGCTGTATTGGCTTGCAGCTGTCCAGTGTATGTACTCAGGTGCTGAAGAACATGCATCACTTTGTGGCCACATATGTACCTTACATTGAAAGCAGTATTATACCACTTTGAACAGTCATGGCTTCTCCCAAAGAATCCTGGGAACTGTAGTTTGTAAAGAGTACTGAGAGGAGATGCCTATTCTTGCCATGGAGCTACAATTTCCAGAGTGGTTTAACATTAAATCCCTCTTCCCAGGGAACTATGGGAACTGTAGCTCTGCGAGGGGAATGGGGTCTCCTAACAATTCTCAGTACCCTTAACAAACTACAATTCCCAGGATTCTTGGGGGGAAGTCATGACAAAGTGGTATAGTACTGCTTTAAATATAAGGTGCAGATGTGGCCTGTCATTCATATTTTAGACATTTCTTGCAGGAAAAAGCCACATACAGTTTGGAGCAGCTCTCAGGTACCTGTGATCAATAGTAAATGGAAAGCTAACTATTCAACTGGATCAAAAACTTTTCTGTTGAAATCTAAGATACATTTTCTTATGAGAAAGTCCATTGGGTGGTATCCAACTAAGTCATACTCATAGCAAACTCATTGATATTAATGGACTTAAGTTACACAGGTTCACTCATTTCAGTTGGTCTACTCTGAGTAAGACTTAGTTGAATATCACCCACTGATTTCAATGGCACTTGAAAGTGCTTAGTATTTGGTTAAATTCTCCATTGTTGTCAAGTTGTAGGCAGTCGTTGCAAGTCCCAACCTGTAGACACACTAATTCAGAGAGCTTTTCTACTTGTACGTTCATACTTCGATCTTTCCAACCATTTCATGATTGCCATGATCTAACAAAAAGCAAAAGCAAAATCCCTTCAGTTCTTGAACAGCTCTGCCTGATGCCTTCAAGACTGCATTGCTAATTGCAAACAGCATGCATAAAACTCATTTTTCATATCTCTTAAGCTACACTGCAGTTTTGAAAATATTTCTTAAAATGTTTATTTTTAAGAATCAACATTTAGAGAAAAAACGTAAGTAATGTAAAGCTATACATTTTCATGCTTTATTTGAAAAGAATTAAATGAATAGCTTTTAATCTGTTGGTAAAAAAAAGCAAATTGATACAAAAGCTCCCACTGTGGCCTAGGTCACACAAGATTTTTAAGGGTGTCACTGCTAATTGGGTCAAGATTTGCAACGCAAGTTCTGATCTGTAGACCTGTCAATGCCATGGGATGAACAGTATAGTGAGCTGGTGTCTTAAATCTGCCCACATTTAGTCTATGGGATGATATGCATGCTTGTTTATTACTTGATAACTGTGATGCATTGTCTGTTGAATAAAACATAGGAAGCTGCCTTATACTGAGAACCCTGGTCGACCTACCTCAGTACTACACCAACTGGCAGTGGCTCTCCAGGGTTTCAGACAGGGGACATTCCCAGCCCTGTCTGGAGATGCCAGGGATTTAACTTCGGACCTTTTGCATGCAATGCAGGTGCTCTACAATCGAGCTATGGCCCATCTAACATTAAGAGGTCTAACATTTGCATGCCTTTATAAACAGTGAAAATGGGATAAATGTCTCATATGATCTCAGGGTGTGGGGAATCTATGTATAATTGTTGCTGGACTTTTCCAGAAAAAAATTGGTTTGCAGATAAAGACATTATTATTATGAGGTGCACCACATCAGGACTTAAATCTATTGAGTTGATAATTGTGTCCCATGGTGACTCCAGGATTTTTGGAGCCCTTTGGCATGATATTCTTAGTGGACACTTTTAACCTGGGTAGCTTTTAGTCAAAATGGAATATTTGCTCATTTTTAATAGAACATCTGATGATCTAATTCTCAACACGCTACATTCCGCTGTTTTCTCTGTTGTCCCATCTTTTTTTCATAACTGATATATGGTGATTTTTCTCTCTGTGTTAGAATGTAATTGCAGTATCAGCCCGTCTAGGGTACTTTGACAAAGTGCTATTGCTTGAATATTTTCAAGTCTACTGTCCCTTTAGTTAGTGCCTCTACTGTCCCTTTAGTTAGTAGCTTCCTCCTTGTTCTCCTTTTTAATGGTTAATTAGTTTATTTCTATTCTGCCTTAGAATTGCCCTTAATTGGTCAATGCCTTGTGTGGCTTGAGCTTTAATTACTGTCTTCTTGTGCAGCCAGAACTGGCTGAGAGTTTAACTTTTTTTTATGAGCACAACTTCATTTCAAAATTGTGAGCATAATAAAACAAGGCAAAACAATGAGTAACTGCCCCTGTACCACCACCCCTGCACCAAGAACAGAATCTGTCTAATTAAGGGCAAGTCAGAAGTAATACAAGGACTAATTGAGGAATATCACAGCTATAGCAATTGAACAGGAACCACTTCGTCAATTTAGATTAAGGAACAGTTTCAGAGAGAAGTGGGACCTTTGCTGAATGGAACATATTTTTGAATAAACATATAGTGTGATCTTGCCCATAGGGACAGGCATTGCCCAATTTTAATGGGCATAACAACAGTTAAGTGTCATGTGGAACCACTCTTAATTTTGCTTCAAACTGTGGAAAAGCAATTCCTCAGACTCATTCAAGGACCTTAGTGTGGAAACAATGCTGGAAGAGGTGGGCTGTGCAAACTGATAACCTCTCACGCTGCCTGTGATTTTCTCCAATGATCCATGCCAGATAAGAACAGCAGTTCTCTCAAAGTAGTGGGCCCTTTGCTGGTCTTGGGGCCCTGGCCAACACCCAATCTCACCATACTCAGGACCCAGCCCTCTGATATCAAAATTAGATTTGACAACAAAGTCATGTTTTTCTGCATATATCCCTGAGTCATGACAATCAGCTTTTCTTGATTAGAATATGGATTACCTTACTGCAGAATCTGAATTCTTTAAAAGTACAGTATTTGCAAAGTCCTGTCGGTAAATCAGTGAATATTGTTAAGTATAACAGCTCTTTTGTTGCTTCATTTCTTGGTAGTCAGCCACTTTTATTGAAACTAAATGCCCCAACAATCTTAACAAAACAATGTCAACAACAGCATCCAATTTATTTATTTATTTATTTATTTATTTATTAAATTTATATACCGCCCGACTAGCAATAGCTCTCTGGGCGGTGAACATAAAACATAAAAATACAATAAATAACAAAACAATACTAAAATACAAGCAACAATCCAACACAGTAAACATTTTTAAAATTAAATCAGTATAACTTAAAATGCTTCAGAGAATAGGAAGGTTTTGACCTGGCGCCGGAAGGAGAGCAGAGTCGGCGCCAGGCGTACTTCCTCAGGGAGACTGTTCCATAGTTCGGGGGCCACCACTGAGAAGGCCCTAGATCTTGTCATCACCCTCCGGGCCTCCCTGTGAGTTGGAACCCGGAGGAGGGCCTTCGTAGCAGAACGTAGTGCACGGGCCGGTTCATATCGGAAGAGGCGTTCCGCAAGGTATCATGGTCCCGCACCGTATAAGGCTTTATAGGTTAATACCAACACTTTGAATCTAGCCCGGAAACATATTGGCAACCAGTGCAAGCTGGCCAGAACAGGTGTTATATGCTCGGACCGCTTGGTCCTTGTCAGCAATCTGGCCGCCGCATTTTGCACTAGTTGTAGCTTCCGAACTGTCTTCAAAGGTAGCCCTACGTAAAGCGCATTACAGTAGTCCAAACGTGAGGTTACCAGAGCATGTACCACTGATGTAAGGTCCTCTTTACTCAAATAGGGACGTAGCTGGGCTACCAACCGAAGTTGGTAAAACGCATTCCTAACCACCGAGGCTACTTGAGCCTCAAGTGAGAGGGAAGAGTCTAAAAAGACTCCCAGACTACGAACCCGGTCCTTTAGGGGGAGTGTAACCCCGTCCAGGACAGGGTATATATCCACCATCTGATCAGAGAACCCGTCCACCAACAGCATCTCAGTCTTGTCTGGATTGAGCTTCAGTTTGTTAACTCTCATCCAGTCCATTGTCGAGGCCAGGCAACGGTTCAGCAAATCGACAGCCTCACCTGAAGAAGATGAAAAGGAGAAGTAGAGCTGCGTGTCATCAGCATACTGATGACAACGCACTCCAAAACTCCTGATGACCTCTCCCAACGGCTTCATGTAGATATTAAAAAGCAGGGGGGACAAAACTGACCCCTGCGGGACCCCATATTGGAGAGCCCGCGGTGTTGAGCAATGTTCCCCAAGCACTACCTTCTGGAGACGACCCGCCAAGTAGGAGCGGAACCACTGCCAAGCAGTACCTCCAACTCCCAACTCCGCGAGCCTCTCCAGAAGGATACCATGGTCGATGGTATCAAAAGCCGCTGAGAGATCAAGGAGAATCAACAGAGTTACACTCCCTCTGTCTCTTTCCCGACATAGGTCATCGTACAGGGCGACCAAGGCTGTCTCAGTGCCAAAACCGGGCCTAAAACCCGATTGAAATGGATCTAGATAATCGGTTTCATCCAATAGCGCCTGGAGCTGGCCAGCAACCACCCGTTCCAAGACCTTGCCCAGGAATGGAACATTCGCCACTGGCCTGTAGCTGTTAAAATTGTCTGGGTCCAAGGAAAGCTTTTTCAGGAGTAGTCTCACCACTGCCTCTTTCAGACAGCCCGGGACCACTCCCTCTCGTAAAGAGGCATTTATCACTTCCTTGGCCCAGCTACCTGTTCCATTCCTACTAGTTTTTATCAGCCAGGAGGGGCAAGGATCCAGTACCGAAGTGGTTGCACGTACCTGTCCAAGCACCTTGTCCACGTCCTCGAGTTGAACCAACTGAAGCTCATCCAACAAAACAGGACAAGACTGTGCTCCGGACATCTCACTAGGATCTACTGCTATAACTTGAGAATCTAGGTCCTGGCGGATACATGAGATCTTATTCTGGAAGTGATCGGCAAACTGATTACAGCGGGCCTCCGATGATTCCACCGTGTCCGGAGGGTTTGAATGGAGAAGCCCCCGGACAACTCGAAAGAGCTCCGCTGGGCGGCAAAGAGATGATTTAATAGTGGCAGCAAAATGATGTTTTTTAGCTGCCTTCACTGCTCCTACATAGAGCTTAGTCGAAGCACTAACCAGCGCATAATTGTATCCATCGGGAGTTCGTCTCCATTTCCGCTCAAGCCTCCTCCTATCTTGCTTCATCGCTCTCAGCTCCGGAGTATACCATGGAGCTGTATGAGCTCTACACAGGAGAGGGCGTGCAGGAGCGATCGTGTTTACAGCCCGGGTCATCTCCGTATTCCACAGAGCGACCAGGGCTTCAGCAGGAGCGCCAGTCCTATCAGCCGGAAAATCCCCCAGAGCCCTTTGAAAACCTTCAGGATCCATTAGTCTCCGGGGGCGGACCATTTTAATAAGTCCCCCACCCTTGCAGAGGGAAGAGGTTACTGAAAGTCTAAACTTCAGCAAGCAGTGGTCTGTCCATGACAAAGGGAGTGTTGTAAAACTCCCCACATCCAGATCACTTTCCCCATGCTCAGTAGCAAAAACAAGGTCTAGAGTGTGCCCCGATACATGTGTTGGACCACTAACATATTGAGACAGCCCCATGGCTGTCATGGAAGCCATGAAGTCCTGAGCCGTGCCAGACAAAGTGGTCTCGGCATGAATGTTGAAATCCCCCAGTACTATTAGTCTGGGGGACCTCAACAATATATCCGAGACCACTTCCGCCAGCTCAGTTAGGGAAGCCATTGGGCAGCAAGGTGGGTGGTACACCAAAAGGATTCCCAGCCTGTCCCTCTGGCCCAACACAAGGTGCAAACACTCCAGGCCAGTAACTGAATGAACATGGTGCTTGGTGAGTGAGACGGAACTCTTATAGACGACAGCAACCCCACCTCCCCGACCCTCAGATCTACCATGATGCTGAACCAAGTACCCCGGTGGGCAGAGCTGAGAGAGACCAACTCCTCCCTGCTCACCCACCCAGGTCTCGGTTATACATGCCAGATCGGCTGCCTCATCCACTATCAAATCGTGGACGAGGGAGGTTTTATTATATACCGATCTGGCATTTAATAACAGCAACTGGAGATCTGAGAGTTGGCTGATAGGACTACCAACGACCTTGCGGGTGTGGGAAGGACCGGAACAAGGCACAGCCACAACATGTCTGGACCGCGTTCCCCTTACCTGGCACGTCCTTCTCACAGCGCCATACCTTCCTTTGCCCGTCACTACGGCAATTGGGGCCCCCTCAAGTCTCCCCGCCTGATGGATAAAACTCTCTCCGAAGCACATAATACAACTAAAATATACAACAATTAAACGTATAAAAACAGCTATATATACAGCCATATATACAGCATATAAACTTTCTTTCTCCTGCAGGGCCTGGGTCTCCCAGGCCACCTCAGCCAGCCGGCTTATGTATCCCTCCAAAGAGGGACAGGTGGTAAGAATCAGTCCTGGCTGGCTGGGTACCTGGGGCCTGGTCCTGCCAGGCAGAAGTCCCTCAGGGAAGGGTGGTGGAGATGGTGGTCCCACAGTAGCAGCAGCAGCACAGCAGCAGCAGCACAGCAGCAGCAGCACAGCAGCAGCAGCCTCTCCTTCCCTTGGGGCGATGCAGGGCTTTATTTTATTTAAAATCCATGTAAGAGTTTATATGGGAAAATATCTTGGAAAACATTTCAATGTAACGAGGAGGTTTAGAATGGCATGCTCTGTTCCCTTGTCCCATGCTCCTATCTCACACTCCTGCATTCCAGCCAGGTAGGCCTCTTGACATGCTTTCCCACCCTTCCTATGTAGTATACAACAGTACAGAGGGCTGGGAGGCTTTGCTTATGTAGCACGGATGAGTCAAGGAGAGGCCGTTAATTGCCCAGATGGACCATGGATGCCAATAGCTCATTAGTGAAGATGTTTTCACAAACTGGTACAGGGTGGGAACATGGCCTTCAAGGCAGGTGCAATGAATCATGCTGCTACAAAGCTCAAGCTGACCAGCAGGACTGACAAACAAAGACAGAATTGTGAAACCCAAATTAAAAACATCCCAACAGGTATATCTAATTAAAGTCAAGGGTACAAACCTGCACCCAGGTCCAGGGACTCTTTTTGGTATAAATAAAGCTCCATAAAATCTGATCAGGGAGCTTCAACACAGACCTTAGCTGCAGTGGTGCTGTGTACCTGTTGGCCAGCTGGGATCTCTCCATTGCAGCTTATCTGGGGCTTCTAGCAACTGAAAAGAGAATGTAAGATTATCTGTGCTCAGTTAGTTCTTGTATTCTTTTTAGTGCATTGCCTGCTATAAACCACCAGCTGTTCTCAAATAAAAGTTGTAAATCTTCTCCACTGATGTGTTCTTTGCCTTTGACATCCCAGGAAACTTCTTGCCTTTGGCAAAACAGAGTTTTCATACACAAAGACAACTTAGATAAAGAAGCAGAGAGCAAACATCAACCTTCTGAAAGAAGACCATATCAAAATGTTTACATTCTTTCTCTGTGGATACCTCAAATACAGTAATCCGTAACAGCCTGTAATGAAGGAGTCAATCTGTTCCACTACTGAATGGTTGATGCCATTATAAAGTTCTTCCTAATGTTTAGCTGAAACCCTCTGTCTTGTAAATTTAGCTTCTTGGTTTGGAACCCACCCTCTGGTGCAGGGATGGGGAACTTGTAGCTCTCTGAAAGTTGTTGGACTCTAACTCACATTAACTCCAACCAGCATGGCCACCAGTTAGGGAAGATGGGAGTTATAGTCCAGCAATGTCTGGAGAGTCACTGCTTCCCATCTGAAGCAAGTGAAAACAAATTTGCTCCATCATCTATGTGACAATCCTTCAAGTGCTGCTTCATCAATTACTTTCACACACCCCCATCCAAAAGAATCTGCTTAGGGCAATATTGCTTGCAGGCCATATTGTCCTTAGGTTAAGGGCTGTGAAACGGCAACACTGTTTTTATCTCTGCATATTTGACTCATGTCTCTGCTATATTTTCAGGCCTAGAGATGGCTTGGGTCCAGAGGCCTCCAGAAAAGGTCATAAGTGGAGAATCCTTTGATGTAATTTATGCAGTCTTTGCTTCTGATTACTTTTACCACTATTCTGTGGAAAATGGAATCCTGTCCCACAGGTGAGCCCTTGAGTGCAAGGTTGGGTTATCTGTACTCCTACTGCAGGGGATTTTTCTATATAAAAACACAGGTAGCAGTAGATTTTTTTAAATCTCTAAATAAAAGATTCCACCACACATCTGAAAGTCTAGTAAATATTGCCTCCTAGCATGCTTCTGTTCCCTTTTAACTAATAGGTCAGGTCCCAGGGCTGGGTCATGGGCAGGAGCCAAGAGCCATAGGACAGGCCAATAGCCAGGGCTGGAGTATCAGTAAGAACCCAAGGCAGGATCAAAGAATAACCAAGGATGCAGAAACATAGCAGAACTCAGGACAGTCTTATTGTTTTAGCTAGACTCAGCAGAAAAAGGAAGTGTTTTATACTCCTTCCTGCCCAAAAGGATCCAATGACCAGCCTGGGTGGGTGGAGACACTCTGGAAGGTTCTTCTGTGAAGCCTGCCAGCTGTAGTTCAGTGATTCACCACACAGGCCAGTGGCATACAGATCCAGCAGTTCCTGAAACTGACCAATGGTGATACTTCTGAAGTTCTATACATTTATATAGATAATCCTGATATCCTACCCTTGATATCATGCCACTGTTCATATATTGGCAGGAGAACAATGTTGCACAGGGGGGTTTAACAGGTATGGGGAACCTTTGGCCCTCCAGATGTTGCTGAACTACAAATCACATCAGCCCCAGCAAGCATGGTCAATGCCCAGGGATGATAAGAGTTATAGTTCAGCAATATCCGGAGGACCAAAGGTTCCCCACACCTGCTCTAAATAGTAAATGGTAAATGCATCCAAATTGTGCTTGAATTTGTCAATGGACATTTCAGCCCCTCTCCTGGCACAATAGTAACCACTCTGGCACTTCAGGAATCGCTGAATTAGGCCCTAGCATGCTGGGCAATAGTTCCTTTTCTTTCCCTTGTCTGTGGAACAATCTGAAAAACCGTGGAGGAAAAAAATGCCTTTGCATAAGCGTTTACAAGTGTTTGCCATTTATTTATTTATTACATTTATACCCCGCCTTTATTTTCATGATAGAAACCCAAGGCAGCTTACATATACTTCCCAGGCGGTCTCCCATCGAGGCACTGACCGGACCGGACCCTGCTTAGCTTCAGGAGCTGGCCTCATGTGCCTTCAGACCACCGTCTGGGAAGCAACATAATGCTCTAGCACTCTTGTAAATATCCTATAGACTTACAGGGGAAAGAACCTCTTTAACCACAGAAGATATTTGGGAAGGGCAGATAAGATTGCACACATTAGCCAAGTAGCAACAAGTTCAGCTGTTACCACTATTATCCCCCATCCCCTTAAGGCAGAGGTAGGAAATGCTGTGGCCCTCCAGATGCTGCTGGATTCCAGCTCCATCAGCCCCATTCAATACGGCCAACAGGCAAGGGATGATGAGAGCTGTAGCCCAACAACATATGGAAGGCCACAGGTTCCCCACCTCTCCCTTAAAGGATGTGGAGGAAAAAATAATAGGGATACCCAAAACTATGTGGAAACACACAATGTGCTTATAAAGCTGATTTTTTTTAAAAAAATATTAATAACAATAGCAACTAAAGGTATGTCCAGCTTCATTCATGACGAGACACAGGATACAATACAAAATTGTAAGTGTCGATATTAGAAAAATCAGAGTCAGTTCAGATATGTCATTTCACTGCTCTGTCAAAAACCAATTCAGTATCAGTTTAGAAATTGTCTTTATTACCTAAGTAAAAAGTGTTGAGAAAGAGTGGATCTTTTTCTTTTTCCAATCCACGCTGTAGGATGCCCTCCTGGAGGAGGCCAGATGTTTCCTTTACATCATTCCACGAGGCATCAAGTAAATTTTTAAAACTTTTTATAAGCTTTTGCAGGCATTGACAGTTAGGTGGCAGCTTTATTAGGGTTAGGGCAGTTTCTGTTGCTACTCTTTGGATTGTTGTGATTATTGTCTGCTACAGCTATGATAAGTTGTGGAACTCCTGCCCTACAGAGACGCATCTGTTGTTATTATTAACAACAATTTTAACTGATTTCATCTTATTTTATTGTTTTGTTCATTGTCTTAAGGTCTGAATTGTGGGTTTCTAATTTGTATATTGCCTCTTCCAGCAGAGACTGCAATTTATGACATTACTTAATTAATGAATTAATTTAGAGACTGTGCCTATTAGTATTGTATGAAATCTCCTGCTGATGTGAATGTGCACAATTGCAAACTACTACACGCTCTCTGGCTTCATGTAATGAATGTAATGAAACTCCCAGATTGATAATCAAGACAGGGTAAACGGTCATGCTGAAGTCTGAGCATTTTGCCAGCAAAGCCTTCACCTGCACCAGAAACAAATGGCTCCCCAGATGACAGCAGGCTTCTTAAACTACTTTTAAAAAAATCAGATATGATGGCTGGGACTGATGGGAGTTGTAGTCCAAAACACCTGGGGAGAATGGTCTTTAAGATACATATTTAAATGTGAATTTTCATATGAATCACAGGTGAATGCAGAAACATCAGATTTACAGGTGAACACATGAGGAATTGAGAGAGACCAGAAAGAGAATTATTTGCCTGCCCCTAATTTGCTTGTCTTTAGGGGAATTTGTATATTCTATTCTTCCCCGTTGTACTAATATCAGGGTGTCTGCTTGCCTACTTTCAACAAGTTAATGCAGAAGTAAGTGCAAACTGATTTCAAAGTAACTTTTGTCTGATTAATTTTTTTAAGTGATGCAATGGCTGCTAAGAAGTTCTGTGAGGAGCAGGAATGCCCTCCCAATTGGAAAGATGCTAATGGAGAGAACTGCTGTGTCCATCATGCAAACATCCACTCCTGTCCATTGGCCTTCATGGTTAGTACAAATTTCAAGGCTTTTGATATGGCTGCATTGCATAGTCTGGGAAAATGAATAGGCATTGGGACCCAGGAAACACCTTGGGCTGTATTCAATACTACCTCTCCACTCTCACAACAGACTTCCATTTGCACAATGGAACCACCGTGTCCTCTTCTCTTCACTGCATGTTGGGAGACCCTCTGTCACAGATTTTGGGGGTGCATGGGGAAAGGAGTAGAATGCCACTCACACAGCGTTGTATGGGTATGATCCCTAGTCCTGGCTTCAAAAGCAGTAGCAGCAGCAATTGGGGAAAATGAGGATTGTAAGGCCAATGACAAGCTGGACTCCTCCTTTGCATTGGGTGAGTGTGGGGAATGTTAAAGGGACAGACTCAGCTTCTTTCTCAGGCTTCCCTGTACCTCTCGCCCTGCTCTCTTGATTGAGCCTTCTTCCTGGCCCCTGAAGAGTAAAGGCTGCATGTTATTGAACAGCCACAGACAATGCAGAGCACTACCCAACAGACCTTTGCACTTGTTTTAAGTGGGCGCCAACTGTTATGTTACGTTATAGTTGATTTCTAGGCCGCCTTTTGACCAAAAAGGCCCCCAAGGCGGCTCACAAAGAATACACACAAGTACAAACTACAAGTAAGAAAAAACCCAATTCCAATTATAAACATTTAAAACAACAAAATCTTAACATTAAAAACAACAACCCAACACTAAAAGCCAGATACATTCATCTTCCTGGCAAAGGGCAGTCCCCAGAAAGATCTCAAAAAGAGCAGAAGTGAAGGGGCAAGGCAGGTGGAAAAACTTGCCACTTGATGGTGGTCCCGGCACACTCTCACCCCTACAACTCTGGCCCTTAGGCACATAAATGGTTTTTTAGGGTTATCAGCTCATCTGTTCATTCACAGTGTTTGCACGAAGAAGGCAATGATTAGTATGCAATGAACATATTTAGGATGGTGGTATGTATATGGTGGACAGCATATTGCATGGGGGCTCAGTGTGGATCACCTTGCATCCCTCTGCAGAAACTTCATGGGAAAGGGGAAGGTCGCAATGTGAGGGCTGGAGGATAGGTTTTGCCACATCACAAAAAAGTCCTCTCTACTTTTCCCACATAGGATGCATGATAACCATTAATTCATATGGAAAACCACCTTTTAGGTGAGGCTAAAAACCTGCTTTCTGTCCTGGTGACCATATCCAGTGAGAATTAAGACTCCTCCTGTCTGCATAGCCCCACACTTTCATTTGCATAATCATAGGTAATTTATCTTCATCAGGCTTTTCCTTCCATGGGAGAAAAATATCATAGTAGTTAGGGCTTTAGAGACCTAAATGGGACCAATGTGGTCTTCTTTGAAACCACCCTTTATGTAAGAGACTCAAGACTTCAGGCCTTCACTCTGCTGTCCCTTTTGTACCCCTTCAGTGCCTCCAGCATTTAAAGTGTCATTGCTGCCATTTTCTCTACAGTTAATTGCATGTTTGTTTGTTTGTTTGCTTGTTTCTTTGTTTATGGAGAAGCTTATCTTCCTCTTCCATTTCTTTCTTTTTTTTTAATGCCCAAAGCAGTCACTTCTGTCATCAACATGGTAACAGCTTTAAAGGGCTCCATGTTTGTTTCTGGGCGGAGACCTTTTTAACTCTACATGCACACAGGAATAAAGTAGGGCTTTGCATAGTGGGCAGAGACCAGTAGTATAGTGGCAAATCCAGAAATGAAGGATCCCTTCATGATAGTCCCCTCACTCACTTGCTCTCTGTCATCATCTCCACACTCCTCAGTCCTTCCCACGTGTGCCTTCTCCCACAACAACAGAAGTTCCTAGAAGCCTATCAGCATGGAAGAGGAGTGTGTTAGCTACTGAGAAGAGTCTTTTCAGTGGCACTCTTACCTCCTTTCACTCTGATTGGCTTCAATCAGCAGGAAAGGACAAGGAAGCATATTAGAAGGTTCTTCTCAGCGGTTAACACTCTTCCCTTTCATGCTTGTAGGATGCTGGACACATAGGGACTCTGCTGGGACCCTGCTCCCAAAAAAGAAAGGGGTCTAAGATCCCCTGAGACCATGTACGACTACACCCTCTGGTAGAGAAGTGAGATAATGACCCCTTCCCTCAGCCCACAAGGTCCTCCTTCTCCCTTACAGAACTCTTCTGAATGGGCCCCGCTGTCATCTGTGACCAAGGCATTGAAATACTAAATTAAAAAACCCCTTTGCTGCTAATGGACATCCACCCTTGAACCTCAGGCCCAGGGGCCAAATGCAGCCCTCCAGGCTGTCCTATCTGGCCCTCAGGATTTCCCCTATGCCATGCCATCTCTGAAGCTCACAGTCCTCATTGGCTCATCCAGGGTGGGGGGTTTTTGTTCTTGTTTTTTTACCTGTCTGGAACGTGTCCTTGAACTGTAATAATGCCTCTTGCTTGCCTGTACATGTTGAAACCTCTGGCTTTTGTGCGACTGGACTGTAGCCCACTGTACGAAGATCAGAGGCACATCAATTTCCCATCCCCCATTGGCATGTGGCCCCTGAAAGGTTGTTGACCAGGCCCTTGTGCTGAAAAAGGTTCCCTATGTCTGCTTTAACTTTCTCCTCACCGCCCCTCTGCTTTGGTGGCTGAGGTTACAGTCCTACCCCCCACTTACCTGAGAGTAAGCCCCATTGAATTTAATAAGACTTACTCCTGAGTAGGGATGGGGGAGAAATTCAATTCATTTTGCATTTAAAGCTAAGTCTATAAAATTCACACTTTCTCAAACAACATGAGAACTAAAACTCAGCTATCCTTTGAAATTCACACATAGCTGAATTTTGCAATGCAATTCTTAAACCAAATAATGTTTACAAAAATGTTTATATTAGGAGAAAGTGTGCATAAAAATGAATGTATTGGTGAAATTCCTTGCACAAATATGTACATTACTTAAAACTGAAAACAAAAAATTGTGTTTCAGGAGAAAGTCACACTAAAATACTGAAGATTTTTATGGGGATTTTTAAAAAACCCAGGAATTGCTGCACAAGTGTGGAGAACTGAATTTAAGGCCCTATCTGTGCTATACATTTAATGCTATATGATACCGTTTTGAACAGTTATGGCTTCTCCTAAAGAATCCTGGGCACTATAGTTTGTGCAGGATCCTGAGAGTTGTTTGGAGGCCCCTATTCCCCTTACAGAGCTTCTCTGGGAAGAGGGATTATTAAACCGCTCTGGGAATTGTAGCAGAGGGATTGATTATTAAACCACTCCGGGAATTATAGCTCTGTGAGGAGAACAGCTCTCAACACCCTGGAGAAGCCATGAAAGTGCAGATGGTGGCATGATACTGCTTCAAACGTACAGTGGAGATGGTGCCTAAGACAAGAAACAAGAGAAACTGAGATAACCTAAATGGACAAATCCTTCCATCCCTACTCTTGAGTAGACCTGGCTAAGGTTGTGCTATTAAAGTCTGAGAAGTGAGCCAGGAAGACGCCGATTCAAATCTCAGCTCAGATTCATTAGCTGATCTGAGGGAGAAAATTGTTCTCTCCAGTTGAGACTCCTACATGCAATATGAGAATAGCATTACTGGCCTACACTGCACATTTGTGATTCCTGGCTGCTTTGAATACTTGAAATATGCTATCTAAATGCAAAGTCTTTTTCCTCATCTTCTTCAGAAATAAGAGGGGAAGTTATCTTGGTGCACTGGTTTCTGACTCCCCACTTGTACTGTGAGGATGAGAAGATTTGTGAAATTACCAAAAGGACACAGTTTTAACCATCAGTTATGGAAGTTTCATTTTAGTATAGATATTTAATGCTTCCCTGCTTAGATGGAAGAAAATATGAAGGCTAAGAGGAATGTGGCTTTGTGATATGGAACAAGCTTGTACTGCAAGGACTCAGCTCAGCTAGGTAGGAGCTATTTATACACTCTGTGACTTTTCTTTCTTTTTTTACCTTAGCTTGCAGGAGTCACCTGCATTTTTGGTATAACATAAATGGAGATGTCCATAGGAGTATCTGAAATTAGCGACTAGAAATAAGCCATATTTATTTATTTATAGTTAAAACCTTAAGACCTTCATATTGCATATTTTAGCACAATATAGCAAACATAATCCTTGTTGGTTACAGCTGGCTGGGAAATGAGAATCTTTGAAAATACTTACTCAAAATAGATTTTTCCCATGTTAAAAAAAAAATCAATGGAGGAGCTGTCAGAACAAGTTGAACATCAAAGAAAAGGCTGCAAGGAATCCTCTGTGTGGAAGGTCTAGGGGCAAAATTACCTTCTTAAGTACCTGTTCTTAAGGAGTTCTAGAAGAACTACCACTGCTGAGATGGTCCCTTATACAACACCAAAAAGAGGACAAAAGAGGACACAGATTTGCATAAAATCTGCATATGCTAAATGTATGTGTATATATAGGTGAATTCTGAAAGAATTACTGCAATTTAAACAGAAATACTGTACACCTCACCATGTTGGGTGGCCTGTGTGCCTGCTCAGTCTGCTGTCAGTTGATGAGCAACTTCAAGGTCCCTGCTCTCTCTCCTTATAGTTCTTTATCTTTAAACTGGACTTGGACCAACCAGCCCTTCAAATAGAGGACTGTTCTCTGATAGCCCTTCCTCTATAAAGTGGGACACTTTTTTATGTGTCCTACCACTTTATTACAGGGAGCAGGAGTTGATCCAATGTAACACTTTAACCACTGAACAATTCTTTGTAGTATGGTTTATCCAGTATTGCTCCATTGACATTATAATATATGGGTGGGGGGGGTGCCCACAAAAGTTACTCCACTTTCCACATGTGCCCCATGGGCTCCAAAACCTTGATGACCCCTAGTTTACAGAATGCAGCCAGTCTTGTCTCTCCTTCTGGCTGATGTTGCTACTGGCCTGTCCTCTAGCTGCCAGATTTTTCTTAAGAAGACCAAAGCCAGTTAAGGGATAGGAAAGACTGGACCAACAGGGTGTAGTGTGCAGAGAGCTGGACTTGAATAAGGGAGGTTTGAGGCCCTGGTCAACCATGAAGCTTATTGGGTGACCTTGGGCAAGCTACTATCCTTCAACCTAAGTCTTACTGGGGGGAAAACTAACCCTCTCAAAGGTGCAGCTTGCCATTCAGGACTGGTTCCCACTCACCCTCGCCAGCAGATCTAGGAGAGAGGACTCAGCTGGTTTTGAACAGCTAGTTATCTTGTACTTTATACAAGACCAGTTTTATTTGAAGACTGCTATCAGTTTAATGAATCAGAATAGGTAATATAACATACCTCACGGGGTTTCTGAGGCAACTTCATGCATGCCACCGTCAGATCCTATACTTTAAAAAAAATTGTCATAAAAGGATGTGTAATATGTTGTGACTCTGTAGTGCTTTGTCATTTATTTGTCAGAGGACTTTAGATTAAAAAAATATTCTATTTTATTTTATGTGATTTCTTACCTGTCCTTCATCATAAGGCCTCAGGATGGGTTACAATAATAGAATATACAGTTATCAAAACAAATAAAACCATTGCAATTATAAAACACATAAAACCATTCCAAATGGAACAGAACAGTATATGTATTATTTTATCAGAATGGCATAGGTTAATTCAAAACTTTTTTTTAATGATCATCGCTTAGAACACCTCTCATATCTGTGAGGTTTTTAAGCTGGTGTGTCTACTTCCTCGCTGTCTGCCTCAGGCTAGTGTGACCTCTGCTTCTGACTGTTGCTGTTTTCAGCTTCTGTAATTCCAGAATCTGCTGCCTTTTATACAGTGGTCTTTAACTCCAGCGGCAAGAGCGGGGACCTTTCTTAAACAAGCTGTTGTGAATGTGTCAGAATGCCCTACTTTTAAATTCATCAACCTGAGAACTGGAAATCAAATTCTGCAACTTGGATGTTTGATTTACTACCACTACTACTGCTATTACTGTACTGCAATTTATTTATATACTGCTTTTTGGCTGAAAGCCCCCCTCCAAGAGATGAATGGTCTATTCAGTCAAAAATAGTACAATAAAATGCCATAAATTGATCAGCAAGAAAAACTATCTAAGACCACAAAGTCACACCATAGGAAGGCCTTCCCAAGCTAAAGAGTGCTCTTGAGAGTGCTAGCCTCTCTGAATGAAAACTCAGAAGTTAGTGATGGGACCTAGAATATCCCTAAGAGGTCTCTGTGCACATTCCTACAGGTCATACTATGGTTCTGCTTTTTTGATATACTGAAATTGTATCAATTTTTCTCAGACATTAACAAACCCTCCACATGTGCCATATGCTACATACCAAGAACAATGATTAACAATGATCAACCTTAAGTCTCCAGATGTTGTTGGGACTGCAATTCCCATAATCCCCAGACAGCATGGTCAATGCTCAGGGATGATGGAAGTTGTAGTCCATAAACATCTGGGGATCTAAGGTTGAAGAACACTGATTTAGCCCACAACGAACTTGCCTACTTGCAATTAGCAATGCAGAGTTTCACCAAAGCAGCCCCAAAATAATACAAAATAAGGTTGAATGAATTAGCCACAGCAAAATTTAGGCAGCCATTCAAACTTTACATACTGTTGACAATATCCTTCCAAGAGTAAGAAGCAGGAAACAAAATCAATTTACAAGTAGCCTCTTGCCAGCATATTAAAATGTCAAGGTTGTTTTTAAAATGTCAAGACATACCTTTACTTACCAGAGTTTGAATTTGGACCATGACATTTTAACTTTGCCTTTGTCCAGGGAAGGATTTTGCTCTTGAATTTTGGATTTGGAATTTTGAAATATGCATGGGAAATTTGAATGGGGAATTGCTTTTTGAGATGATTTTAAAGCTTCTTTTTTAAAAGATTTTTAAAAAGTTTTATTTTAATGTGTTCTTAAAGATGTTTTGTTTTAATATCTTTTAAAGTCTGTTTTTAAGTGTTTTTGTTTGCTACCCTGGGCTCCTGTTGGGAGGAAGGATGGAATATAAATTTAATAAGTAATAATAAGTCTAAACTGGTGTTTGGAATGTTTGAATTTGGAGTCATGTGGTCTAGTTTGAATTCATTAACTTTTAAAAGCCTAAATAACATGGGTCTAGAATTGCTCAGTTAATACCAACTCCTGTATAAGCCGATTTGTTGTCTCCTCCATACGCTTAGCTCATCTTAGGAGACTCTGCATGCATACATTTAATGCACATTTAAAGAACATGACTTCCCCCAAAGAATCCTGGGAACTGTGGTTCAACCCTCACAGAGCTACAGTTCAGATTCTTTGGAAGCCATGTGCTTTAAATGTATGGTGTGTATGCAGCCTGTCCCATGGCTTAGCCATACTTAAGTTGGCTGCTGTGACGAGAAGCACTTTCTGTCTAGTGGTACCCATTCCCTAGGACTTCCCCTACGAGAGGCTTCCCATGCTGTTCACCTTTATCTTACAGGAGACTTCCCAAAATATTTTTATTCCAGAGGGCTGTGGAGTGAGCTGATGTTTGATATTATTGTGCTAGGCTTTAAACCAGGGATAGCCAGCAGGGTGCCCTCTAGATATTGTGGATTACAGCTCTCCTCATCCCTGACCATTGGCCGTACTGGCCGGGTCTAATGGGAGTTGCAGTCCAAATAATTGGGAGAGATCCATGTTGGCTACCCATTTTAAACTATTATGTGTTGGTATTTTATAGCTATTTTTATGATTTGATGCTTTTATATTTTGTTAGCAATTTATACATTTTGATTTTTATAAAAGAGCGATTAAATCAAGCGGCATAAACAAGGCACAATCCATCCCCTCTCTGCATCCTTTGCTTCTTACATGCAGAGCTGTGCATACATGAATGGATTAGCTACACAGAGAGAGAGAGAGAGATGCAGCACTGTATATGTTCAGTGCCATCTAGTAATGAACTAGTAATAATAAAATTAAAACCACTTAAACGTTCAGGAGCACTCATGCAGGGTCCTGGAGGTTCAGCAGGGAGATACATAATTGGAAATTAAAGAGAATTACAAATAACAAAGAGGACTGTTGAAATGTTTCATCCAATATGCAAGAACACTAAATGTACCCCCCTCCAAAAAAAGGAGACTGAAAAAATGTGTCCTGACTGTATTTAGTTATCTGGAAGTTATCCAAAATTGCATGAAAGGCTGAAATATATATTCTCTTTTTTAAGCATAGCATGTAACATTTGATCATTTGCTTTTGGAGTTTATTGTTATAAGAAACATTTGATCATTTGCTATTGGAGTTTATTGTTATAAGAAGTTTATTGTTATATGAATTTCATTCCAATCTGCTTGGCAAAGGGCAAAGGTGGCATTTGTGGACCATGGATCCCAGATGATGGCCAAATATTTACCCACACCATATCTACTGCCGGCAAAATGACACAGACAAACTGGACTGCCAAGGTAAATAAGGTGTAATCCTCTTCACAGACTCAGTTTCACTCTCTTTCAGACTTCTGAGCAAAGCATGAATGTTCAATATCAGTCTTTGCCAAGTTGGTGCCCTCCAGATGTGGTGGATTACAACTCCTGTGCTGGCTAGGGATGATGGGAATTGTAGTTCAAAACATCTGGAGGGCATCATGTTAGTGAAGGCTGAACTATATATTTTAGAAGTATGAGCCCCTTTCACTCATATAGGGCACACTGGTAACATCTTGAATATCTTTGGAGATTACTTCCTTAACCTCCCTTCATTTCTTGACTTCAGTCGGAATTCAGCAAGCTTAGTAGTTTCATGACGTATTATGTGCTGTCCATAGGTTGTTGCACCAAGAAAACTGGCTGAATTTATGTCTCAGAAGCTCCAGCCTACCTTTAAGCAATCATTAGAGTGAATGATAATTTATTACACATAAAGAAGAAATTTCTAAGGAGAAGCATCAGCCTAGTTTTACAATTATGGAAGGTCCTGGAGTAAAAACCTTAAATTGGCCCTGAGTTATATGCTGTAAAATTTCTTATGTTTATGTAATGTCCTCCAGATGTTGTTGGCTCCAACTCCCATTAGCCCATTATCAGTGGTCTGGTATGATGGGTGGTGGACTCCAACAACATCTGGAAGGCTGCAAGTTCCCCATCCCTGGTATACATCAGGCAACTATTAGGACAGCTTGACTAAATCTGGGGTGTGGCTTTCTGAATTAATAAACTCCATTCCTTTCACAGGAATTTCAAAAAAGTGGGGTGGAAGGACTTTTAGATTCTGCTGAAAATGTTCATGAAAAGGGCTCCCTTTTTCACCAAACCAGATCCCAGATTCATTCAGATATCTCAAGTATTTCTTCACACAGACAGAATGTATGACCTCAAGATATGGTGATGGCCTCTAGCTTAAAAGGCGATTAGACAAATTCATGTCCAAGGCTATGAGGTATGATAGATAAATCTAAACTATTGACTGAGACACTATCCCTCCAGCTAACAACTGCTGGGGACTAATAGGGAGAAGACCACCTTCTTCATGGCCTCCTTGTGAGACTCCAGAGGCATCTGGACTAGAATGCTTCTTGCTGAGCCCATAGAGTAGTAATTCTTCTCTTCTTCTCTTCCTTGCCTACTTGTCTTGTAGGTAGTCCTGGTGCATGTAGGTATGACTTCTCTCATCGCACACATCAGAGTTGGGAGAATGCAAGCAGCTTTGGAAGCCCAAACCATGGTCCTCCCTGCAGTAGGTATGCTACAAAACTGGTTGAGGTAGTGAGCGGAGGTGTCCACAGAGCACATGCGGTTCTGTTGCTAGGAAGGAAGACTGGAGAACTCTGAACATTCATTAGAACTGAATGTCTCATTTCCTGCACCACTGGAATTCTTCCTTGTCCCTTCTTGAATGAAGAATGGATGTCAGGAGATATAAAGCTGATGTACAATCTCTCTCTCTCTCTCTCTCTCTCTCTCTCTCTCTCATATATATGGGCATATATGAGGATATGGATATTTATCTGAGGGGTAATGGTCTAGCCTGAAGCACTACAGTTAAGTTATGCAGCCAGATTATTAAACCTGATAACACTTTAATGTAGATCAGGTGTGGGGAACCTTTGGCCTTCCAGATGTTGCTGAACTACAACTCCCATCATCCCTGGCCATTGGCAATGCTTGCTGGGGCTGATGAGAGTTCAGCAACATCTGAAGGCCCAAACGTTCCCCTCCCCTGGTCTAGAGTAATAAACAGAGTTCTTGTTTTCCCCTTCATTTTAAATGAGTAAAATGTGACTGAAAACACAGGGCAAGAGCAATGATACCCTTTATTGTCCTAACAAGTCTTCGAAATGTTGGAACAAATCATTCAGACTGCTGATTCTTTGTTCAGATGTGTGAAGGAGATTTTTCTTCTAATTTGTAGCACAATGGCTTAGAGTGTGAACTTTGAGCTAGAGGTTCCCAGTTCAAATCTTACATCATCTGTAACCTATCAACTAGATGGCCAAAGGCATTGCCTCTAAGTCTCATCCATTCTATCCATACTCACATAACGCATTCCTGGCCAATCAGTATCCACTCATCTTGCACAATGTTGTCTCAACCTCCCTTCTGCCTCTTGATGTAAGAGCCTTGAATCAAGGGGAAAGGGCCATGGCTCAGTGGTAGAGCATCTGCTTTGTATGCAAAAGGTCCTAAATTCAATCCCCAGCATCGCTAGGTGGGGCTGGGAGAAACATCTGCCTAAAACCCTGGAGAGCTACTGCCAAACAGTAGCAGCAGTACTGAGCTAAATGGACCAATGATCTGACTCAGTATAAGGCAGCTTCCAATGTTCCTATGAATGTTTGTTGGTAAACATGATTGAATGCCTGTTTTTAAGGGTGTGGAGCACCCTCCCCTTCTATCATGCACAGTCACAAAGAATATTCTGATGCCATCTCATCGTATTCTTAATTTTGAAAATGCTGTCTCTTTATGCTTAGTCTGTGGGGATGACATTTGTGAAGATGATGAGGGCTGTTCCACATGCCCGGCTGATTGTGGTGAATGTCCATTGACAACTGATGTCAGGATAGCAATTGCCTTACCAGTATGTTTGGTCTGCACTGGTTTTATTCTGACAGTTGTGGTAAGTATCACATAGACCTTTGCTAAGGTAAAGGTAAAGGTGTCCCCACACTTATAGTGTGAGTCGTTTCCGACTCTTAGGGTGATGTCTTGCGACGTTTACTAGGCAGACCGTATATAAGGGATGGGATTGCCAGTTCCTTCCCCGGCTTTCTTTACCCCCCAGCTGGGTACTCATTTTACCGACCACAGATGGATGGAAGGCTGAGTGGACCTCGACCCCTTTTACTGGAGATTCGACTTCCTCCTTCCGTTGGAATCGAACTCCGGCCGTGAGCAGAGCTTCGGCTGCATTACCGCCGCTTACCACTCTGCGCCACGGAGGATTGTTTGCACCACAGAGGATAGACCTTTGCTAGTGCTCCTCTATTTCTCCTCCCGTCTTTCTCTCTTCCTTTTCTGGTTCCTGTTACTTAATCTTCATTTTATAACTCAGCACAGTGTAAACAAAAGTTCTACTTCTTTGCTGCCCTCTAGGGTGTACCTGGATGAGAAGCAGCTGTAAGTGGTTCAGCCTCCAGTGAGAGATACACCTCAGAACAGCCAGTTCCTCTTGTGTATGCCTCCCAGGAGCTTGTCTGAGAGCTTGTCTGAGACCATTCTTTCTCTGCTTTATTCACAACACAAACTGTCTGCACTGTGGAGTGGTGGAGGGGGACTCAGCAGCAGATTGCATTTGTGTTAGACTAGGTCAGAGGAGGCTTTTTTAAAAATCTGGTAGGGGATCTCTGAGGAGACCAGACTCTCATTCTGTTCAGCCTTCCAAAGAAATACAATGCAGTGAAAGAAAATGTGTCCCCTGGAGTTAAGACGCACTTCACACAACAGTCCCCCCCCTCCCACAGAATACGGTGGTGATACTGTGCAGCTCCTCAAGTTGTTTCCTGTGGTGTGATGACCTCTCTTGTGAATGTAAATAACATATGTTAAGATTTTAATAATAATCAGTTTTAAAGCCTTATGGGATTTCATACACAAGTTGGAAAGGTGTGTTTTGGTGTATGGGTGGCTTCAACACTTCTCCACCCTGTTATTATTTTCTTGGCCAGGGATAGCCAACATTGTGCCGTCTAGATGTGTTGGACTACAACTCCCATCAACTCCAACCAGCATGGCCAGAGTGGTCAGAGATTATGGGAACTGTAGTCCAACAACATCTGGATGGCACCACGTTAGCTACCCTGCTCTTGACTTTATATGTGAATTTTATTGTGAGTGCAATGGTCAAGTCAATGCATGTAGCAAAAGCTTGATCTGTTTACCTGTCATGTGAAAACATATAACAAACATGTTAATTTCCTACACTAAGCTTAACTCCATGTTGGAAACCATGAACCACATATTTATTCAATCTACCCCCTCACTCTAAGAGTCTAAGACTAGAGTCAGGTTCTCTCTGCTTCTAAATTTTCAAGATGCTAAAAACAAATGCATTAAACTTGCTTAAGAAGGATGAGACTGTTTGTAGAAATACGTATAACTTAGCTTTTGGAATCTTGCATGAATTTACCGGTGTACTAGTCACCCTCATCCATGCCTTAATGTTGCTAAATTAATGGAGTAATCGCTATGACTGAATCTGACCTGTTATGTTTTTCTTTAGTGGTTCCAGTACCAAAAGCAAAAAATGTTTTGGGATGAAAGCTGGATTATAGACTTCAGATGCATCAAACAAGGTCTGTAAGTATGAACCTATTCTCATTTTTAAGGCAATGAGAGACAAGTAACTGGTGGCCCATGGGCCAAATCCAGCCTGGGTTCTCAAGTGACCCCTAGCATTGTGCCTTATCTTGAGGACCTCGATTATGCTTCTTGGTTGCTTCCTCCCAAGCTGAAACAAAGATGAAGGCCAAATAACGTTTGATCACCACTCCTCCATTGTCAACAGCAACAACAGTTTTGGCAAACTTCTCACATTATGGTGCTCACTTCCTTTAATGAGCCAAGAAATAGGCAAATAGGGGTGAGTAGGAAAAGTACACAATTATGGAACAGTTGTGCCAAATCTCCTGTGGTTGTTCATACTGGGGAGGGAGGAAATATATTGGTGGGGAACACACGACTCCAGCCGCTGGGGCAGAAGAGAGCCTTATAGCAGGCCTGTGTGTATGTGTGTGCACATGTATATAAAGTGATTTAGATAAACTGGTTGCTGATAGATGGCCCAGGATGGCCCAGGTCTCTGGACAGTGGCACTTAAGCTAAGTCCATGCTGTCTTCTGACAGCATGACTTATTTTTGTAAGCCACCCTGTGAACATTTTTGGCTAAAGGGTGGGTTATAAATGCTGTAAAGTAAAAGGAAATGTTGAATTAGTGGGCAGAGCCGATTGCTTGTCCTTCGGCCTTTGCTTGGTTGAAAATATCTAACCCATATTTTCAACAAGTTACTGATCCAAGTACTACATCTGTATCCATCTATGCCTATCTCTCTGTGTCATATTTAGAACTTCACATTAATCTTGCTGACCTCATTAGGACGACTTGGGGCATGTAAAATTTAACCATATAAGAATATAAAGTCATAGGGAAAGCCCTGCTAGATCAGACAAATAGCCCATCTAATCCATCATTCTGTTCTCACAATGGCCAACCAAATGCCTATGGGAAGCCCACAAGTGGAACATGAGTGCAGTAGCACTCTCTCTGCTTGTGATCCTCAGCAGCTGATTTTCTTTAATGAACTTGTACGATCTGCGTGTCTTTGATTGCTTTCAGTTAATACCTGTTGGTAAGCTTTTGCAGAAGAAGGAATTTCAGCAGGAGCTATAGCATTAAACCAAATGTGGGGTTAGCTGCCATCTGGAAAACGCACTGAATCCATCTATATAACTCTCTCAAGTTGATGGGGAAAATACATCAGCTTTAAACATAATATATCATTTTATGTATGAAATACTGGAGTTTATGATGTTAATATAATATACTACCGCCTCTTGTAGCCTTGGAACTGATTTCATTTCTTTTTTTATTACTATATGCAGAGTGTGAATTTGTTGTTTTTTGATGATGCATTGCTGCCCTGTACATAAGATATTTGGCTTACAAAAGTGTTCTGCTGAAAGCTAACAAAATCATTCCAAATATTAGTGCTGCAGTCAGGCTGGATCTCATAAAGTGGAAGGCATAAACTAACATTCAAAAGGAAAAATACACAAAAGAGATTATAACTACCTTAATCAAAATATATGGAAAGATAGAAATAAATATGCAAATCTGTCAGGAAAGAACTAGCAATGGACAGAGTTGCGCAGGAAGACAAAAAGATGAAACAGAAAAGAAATTAGGATGATAAGAGCTGGTTTTGTTTTTTAAAAAAACTGCAAAGCCAAGGAGTTCATCAATGGGGAAAAAAATCCTAAATACAACTGTTTCATCTTCATATATGTATATTGCCTTCTGCTGAGTCAGAACAGAAAAGATGTGTAGGAGAGAATAACCCAGATTAATGCAATAAAATAAACATGGATACTTTATCTTCAGTATATTAAAAGCATAACAGCGAAATCATTCCGAGTAAGTAAATTATGTATGTAAGCTGGCTGTTTAAAAGTTGCAGGAAAGCTCTGAAGTTACAAAAATTAGTTCCACACTTCTCTGTGGTGGGTCAGTTCATCAGCAGGCTTTCAGCAAGCTGCTAGTAGACAACATGCACACAAACCGCAGAAAGGTACCAGCAGAGCAAGCAATTTGCAGTTATATGGATAATACGTGAGTATTCTTGTCAATGAGTCGATGACCAATTTAGATCTAATTTCCTGTTTTATTTCTTTTTAAAAAATTAGAGCACATGACGAGGACTGCAGTGGGGAGTACCTTGAGTGTGCCACATGCACCCAGTGCCTCCAACACCAGCTGTCTTACAACACTGAGCTCCTGTACTGCACCTGCGAACGCTTCCAAGATGAACTACTTTACACAGATTGGAACCTAGTAGGTGTATTTTGCAATCATTTCACTCTACCCTCTTATTGGAACACAGGAAGCTCTCTTTTGCTCAGTCAAGCCAGTGGTCCTTCTAGCTCAACACTGACTAGCAGCAGCTCTCCATAGTTTTGGCAGGGACCTTTCCCAGCCCTAGCTGGAGATTGAACTTGGGACCTTCTCCATGCAAAGCATGTGCCCTACCACTGAGCTATGACCTGTCATCTGTTGCTACCTTGGGTCAAAATGCTACATCACACACCACATATTAGTCCTGTATGTTTGGAGCTGGAACTGTTTTCACATTGCCTTTCTTCTGCCCGCTCTACTCTAAACACACACAAAAGCATGTGGGTACACACCAGAAGCAAAGAAACAAAAAATATTATGGCAACTTGTTGGGATAGCAAGTCCACACAAAAGGCCATTTTGCAGTAAAGGTCTGTCTGGATCAGACGAAAGGCCTATCTATTCTAGCATCCTGTTTCTCACAGTGGCCAGCCAGATGCTTATGAGAAGGCCACAGATTTCTCACTGGTGCCAGTGGGAGTTTTCTTTTCAATGCAAACAGCACTAACAGAGATGGGATTATCCTTGGGACTAAAGCAGGGGGTTTAACTTCGCTCTCCACATCTGCAGTGATCATTTTGTCATATGTAGTTTGGCCATTAGCTGTTAAGCTGACTAGGTGGCCTATGGCTAATTACTTATCTCTCAGCCTACCTCACAAGGTTGTTGTGAGGATATAGGAGGAGAAGGGAAGAACTGTGTATGCTGCCTTTTGCTCACTGGAGGATATAAATGTACAGTAATATCTCAGTCAACAAAGCAGATGTGTTCCCTCCCCTCCTTCTCCTCCTCTGAATTGTATTGGATCCTTCCCTCCCTAGCACTGGGAGAAAGCAAGAGACCACTTTAATGCAAAGCAATCACACAGGCTGGTCAGTTTCACCTTAAAGCAAAGGCACAGGCTTGGAAGTGTATTGGTAGCAAACAAAGCTAGTCAGTTTCACCTTAAAAATAAAAAGCCTTTGTTGAAAGGAACTTCGTTCCTGGTGTAGCAGGAGCCTAAATCGGCTATTGCCTGCTATAGTTCAATGCTGGGAGGCCCTAACCAAACTCTCAAGACACAACACAATTGATTCTTTGATTAGAAGTCTTTATTTGCGCACAAGCAATTGCTTGGAAGAGTTGCACAGAGAACAAGTCTCTATGTAAGCCTTACCTATCATAAAACACACATCTTTCTTATATACTCTTTTCAAGGTTACATTGATTACACAATCTTCACATCAACATATGTCAATAAATACAATAACTTGGTATAAACATTCTTAACATAGCATAAGCATTACTATATCTTCTAATATATGCAGGTCAAGATAACTTTTTCTCTTCCTTTTCCATGACACAACTACTCCATGACACAACTACTCCAATCCCTTCCCTACATGTTCATCATATCTCCTTTGATAAGTATTTGACCTTTAAAGCAAGCATATATTTATAACCTTTACTCTACTCCTTCTCCTAGCTTTATAAGTGCAATTTTAACAGTTCCACTAATACATTTTACTAATACATTTTGGGCCTAGCCACTTTGGAGAGCTCACACAAACCTGAACCAAAAGAATTCCGCAACACTGGAGAATTCATTAAATGAGGTATTACTGTAATAGATAAATATACTGAAGCGTTTGGCCTTCTGGTTGCTAGACAAACATCTTTGCCTTCTTCCAGTGATGGTAGAACAGTGGCCATCAAGAAAATAATGAACAAGACATTTACCATCACCAAGACCATACGTAAAGAAGTCAAGCAAGTAAGGTAAGTTATTAAAAAGGGGTTCTGGATGCCTTTCTGGATATACAGTCATATGTGAGCTTAGAATGTGTGCTCTTTGAATTTCAGTTGACTATCCAGTTGCTTCAAAAAGTGAACTGAGACATATATTCACTAATAGGCAAAAAACTTTGCGGTTTAAGAATGTACCTATAGCCAACAGATATTTCCATCAAACTTTACAAAGCAGGGAAATTGGGCAGCTCTACTGAATGCACCAGGGGAGCAGGAGACCTGACCTCCTCTCTGAGATATTGTACTGCCCTACAAATTGGTAAAAATGCAAACATAATTTGGGTTGGTCTTTCACAGTCCAATCCACTTCCTCTGTAGCTTGGAAGAATTTGGTAACAGGCAGGAGGGGGAGAACGAGGGCTGGTTTGATCATTTGCATGTTTATTGAGCTCAGTGGGATTTACTCCCATGCAATCATGGCAAGGATAGGTAAAACTGGCCATGGGGAATAAGGGGGGGGGAGAGTACAGGGAAGGAGAAAGGGGGGAAGGGGAGGGGGGAGGGGGAGGGGGGAAGGAAGGGGAAGGGAAGGGGCAAAAGGGAGGTAATGGGGGGAGGAGGGGGGAGGGCAGGTTTGATCATTTGCATGCTTATTGAGTTCAGTGGGATTTAGTCCCATGCGATCATGCTTGAAATGGAAATGGACTGCCTTCATTTATTATTTATTAATTTATTTATTTATTAATTATATTTCTATACCGCCCCATAGCCGAAGCTCTCTGGGCGGTTCACAACATATAACATCCAATATACAATTTAAAAACATATATTAAACTTAAAATAATTATACCAAAAATACCTAAACATAATTAAACATATAAACAACTACAAAACTCAGTACTAAAATATTAAATGTAAAATGCATTAAATCGATTGAATATTAAGATGTTAAGATGTAAATATTAAATTGCTAAAATATTTAAAATTATAGGTCTTAAAATGCCTGGGAGAACAGGAAGGTTTTTACCTGGCGCCGAAAAGACAACAATGTTGGCGCCAGGCTTACCTCATCAGGGAGAGAATTCCATAATTCGGGGGCCACCACAGAGAAAGCCCGTTTTCTTGTTGTCACCTTCCGGACTTCTCTCTGGGTAGGCCCCCGAAGGAGGGCCTTTGATGTTGAACGCAGTGTACGGGTAGGTTCATATCAGGAGAGGCGTTCCATCAGGTATTGTGGTCCCAAGCCGTGTAAGGCTTTATAACGATCCTATGTATAGGGTTTTCATGGTAAGTGGTATTCAGAGGTGATTTTATCATTGCCTTCCTCTGAGGCTGAGAGGCAGTGACTGGCCCAAGGTCACCCAGTGAGCTTCATAGCTGTGTGGGAATTCGAACCCTGGTCTCCCAGGTCATAGTCTAACACTCTAACCACTACACCACACTGGCTCTCTGAAATCATGCTTAGGATAAGTGAAACTGACCTGGGGAGAGGCAGAGAAGGGAGAGGGAGGGAGGGAGGGGGAGGGGAGGGGGTAGATTGGATGGATGGGCACTGGGCAGAGAGGAAGCCCCTTTCCTTTCCAAAAGGAAAACATTGGGAATGGTATTCTTTTTCAGGGTTCCCCCCACCTTTTTATTCTACAGCAGGCACATGTAGCCTCCCTCCCAAATTTAAACCAAAGCTGGCCACATCCACACCAGACCTTTATTTCTCTTTAGACAGTTATGGCTTCTCCCAATGAATCCTGGGAAGTGTAGTTAGTGAAGAGAGCTGAGAGTTGCTAGGCGATGCCCTCTTCTCCTCACAGACCTTCAATCAGAGTGGCTGACTGTTAAACCCCTCTGGCCACTGGAGCTCTGTCGGGAATAGGAGTCTCCTCTCAGCATCCTTCACAAACTACACTTCCCACAATTCTTTGGAGGAAGCCATGACTGCCTAAAGTGAAATAAAAGTCTGGTGTGGATGTGGCCCCCTGATTAGGAAAGCCCAGCAGCTGTGAGTCTGGCTTTTAAAACATCGACAGTTGGTTCTTACTGAGCATGCCTGACATTATAATAGACTTCAATGTAAAATTTATTAAATTAATTAAAAATCATCCAGGCATTTTTTAAAAAACTTTTAAACTGCAGAAGATGAAGGTCAGAATATAGGGCAACGTCAGTAATAGGATTACAGGTACTCTGAATGTGGCTGGTTTTTAATTAATTTCAACAGATTATGAGAACTCTTACAGAAAAAAGTCCAAAAGGGGTCTGGTTTTTCTCTGTCTCTTTTTACTATTTGAACTCTCAATTCTCTCTTACTGTTTTGTGTATCGCCATGAAGATTTATAGGGTTGTTAAGCAAGCATTTCTGAGTTCAGGACTATACTTTTTGTAAGGTTTTATTTTGAAATGAATTTATGGGAAGCATCAGAATGTCATGGGGGTATTTTCAATTTAGCATTGCAGAATGTGAAAAACCCATGCTGACTATAGTATACAGCCTCTCTTGTGCCTGTATAATTTCATTTACTGGCATGTTTACCTTCTGAATCAATCTGTATGTTATTCCTTCTTCATGAAAACAGTATCCTAAGGGAGTCCTTCCCCATCCCCTCTTGTCTCAAAGCCAGTAGCAGACTCTGAATGCCTCAAGCTACTCCAACATGAGGACTAGAAATCTCACCCTTTTTGTAAAAAAAAAAAAGCAAATACTGGAATTCTCAGGAGTTGAATCCATGTGACAGAAACCAAAATTCCATGGCATAATCTGGAGCCAATTGGTAAAATAAGAGTGCCCCCTAATAATTGTGAAAAAATAAGACTTCACTGGCAGTGGAACCTTCCCCAGCCTGTTCCCTGTCTCGTCCCAACTCCTTTTGTCTCCAAGTCCTTCCCTCCTTGCTTGATCCCGTTGCTCTCTCTGTTGTTCACAGCTGATCAAAACTTCTGTAGGCCCTCTAACGATGGCATATGGTAATCCAATGGTAGCCAGTGTAGCATCCTCCAGATCAGCCTTTCCCAACCAGTGTGCCTCCAAATGTTGTTGGACCAGAACTCCCATTTTTTCTGACCATTGGCAATGCTGGCTGAGGCTGATGGGAGTTGTGGTCCAACAACATCTGGAGGCACACTGGTTGGGAAAGGCTGCTCCAGATGTTGTTAAACTACAGCTTCCATCATCCCTGATGATTGGGCTTGCTAGTTGGTGCTGATGGGAGTTGTAGTCCAACAACATCTGGAGGACTCCTCATTGGCTACCCCTGCATTAATCTATATCCACTTACAGCACCTTTCTGGATCTTGGACACATACAAGAAAAGAATAGTTTACAAAGTAATCCTATGCATGTCTACTCAAAAGCAAGTCCCAATAAGTTCAGTGGAAATTACTCCTAACAAGTGGGCATAAGACTGCAGAATTACAGATGGTTTCCACCACCATACACACACCAAATTGTTATGGGGCACAATCCTAATGTCCCTCCTCAAGGAAAAGCTTCTATTGCAGGGGAAAGTGTTCAAAATGCAATCCTGCGTTCCTGAGGAAATGTGATACAGTTCGGGCACACTCTGATGTTTTCTTAAAAAGTTTGCCACAACTTCATCCCTGTCTTATTCTCATAGAGAACTGGACCACCCCAACCTCTGCAAATTCATTGGAGGCTGTACTGAAGTACCAAACATTGCCATAATAACTGAATACTGCCCTAAAGGAAGCTTGAATGATGTGCTGCTCAATGAAGACATCCCTTTAAACTGGGGCTTCAGGTGAGAGAAAGGTGACAAAAGTGGACGTCAATATGAGCCTTTTCTTTAGGACTACTAAAAGCAAAGAGGGTCATGGGCAGAAGCCAAGCTTGGGGTCAAACTAGGTATTTATGTGCATATGCCATTAAAAATGGCAGCCTCTTTTCTGCTTCCCCCTCCATTTGTTGTAAAATCTAATTAAGGAAACATCATTTATTTCCTCACCCCATCCTTCTATTATTTGCTGTTCCTGAATATATGTGTGTGATGATGGTGAGGGAAATGTAGAATGTGATACCCTTGCATCATGTATTTCCCTCAACAAGGAAAGGGAGATGAGACATGTGGCTGGCATTTTCAGTGACAAATGCTACCATAAACATAAATATGATTGGCTTTAAAATCCTGAATGGTTTGGGATCAGGTTATTTGAGATCCACCTATGCCCATAGGAATATGCCTAGGCCCTTACAGTGACCCCAGACTCTCTTTTCTCTGGAATCATCCAATTGGCAGGCACCAGAGACATGGTCTTTTCAGTGGTTGCCCCACATCTTTCGAACTCTGTGAAATATGTTTCACCCCCTCCTTAGTGAACTTAAAATCGATCTCTAAAACCCTTTTTGTTTTGCCTGGTCTTTCAATGAACCTTGTGGTTTTATCTTAGTTTCAATTTTTTAACTACTGCTGTTCTTGGTTGTTCTTTAACTCTTATTGGTTTAAATTTTAATAAAACAAAACAAAACATTGTACTGATTGCTTATCCTGAAAGCTGCCTTCTAAGAGTTTATCTTGAAACGCAGGGTACAAAATGATTACATAAATAAACATAGTGTCCTGCCCAGGGCTGAAGGATTCAGACTGGAGGTGATGTCTTTTTCTCTTTTTATTAACATTATGGTTACATCCAAAGCAGTGCGCTTCATATACTTGTCTGCTCTGACTTGCTACTTTCCCTAAATATCCTAACTAAGCAATCTCTGCAGCATTTGGGGAGAGTTGACTCAGCACTTGTGTATTGGCAGGCACCAGCTTAAGTAGGGGAGACTTTCATGTGTAAGCGGTGGCTCTGCCTGAATTTCACCCTTTGAAAGTCTCTCTTCTCGCACCTCCTCACGCGGGGTGAGGGGGGCGAGTCTCAGACCGCACATCCAATAGCGGGGCTTCACTAGGTGACAGTGCAGCTTCTGGAAGCTGGATGCTGATTGGCTGGGAAGCGTTTGAAGTGTCTGGCGGGGATTCCTGCACGGGCGTGGATGGTGCAATCGGAGAGTCTCTTCCCAACTGCTCTGGCATTGGACTTGCAGGAGGGGCAGGAACTGCCTCCATGGAAGTGCTGGGCATGGGAGTATGAGGTCTGCCAGAACCCTCCCTGCTCATCTCTCTTCCTCCATCTCCTCAAGGAACCTCGTTCTCATCTGACTCCCCTCTCTGATCTAACTCTCCCTCCGACTGGGGCACAACACATAGAAATATAGGAAGTTGCCATATACTGAGTCAGTCTGTTGGTCCATCTAGCTCAGTATTGTCTACACTGACTGGCAGTGGCTCTCCAGAATTTCAGACCGGGTTCTTTCCCAGCCCTGGAGATACCAGCAATTGAACCTGGGACCTTCTGCATGCAAGGTAGATGCACTGCCTCTGAATTATGCCCCTTTCCCAATTAAGCTTGCAATTAAGACCCAATAATATGCAGGTATGGGTCATGGGCCCACTCTATCAACTCAGGAAAGAATTGCATTTAATAGGTGAGAGAACTAGTTATTTTAGAAAAAAAAGAAGGGAAGGTTTGTTTGCTTTTCATGTTTCCTTCACCATCACCATCATCATTTATTTGTAGGCTACCTTTCCATAGCTGAACCATGCTCAAGGCAATTTAGAAAATTAAAAAATACATAATTCATTCTAACAGAGATATATAAACAAATTAAATTGTCACAAATAAGCTAATGAAAACATCTCAATGTGCAATAAAATTAAACAATCCCCTCATAATGCATAAGGCATAACAGTACAAATATAAAAATATAATCCCAATAACAGCAAAAATAATGCATCTCCAGAATTAAATCTTGACCCCAATAAGGACTCCTAAACAACAGTACACCCCAATAGACTCTAGGCATCCTGAGCTGCAGTCTTTCTGGACTAATAGCAAGATGGTCTCTGGATCCTTCAGCAGAAGCTTTTGTAGCAGGAATCAGTCAAGGCCATGTGCTCCGAAGCCCAGTGGAAACCAACCAGCAAAGCAGGGAGCAGGTCTTGCAGGACTCGCAGCAAAATGCTCTCTCCCCCCCCAAATGAAAACAGTTATCTATATTGTATATAAAAAAAGGGAAGCTATAATGCAGGGGTGTTGCTGAACTACAACTCCCATCATCCCTGGCTATTGGCCATGCTTGCTAGGGCTGATGGGAGTTATAGTTCAGCATCTTCTGGTGGGCCAGAGGTTCCCAATCCCTGCTTAGAAGAGCACTTGTATAGTGATGTTGTTTCATATATTACATTTTAAAAAATTCAATATATTAAAGTGTTAATAATTGAAACAAATAGTTAAGGGGAGTCTTGTTGGTGGGATGCTGGTGGTCTTGGACAAACTGTAAAGAAAAAGCGAATGGAAAATATCTTATCCATATCAGTTAAAACATCAACAACAACAAAACCTTGCTAACTTTCAAAGTGATAAGCTATATATAATCTTTTCACCAGATGGCATTTTTGATAGAATATGGGATTTTAATTACTGCGAGACATCATTAGGAAGATAAAATAGTAGTGTGATGCAGAGTCTGAGTGACAGAGATCAGCCGACTTTGTGATTAAATTTTTTGATGGTAAAATTATGGTTTGGGCCTTGTGCACTTTAAATTTTAAAAATAATGGTTATATATTGCTTAATGACCTAAGGTCCCATGTAGAAGTTATAGGGGATTCCTTCAGCATATGTCTCCTGTGTGTTGCCTGTGTCTCACTGGTAACTTATAGTGAAAGAAGATGCATGATATGATGTCATAACACTATTGCCTCACCACTTCTTTAGCTAGCCAGGGGTAAAGAAATGCTTGTAATATGTACAAGTCCACTCCATTTTTTCCCTAGTCACTGTGAATATACCGTAATCTAGACTCTAGACCAGGGGTGGGGAACCTTTAGGCTTTCCGAGCTCTCATCATCCCTAATCATTGGCCATGCTGGCTGGGGCTGATGGGAGCTGGTGTTCAGCAACATCTGGATGGCCATGCGTTCCCCATCCCTGCTGCAGACAATCAGCTCATTGTCAGAGTTTACATAATTCCATGAGCAAAGTGGCAAGCCCTGACAATAAGCTGACTGTTGGGGCTTGTACAATGCTGGACACAGAGCTATGCAAGCCCCAATGATCAGGAGGCAAAAATGGGTTACCAGACGTCATTGTGATATCAGGTGACTGACAGCTTCAGCCACCTGCCAAACTTGACCCATGTGGATGAGGAGATAAGGATCTGGCCAGCTGTCTAGATCCAGCCTGCCCCCCCCCCAGATCAAGAGCAGTTCCAACATAAGGTTTACTCAGACCCTTTCTTCAAACAAGACCTGCTTCGGCAACCACAGAAGACTTTGCTAGGCATTTAATGTCAGTGTGCATTTTGGCTTGAACATTTTCCATGGCTTTTCTTGAGTCCCTGAAGAATTTTACAGTGCTGAGCACAAAGATATCATGTCACGCACTTTCTTTCACTAGGCTGCCCTGTAACCACTCCTTTACCTAGGAGTAAGTCCCGTTGAACTCAATGAGCATTAAGTCTAAGGAGACATGTATCACATTGTACTGCACATGTTCCAGAGGAGATAAAGCTTGTGGCTATAGCAATTGGTTTGTGCCCTACATGGTTTATAAATAAAATAGGTGATAGTTATTCCCATTCCCAAAACAGGTATGCTATTGCTTATCATTTCAATTAGGGAGGGATAAATTGCATTCTCAGAGGAATAGATTAGGTAGGCTCACTGCTGTATGTATATATTGATAACCATATTCATATGCACCCATGCCAGCATGAAAGAGCTTCCAGTGACCTAAAGAATGGCAGGATTTAAATCCAATTCAGCATGAATGGCCTTGGCAATGGGAACATGTTCACTTTCTACTCTACCCCCTTCACCCTCTTGCTTGCAAGTCGCTTTTCGCCCTGGCACAATGGGGTGTGAAAGAGCACCAAAAGGAAGGGCACATTGTGTGTGTGTGTGTGTGTGTGTGTGTGTGTGTGTGTGTAAATTACAGAATGAAGGCCTCCATTTGGCTCAGCGCTATCACTGAAGAAAGGAGTACTGTACGGCAGGGGCCACCAACCATTTTAGACCAGTGGGCACATTTGAAATTTTCAGAAAGTGCTATGGATGCGGGGTCAGTAGTATAACACAAAATGGCTGCCATATCGTAAAGAGCACAAAGGGCCACAAAATGGTGTGGTCTTCCTCTTCGGCTACCCTGATCTATGGGGAAAAGGCACTCGCCTTAGCCACTGCCACATTTGCTCAAAGGGAGGCACTCTTTGCACATATCTTCTGTTCAGAATGGAAGAGGGGCTGGGTGTCCAATGCTGTCGTCCAATGGTATGTGGGTGTGTTTAAGAGGGCGTGTTCAAAGTAGGAGAGACTGAGCCAATGCAAACAGAAACTGAGCAGGAAGAGCAAACAGTTTATTGAACACTGTGGATTTTTGAGAGGCTATTTATTGATGCTTTTTGCGAGCACCATACTAGCAGGCACAATGGCTCCCTTGGTTGCCACGGTGGTGACCACAACTATAGGGTGTGATTCAAACGTCCCTGCAATCATTGCCCATTTGTTCTGTAGAGCTCTTTAAGCTTTAGCCTAGCCCTCTGAATCAGTAGGCTATATTAACACTGATCATTATCCCCAACCCCTTAGGCTTTCTTTTGCCACTGACATTGCTCAGGGAATGGCGTATCTTCACCAGCATAGGATTTATCATGGACGATTAAAGTCCAGCAACTGTGTCATTGATGACCGCTGGGCTTGTAAGATTTCAGGTAAGCAGAACAGAAGATGAAACCATTTTCTCTGCGCAACAGAAAACTGAAAGCAGAAATTGTCCTATGTGATTCCATTGCTATTGTCCTCATGATCCTCATGACATCTGCAAACTACAAAGCTATGAGACATTAATTGCAAATGTCAGATGGCTCAGCTAAGATCCATTAGCAACAACAGCAATTGGCAATACTTCTTCAATGTGACACTGATTATATACAGTAGACACTATTATGTAATGCCCATAATGTATATCATGTAACATAGGAGACTCTCTTTGCTATTACTTGCGGCCATATTGTGAGCACTCACTGTAAAACAGTAAAAAAAAATGGTGGATCAAACTCAAAGCGAGTTGAGGAAACAAACTGGAAGATTCATTATGGGTTGTGGATGTGCTAGAATTCTGCCCAACTCAGATATGGTACCAAATTTTCCATTAATTTGCATATTCACTATCACTGCGGATAGGATTTTTATGTAGTGATTTTCCTCAGCTATTTTTGGAAACAGATTTTTTTGTAAAAACAGTACACCTAAGCTATTGATATTAATATCAATATTTTTATCGACATTTCCTTTAAATTATTGTAATTTCCTTTTAAAATATTGATATTATCATATTTTTTCTGAGGGAAAAACACGTGGATTGGTAAAAGGAGCAGCTTGCGGACAAAGAACAAGGTTGATGAAATGCTTTCAAACTGGCACTGGCCAATGGATCCCATCCCTATTGTGGGTGGATAATATTTAGCATTCAAAATTCTCCACATATATTAGTAATCTGTACAACACCACTATAGGGTAGATCAGAATTATTGCCCATATATTGCAGATGTGGGGGGCTCACACAGAGATATATTAGCTTGCTTAAAACTTACCTACCAAATTTACAATATGGTCAAGATCTGATCAGGGGACTTTCTGGTTTATAGCTCATTCTTGTGCATCCTAATGTGCTGATTCCAAACATGTTTACTTCTTCCCTTGTGAATGTGTTTAAGATTGTAGTTTAGCCAGTATATTTCAGTAGCTCTCAGATTATACACAGCATGTCATATATGTTGTGTAAGTAGTTATATTCACACTTTTGGACACAGCCTTGGGATCATTTAATGAATGGCAGTTAATAAATAAACAAATAAAAGTTCACATCAGTACTTGCTCTGCACCCCTACGATCCTTTCTGGCTGTCACGATCTGTTCAGGAGCATCTGTAATGGATTATACTCCTACCTGATGTCCATTCCAAGGGAATGAACCATGTTTTCCCTGTTGTGATATAATAATTGTGAAATGTTTGCCTAAGAGACACTCCCCAGGTCCCATCCCTGGTTAGATTCAGGCAGAGAGGTGAGCTTCCTGACAACACACTTAGGCAGCCCATGTCTCCCCATACCTGGAATTCAGATGGCAGCATCCATGAATCTCTCTGAAGCTCTAATCAGTTTGGGCCCTGTTTTTGTTTGAAAAACAGCCCTCCTTTCCCTTAATCACAGTGACATCATCATGCAGCCAATCAGATTTGGCTACATGATACTGCCACTGAAGGCAAATAAAGCTAATTCAGAGTAACATGTTAGCTGTCAAATGCTGATTGTTGCGAACAGTCAGATGCTGATCCCTATGGAATGACAGCTGTTAGATACTGGCAAAGGTTGGTTACTACTACCAAAACTTTGAATTATAAATGCTGATGCTGAATATTAAAATGTGACTAATATTCTGACATTCAGGGAATTTGCTTACATCCTCACATCTAAAATTTGCTAAGGAGAATTCATTTGAGGTTTAAACTGAAATTATCCATTTTCCAACTGAAGAATGTATGGATAAACATATCCAGTGACACTAGGTTCAAAATAATGCAAAACACGCATGGGAAATATCTAATCCTTTCTTTTTCTTTACCTCTCTTTGTGGCAGACTATGGCTTACAGTCTTACAGAAAAGATGATTCTCTGATGGATTCCAATGTCCCTCATCAGCACTTTATGCAAATATATCTGGCTCCTGAGGCTCACTCTGTACCAAGCTTTGAACCAACTCCAGCTGCAGATGTGTACAGGTGATGACAAATTAATATCTCTCTCATGTCTCTTCTATTTTTTGTTTGTACTGTTGCGGTAAACTCTGTTACTGTATGGTGGAATCAACATGGATTATTGGTTTGCATTACTGGAATTATTCTTTGTTTTGCAAAGAAGCTGTGCAGATTGTCTGTTTGAGCATACATTGAGCCATACAATTTAATATCCTGAATATATGGAACTGTGAGAGTCTCTTGACAAATGGGAACACTGTTTCTAGACTGTGTCAAGTCAGACTGAAAATGGGGAATGGAAAGACCAGATGCTTTTGTGTGTATATGTAGAACATCCTCGCACATAATCAAGCCTTTCTTCCTGACATGCTAGTTTTGTATATGTAGGGTTTTTTTATTCCTTTGTTCTTCCGCAATCATGCAATTCCATCCTCCTCCACCCCCCAGAAGCATTACTTCTTTGCTGCCATCACATCTGCATGAGCCTTTCCAGCAGAGGTTTTCCAAGTGGTTTGAGGCTTTTTCCAACACAGCCCACCAGAAGATGTAAAGCATGGATAGCTAATGTGGTACCCTCCATCAGTCCTAGCCAACATAGTGAGGGGAGTTGTGTAGCCCATCAACATTTGGAGGGTACTATGTTGGCTACCTCTGATGTAAAGGTACTCTTGCTATCCAGCATGTTTGCTAAGCACTAACATCTTTTCCATCTCCCTTGACTGGGATATCTCTAGCTCAGCAGTTCAGCCTAGGGATGTGTCCAGAGCCTTATCTGGTCCTTTATTTTAGAATAATTTTCCACTCCTGCAGGATGAGGATGTGAACAAGGTGCTTGGAGAAGGGTTTCCTTGACCTTTGTCCTTCTTGGCTTATAACATCTAACAGAAAACTGATGAGCAGGAGGTAATCAATGTCTCCTTGCAAAAGGGGTCCACCTTGTAGGAGATGGTTGTGAGAAGAACTGAAGAAGAACTGAAGGGAGAGGGCCTTCTCAGTGGTGACCCCCAAATTATGGAATGATGTTTTGACGAGGTGCGCCTGGCGCCAACACTGTTATCTTTCCAGTGCCAGTTCAAGACTTTCCTCTTCTCCCAGGCATTTTAGCATGTGTTTTAAATTGTGTTTTAAATTGTTTTTAAAAGATGTGTTTTTAAATTTGTGTATTTGTTTTTAATGCTTTTAGTTATTGCAAACCTCCCAGACAGCTTCGGCTATGGGGCAGTATATAAATACAATAAATAAATAAGTCCTCTGTAGACCACAAGGATTGTCACTATAAGGATTTTCACAACAATTGTCCAGTTGCATATATCTCCTTCCTGGGCAAAGTGGTCAAGTAGGTGGTGGCCCTGCAACTTTAGACTTTTGGTGAGACTATCTGGATATATTTCAGTCTGGCTACCTGCCATGTTTTGGTGACAAAATATCCTTTCTCAGGCATCCTAATGAATGGCATATGTTGGGAAAAGGACAAGGGGAGTGTACCCCTATTGGACCTCCCAGTGGTTTTTGATACCATTGGCCATGATATCCCTCAGAATAGGTTGTCTATTTGGGGAGCACCATATTCCAGAGTCCATCTTCCAAATCTTCCTTGCCATCTAGAGGGCCTTTTCAGTGGTAGCACCTTTTATGTGGGATGCTGTCGCCCAGAGGCTTTCTAGGTAGCAAACTTGATGTCTTTTCAGCATCAGTCAAAGACTTTTTATTCACGTAAGCCAGGGGTAGCCAGCATGATGCCCTCCAGATGCAGCTGGACTACCTCTACTATCATCCTGACCATTGACCATGCTGGCTGGGGCTTATGGTAGTTGGAGTCCAACAGCTATCTAAGCCTTCCAGCCTGCCATCAGAACTGTTTTTAACCAGCAATTTTCATGGTTCTCCTGGTACTCTATATGATCAGCTTTTATTTATTATATTGGTCTTATTCAATGTATATTTTTTTATTCTGTTTTATTTATTGCTAATATCATGAATAGCTATTAATCATCCCAGGAATTGTCTAAATGAAGAGCAGCACACCCATTTTTCAAATAAATGAATAATATAGACTTACGAATAGTCACCGCCGAGATCACATCACACCAGTGTTGTTCGACCTACACTGGCTACCAGTTGTTTTCCGAGCCCAATTCAAGGTGTTGGTATTGACCTTTAAATCCCTACACGGTTCTGGCCCAGTTTATCTCATGGAGCGCCTTCAACGCCACCAATTATGCCGCCTGACAAGATCGGCCACACAGGGCCTTCTCTCAATCCCGCCAACAAAAACAGCCAGATTGGCGGGTACAAGAGAGAGGGCATTCTCAGTGGCGGCCCCCACTCTTTGGAACTCCCTCCCACAAGATCTCCGGCACGCCTCTTCCCTAAATGTGTTTCAGAAAGCCTTAAAGACCTGGCTCTTTCAGCAGGCCTTCGGGGTATCCGGGGAGGGTTAATTGTTATAACTGTAATGCCTCCTGCCCAGTTTTAATATTGTTGCTGCAGATGTATTGTTTTTATATTGTATTACTGTATTTTATCAATTGTATTTTAACAATTTTGTAAGTCGCCTAGAGTGGCCATTGGCCAGATAGGCGACGAAGAAATTAAATTTATTTATTATTATTATTATTATTATGAAGTGGCACTATCTAGGATCAGTTAGTAACATGAATAATTTGTTCCCATTATGGCAGTCAATTCTTTAACACTCCAAGGCTACTTTAGGGAGGACAAGCATATGATGTACTTAAACGTAACAAGAACACCTCTGCTTAGTGTTCTGTGTTTGCTGTTCTGTGCTGACAGCTTGATCTGGGCTTCTTCAGCATGTCTGATTTGCCTCTTTGGATGTGTGGCAACGAGTATAATGGATCAAACCCTGTAAAGTTTGGTCCTGTTTTGCCAATGCACAAAGATGATTCCAACTTAACGAGTATTTGGCATAAAGAAGTTTTGCACAGAACTTCCCATGTTGAGGGTAGTCAGATGCAAAAGAGAAGAGGTTTACAACAATTATATATGTGAAATAAGACACAAACAAAGATTTAAAATGCCAGAGCATCAGCTGCCTGTTACAGAAAATGTTTGTCCTTAATTGTCTGCATAAGCCTGGCAGCATAGAAAAAGTTTCAGCAAACTTTTAAAGGTTAATATAGAAGGTGTCCTGCTGAATCTCTATTAGAAGAGCATTATATAGGACTGGGCTGATGACACTAAAGGCTCAGTTTCATGTCAATGTCAAATGAGCCTCACCAACTTGGGGAACCGCCGATGATCTTGCTGCACGTGATCTCAGTGATCAAGCTGGAATATGAGGGTTCAGTTGGTCCCTAAGGCACCCTGGACCTAAATTGTTCAGGGCTTAGTAAATTAATACAAGGACCTTGAACCTGGCTTGGTAGTGGATGGGCAGCCAATGCAGATATGTTAACAATGGTGTCACATGTTGTCAGCCATGTGCCCCCATCAGCAATATGGCTGCTGCTCCTTGTGCCTTTAATAGTAGCTTTGTTCCCATGTTGAAAGGGAAATGCATCATGCACCTACTTCACAATACGTTTTGCATTGTTTGACAGTTGCTTAATATCATATTTGTACACTGCTTTGTCGAGAATTTTCTCTTGAAAAGTAGTTTATCCATTTATAAACTAAACTAATCGTTTTATTTTCAAAATCTTTTGCCGCTAACAATGACTTGTCTCCAATTTTGCAGCTATGCCATCATTTTATTAATAATAGCAACAAGAAGTGACCCAACACTGGTAAGATCAATGCTCATTGGTCCTTAACTGTCCTGTTCCATTTGGAACGGTTTTGTGTGTTTTATAATTGTAATGGTTTTATTTGTTTTTATAATTGTAAATGTTTATTGCTATAATCTGCCCCGGGATGCTACGGTGAATAGCGGATAAGAAATCTTATAAATAAATACATAATTTTGAGCTTGCTTCCACTGAAGCTCATGGCAAAATTCTGCTGGATCTGTGGGTGAATTTACACAAATGTTGAACTTCTGGTGGCTGATTTCCTTTTTGCTTGTGATGGCTGTCTCCTATGTGTGTGGCTGTGTGTGGTTTGTTTGATGTGAGTAGAAGTTGCATGTTGCATGACATTGGAGGTTTGAGAGTTTTTCATTGCAGGCTGGAGGAAAAATTGGCTACCAGAAACCCAGCTAAGCCTCTTTCACATATAGTGAAGTGAGGAATCTGTTCTGCTGTCCACACCAGAGTTTGGGTGAAGCAGAATTGATAATTTCCATTCTCTGTGAAAACATTGCAGCATGAGGAACCATTTGGTGTTGCTCCTTCCTACACAGAGAGCTATAAAAATTCCTGAAATTTGTTCTATGATCACAAACATGTTAGAATATTAATCTTTGTACATATAATGGTTGAAATGTACAACACAATCTGCCTCATTATAGGGGCCACCCTCCAGAGGCTGTCATGTAATTTGTCTATTCCCATGGCTGGCACTAAAAATCTGTGGCAGAGCCAAGTAAGTATTTACTAGAAATGTTACAGCAATTCTACCAAGACAGCCTCAGAGACAAACTTTGGGAGCTCAGAAAGCCTGTCAAATGAAAGATGAGCTGAATATGCCTTGAGATTCTTCTCTGGTTCTGAACAAAATCTGAGCCAGAGAAGAACCCAGCTTTTCCCTTCTCATCTCTGCCATCCTCACCTTTAGCTTTCCTTACCTTGAAGCTGGGCAGTGATGGGGACTACATTGGAGGTACATGTGGAGGATGGAGGATTTCTGAAATTTCTGAAGCCTTTGGGAGAACCACATCTCCATATGCCCTGTATCCATGTGAAGAGGACAACAAAAGAGGGAGAAAAATAACATCTGGGAATGTGAGAATGTGTTTGGGGAAGTGCTGGCTGTGGAGACAGCTTTTGGAGATGGGAAAAGCAAGAAAAGATAAGCAGATAATTATTTCTGAGCCCTTGGATTGGCCCAGAAAAAAATACCTGAAATTTTCCTATATTTTGTGTAAGATCTTGGATAATTTCTAAATAAATCTGTCATGAGGTTCAGGTAGTTAAATCTCTACTTTTGAATATTCAAAAATTAGAATGTATTTGAGTAACATACCCTTGCTTGGGTCATATTAGATTTTTCACAGATCAGTGTTTCTCTATTGACTTGTGAACTCTACCAATGAGATACGGTAATTATCTTACTGTGTACATGCTCGCTTACCTTGAAATGAACAGCATTCAAGTCAAGAGCTGTTGATGCTATTTGAACTGATCTCCTTTGTCTGAACTAGGGATGTCCCCCTGGGCCATATAAATTAACCTTCAGATGAGATTAATTCAAGGCAAGGGTTGTTACAAGATCCTGAGAAGCACTACAGCAATCATGGGAATTCATTAAAAGTCAGGGTATACAAGCCTTAAACAAACACATACACAAATGATTTATTGGACAAGAAGGTACTGCTCTAGACTACCTCTGATAAAAGTGGCGGGGGGGATAGTTTCTACTGTGAATGGAAGGCGTTGATGATAACACTGGTGAATCTGAAATGTATTCTTCCTGAAGCAGGCCATGTCTGATTTGAAATATGATGTTTCCAGAGCTTGTAACTGTTGCTCACTTCTATTCCATGATTCCAATCTCCATAACAAAACGAAAAGTGATGGCACTATTTGTGTTTTCCAGAAAGACGATACACCTTCAGAAGAATATTCTTTGTGCCTACCTTTGGCTGAATTAATATCAGAAAAATCTGAGAATGCCTGCCCATGCCCTACAGAATATGTAGAGGTAAATCTAATGCTAACATATCCCCCTGGTCTTCTTTATGATAGAATTATAATGGCAACAGTTAAGAATGAAAGTATAGAGAGGCTGTCAGCTGAGTGGAAAACAAAAAAAACTGCATTGGCCTACTCTTTGTGCCTTTAACAGCAGCTTAATCTGCAGAAATCAGCTGGTGAAGTGTTCCATGATGTTGGGATAAACATTCTCATCTGCTCATATCTGCAGATCAAGCTGCTGTGCAAGGCACAACAAAGCACAAGAACCTTTAAAACGGTTGGCAACCCTAACAGATGCGGTTGCAATGCATGTTGCCTTTGAAGAAAGGGAAAATTTCATTTTCTTTTAAAAACAAAATGCAAAAAAAGTTTCCAATTCCTCATCCAAGACACCACAGAACAGCATGTAGCTTTAATATCCTTTAAAAATAGTACTATTCTGACAAACTGAAATTTTAGCTTGTCTCACAAAAACAGAAGGCAGTAAATGATGCTTTTAATGTGCAGCCACTGGAGGCTTCCTATGACTTATGGCTCTCTATGGTTATAAACTGTCAGATCCACATTCATGTTTAATAGTTGTGATGCTTTAGCTTTTGCATTTGAAAGGTAGCACTCAGTGAGACAAATATATTTGTCTGGGGGAGGTTCTGATCATTTAAACAAAAGATTTCAAAAATTACCTTGTAATTTAGGACTGATCCTAACTAGTTTGACAATCTGGAAAAAACAGACTTAGGTTAGCTAAGACCAAGATCACTTCTCCCTCATCCTTGTTTCTTTTTTATATTACTCTAGAGTAAATTCAACTCTATTATAGCTGTATATTTTCCCCTGTGGAGCTAATAGCAGCTTGGGGGTGGAGATCAATTTAGATCAGGGAAATGATGAAAGCCAAGGGTACAATACATAGTTAAACTATGGAATTCACTCCCACAAGAGGCAGTGATAGCCTCCAACATGAATGGCTTTAAAAGAGGATTAGACAAATTCATGCAGGATAAGGCTTCAGATGGCTACTAACTCTGAAGGATATGTTCTGTCTACACTGTTGGCTGCAGTATACCTCTGAATACCAGTTGCTGGAAACCACAGGAGGGGGGAGTGCTCCTGTGCTCAGACCATGCTTGTGTGCTCCCCACAGGCATCTGGTTGGCAACTGTGAGAACAGGATGCTGGACTAGATGGACCACTGGGCTATGACTGGTTTATGACCTTTGGTAGTATCCTCCTCCTCCAGCACCACTTCCCCATTCTTCAAAGCATCTATGCGGTGGCTGCTAATTAGTAAGCAACAACAAGCCCACAGGAGATCCTGACCACAGATGACCCACTTCACATCTTGTTGGACCATCAATAACAATTAGAAAAAGCTGTCCAAGTAATGTTTTGCCCCACATTAAGAACATGCCTTTTGTGAAGCCAACTGACTTCAACCATGCACGTCTGTAGATGGATAATACTTGCTCATAAATAGTATGTCAATTTTAACATCTCCAGGTTATGCTAAAGTAATTCTGGCTTCATATTTAAGTTGAAATAAGACTGACAGATGTCAGGGCTAATATGTGTAGCAAAATAGCCTGCAGCCAAGGCCACTGTCTTTTACCTGTTGTATGGGGCTAGTTCTTATTTAGATGCATAATAACAATAGCAAGAAGATGCAAGATGGCTAGTATTTTTGAAAGAATGTAGGGTTTAGAGAAGCATGGGAAAGGTGACCTGTAGGGATGTGTGTCAGAGAATTGTAGGTAGGAGCAAGAAAGTACAAAAGGCTACGTACAAGGTACTGATTGCCAGATCCTTTGTCATGTATAGTTGTAAGCAAATCCCACTGAATTCATTGGGGCTTATTCCTGTGAAAGTGTGCCCAAGGCTGTGAGCCTGAAATTTTATGCCAAAATTGGGGGTGATTTTCTTGTCCCCCAGCTGTCCCTGGTGCCACACCCCACATTTGCAAGAAAGGACTTAAAGAGAGGCTTTTCAGGGGGTGCAGGTGGCTAGATGAGAGAGAAGGGGAGGGGGATTTTTTCCTTCTGTAGACCTCCTTATGTTAACTTGGGATGTAAAGTGATACACACATATGCACCCACTAGAGATGGGGGAGAATTTCTGCTACATCGGACTTAGTACCGGATTCCGAATGAATTCTACAGTCCACTATCTTTTTGGACCGGCACTGATTTCTTGCAGCAGGCTGCGGCCATAGTTGGCACAGATTTTTTCCTAGATTTTTTCCCCATTTTATGCAATTGTCTTCATAATTTCCTCTGAGTTGATACATTTGTAACAGTGTGTAGGTGTGACAAATAGGAAAAAATAAACCACGTGGAACACAGTGATAATTTACATAGGCATTTACATTAAAAATTATGCAATTTTATTCACACACAAAAAACCAACAGTGAATCACATTGGCAAGTGCCAAAACAAGTGGGAACAAAAACAGGGGGGATCAGGATCGAACGATGGACTATCAGAATACAAGGGGATCGGTAGCGAACCCTACCCCTAGCACCCACATCCAAACATTCCTTCCTTCCCCACAGTATGACGTGATACAGTCCATCAACAAATATATCTGCTGGTTATGTTTTGCAGCTGTTAGGGCCAAGCTGCATGTGACATTAAATGCTTGACTGTATTTAACATGATTTAATTAAATAACAGCTGCAGGGCCCCTAATCGGGACTAAAGTGTATAGTTGACTCTTCTCAACACAACTGCCAATGTTGCCAATGAACATCCCCTGCCCCTCCAAAACTGCTATTAGTCTTGGAGGGAAATTTCCATTAGTGCCAAAAAGAGCCAGGGGGGATTTTCAGTGGGGGGAGGATAGAACTTGCCACATTCCCATTTCTCAGCTTCCCCTCTCCTGCAGATATGATTTTAATGAAAAAATACTAGATATGTTAAATGGAATAATGCATTTCACATCATACATTGGTTGTTTGATAAATGTCAGAAGAGGTTAAGCTGTTTGGGCATGCAGCTGGTTGTATACAAAGCCTAAATCTGTTGAACAATCCAGGTAGTGTTCACAGTAATCACAAAATGACTAAATTATATAGACCAGGCATAGCCAACATGATACCCTACAGATGGACTACAACTCTCATGATCTGTGGCCATTGGCTATGCAGGCTGAGGCTGATGGGAGTTAGAGTCCAAGAACACCTGGAGGGCACCACATTGGCTACCTCTGGCATAGACCATATGCTGAGTTGCTTTAAATCTGTGTTGGTCAAGTGGCTCCACATATTTTTTTTTAAATGACACGTTTGATGAAACATCAGACTTATTCTGGCAATTGATGATGATTAACAGATACTAAGAAGCAGGCCAGGATTACCTTTGAATATGAATGGGTGACTTGCTGTCCTGTATCTTTTTCCTTCTTGCAGCTGATCAGGAGATGTAGAAAAAGCAATCCAGCACAAAGGCTTACCTTTGAGCAAGTCAAGAAGTTGTTGCATAAGATGAACCCAAACAAAGTTAGCCCAGTTGACATGATGATGACTTTGGTAAGGATTGTAAATGCTTAGATAGACTGAAAGCATTCCAGTAAGTTCAGAGGATGACTGGGATATGCTTGAAACATATGAAAACAGGAATGCATATTCTGTGTAACTAGTGTGATGACAAGATGACAGTAATAAGGCATATGGTTTTATGATGAACATATTAACAAAGACACCCACACCCACAAAAAACAACCAACCACAGTCTGTATGGCAAATAATATGGAAGAAACATGCACATAAAATGAAGGTGGGGGTGGGAGGGTGTGTGCAGGATAAAACCAGGAAGGGGGTTACTTAACCATTTTCACACACATGCACATCCTGCTGCTATTCCTCTGTAGATGTCTTCTAGGCCATTTTAATAGTTTTCCCCACCCCAGCTTGGCTATGACATGAAAAGTAAGCCCATCACAGGGGGAACGGTGCAGGTTGCATTTGCGAGAGATAACTGGTAAGCTTAGGAGAGGTTATATTAAGCATTCTGCTCTCTGCCGCTCACTGGTCCTCTTCAGTTAAATGGCCTCCACACCTACATTCATCAAACTAAGAATGAGGATTGGTTATCCAAGTTCTGACAAATGGTAGAGATGGGGGGTGGGGGATCTCTCTAAGTGTGATCCGACAGGTGAAGAAGGATTCCACTTATTTATTTTATTTTAAAATGTCATATTTTTCCTTATCTCTACAGGCTCAGTCTGGGAGATTTCTGGATAATGGTAGTTTTCTGATTTCTGTATAAAGGTGGTTTTCTGATTTAAGGGAGTTAATTGTCTGGTGAAAATCTGGTGATCAATCATATTTTTAATTAATTAATTTTAAAGCAAAAGGAGTACATACAATGATTGCAATAACAGAGAAAATATATATGTGGGTAAATATTGTCTTGAAAATTATTGTTTCAATACAGAACAAATATCATTTATTAACAAATGCATTTATCTGAGATCCAGTATGGTTCCTTGTAGAATAAGTTAATTTTGTTATAAATGCTATTGACTACACCCAATCATAAGCTTTATTAGTAGTAATAAGACATTAAAGACATTCACTATGAGATGGATCCTGGATAGAGCCAGTTTGTGGGGTCTCTTTTCAGCATGTTGTTGGGAAGACACATTTTAAATATACATTTTTTGCATATAGGCATTCACTGGAATAATTCCAAAATGTTGCAAATACAACTGGCAAGTATCTTTGAAGTAATAATAGGTATCATCATCATCATTATCACCAAAGGAGAGACTATGTTTTTCCGCTTGCATTGTAGCAAAGGTTCAGACATAAATTCAGATGTTGGTATTCTTGGTAGCTCTCATTTCTACAAGTCTTCTCAATGTACAAATGCTTGCCTTGCCTTACAACTGCCCATTTTACAGTGTAGGCTAACCCATTTCCCCGTATAGAAGCTTTCTATATTTAGAGAGATTATGTGTGGTGATTTCAAATAGCCTCCCATTCCGAGGTGGGAGAGGCCAAAGAAGAAATGCACTATATCAGAAGCAGCATGTTTGAATCACCTGTAAAGACCACCTCATATTTTACTTGACAGCCTTGTTCTACCAATGTCCCTCCAATATTTCTTTTAGGAAATGCGTAATGAAGATAACATGTGCACTGTTAAACATGAAGAGTGCATGCACCAGACAACTGTGACCAATCACAGCTCCCTGTCGAGCGTCCACTAGATGTGTCTCTGAATTTTAGAGATTCAAAACATTTATTATTTATTTGATTCAATGTATATAGCTTACTCAACAGAAGACTATTTTTTAAATATTAATGAAATCAACAATCATCCCTTCATGTTATGTCACTGCAGAAAGCATTAGCGTGCAAGTGGCAGTTGTGTAAAACAGCAGTTTATCGGCTACCGCTATACAAATGCTCTCAGACATCTTTGAAAAATGTGATATCTCCAAGTACCTCTGTTTTATTATTTAGCTATGCAGACATCTGATGGCAATGCGAGGCTGAGGCTGGTGAATGCAGAGTTAGTTATCTCACACAGAACACCTTCCAAGGTTGCTTGTGTTGAATATATTTTTGTTTGACTGTCTAGATGGAGAAATACAGCAAACATCTGGAAGTGTTAGTGGCAGAAAGGACTCAGGACTTAATGCATGAAAAACAGAAGACAGACCGTTTGTTGTATAGTAAGCAATCAATATCAATGGGGATACAGCTTATTCTGAGTAAATATCTACTGATATGTGGTTCTGCTAAAGGAAGACTTCTGTTTCCAGTTCTGTGAGAGCTCAAGGCTCACAGGGGAAGCCTGGCAGTGTCTCATCAGTCATCAGAGTCAATGGTCTGAATCAGGAATTCAAGGCAAGAATCCATGGCAGAGATCCAGTACAAGGGTCCAAGGCAGCTGCAGGACCTTGGAGAGCAACTGCACAAGCTGTTGTGTCTCCAAGCACCAAGTGTAGCCTTACATATGTTGACTGATCCTGTAGGGTAGTTAGTCCCGCCTCCCCAGAGAAGCTGGCTGGCCATTAAAGGGCCCTCTCTTATTTTCCAGTCTTTGGTTCATGTGGGGCTGGGAAGACACCTCCTCTGCTAGAGGAGAGTAGCAAGACTGTGTCCTCCAGCCAGGATGGTCCTGAAGAAGGTCTTGGCAATTCTTCTTTCAAGGATTGAGCCAGAATGTCAGTCCTCCTCTGAATCCTCCATCAGACAGTGCACAGCTCCCAGGTCACGCATCATGGCATTTAGCATATATTTAGTGGTTCAACAGATGCTAGTGGAGGTCGCTGATTCATAGGCTTGCCGTAAGTCATAATCGACTTGAAGGCACAAAACAACAAAAACTTTGTTGCATTGAAGACCTTTTTTATTATTTGATTGTTCTTTGAAGATCATTGCCATGTTTCCTTACTATATAGAAGAGATGGGGAACCTGTGGCTCTTCAGATGTTGCTGGACTATACCATCTCTAGCCATTGGCCATGATGGGAAATGGAGTTCAGCAAAATCTGGAGATCCACGGATTCCTCATTCCTGCCATATAGCTACAGTTGTGGGATGGTGCCTAAAAGGCTTCCAGATTCAAATTGAACTATTACATTTGTTTCCTGTGGCCACATATGCTAAAGCCATATGCACATACAAAGGAAAATTGCACCATTCTTTGATGTTTCCACTTCAGCTACTAGCATTGCATAAAAGGAAAACTATGTGTCAAAATGTTAAAGTTCAAATTGGGTTGCTTCTTCAGCATGTGATGAGAACATAAAAAAAAACCTCTGGTGTTTCAACATTTCCCCCCTATTAATTTTAGAATGGTTCCAGGGACTACAGGCTAGCCATGAACCACAGTTTAAGAAGCAGTGGATATCGAGCAATGAATCCCAGGAGATGAGGAGAGGAGAAGATAGGAGGGATAAGAGAAGGAAGGAGATAATTTGAGGAAGTGCGCTATAAACATTATAAATAAAATACAAAAAATAAGATTATTATCAGAGACCGAAAAGAACAGAGGGAAGAAATGGATGTGAATGTCTCAGTTGGGACCTTGCATGTATGTCAGTTAGCAGAGCTATGAGTCAGCTGGGAGCCTGGGTAGGTATTTGCCAAATATGGGATATTTCATACCAGCAGACTAGCACTAAACTCAGAGGACCAGTTCAAGGAACCTGATGTAAATCTACATTAGCTGCTTTCTGGTCAGTGAAGGTATTTTGTCTTGTAATTAAATGCATGTAGTGGCCAGATACAGAATTCCACTGTGAAATCACTTTATATTTATTAATACAATTTGGGTTTTAGTGGGCACTTTGTGTTAGTAATAATGACTTTGTTTGTTATACAAAATAGGCATGTTGCCAAAACAAGTAGCAGATGATTTAAGGCAAGGGAAACCATCACAGGCCCAAAGTTACATAAACTCCACTGTCTTTTTCAGGTAAGTGGGACTGAGCCCAAAGATGCAAACTACATAGGCTGTGCGTGAATAGCTTTTCAGAGGTGTAGAGGTGCAATTGACCATGGCGAGAGACACATTATTTTTCATGTCCTTCCACAACCGTTTGCAGATATATTAAAGATTAGTTATGGTAAAAGCTGTAACCAGCATCAGCAGTTGTGCAAAAGACATATGTACATTTTGGTGTGACTGTCAGGGCTGCCTATGATGAGTAACTGTCGTGCCCGGGTTGGGACTGAAGAACAGAATCACTTGATGAAAGCAAATCAGTTTTTATTAGAGTAATTTCCAGACATAGGCTCCTCCGCCTCATGAACTCTTAACATGACCCAAAACCCGCGACATGGAAGAGAGTTGATAGAACAGAGTATCAAACATTCCCTGTCCCTTATCAAGGGGGCTTTCGGGTGCGAATTCTCTCGCTCCACCTCAAATTGCCCACATCGACGCCCCCTCCCTCCTCTTTTCTTTGGCGCCTTTTTAACTGTCTTCGGGTGCGGGGCGAAGGGGGGGCTGCTACCTCCTCCCCTTCTGATTCGGAGAGGATGGTAGGGAGTGTGGGGGGTTGGCCCAACACTTCAGGCGATTTCTCTCTATCCTTCTCTGCAGCCGAAGGGACTTGGACTCCCTCCTCCTCCCCCTCTTTCTGTAACTGCTCCACATTTCTAGGGGGGGAGTGCGTGGGAAACGAGTCTGTTGCCTGTTCAAGGTTTTCACCCTCTATCTGGCAAACCTCCTCCTCCCCTCCAGACGGCTCAGCCCAACTGCCCCCCTCTCTTAGCTCATTCTCAGAAACATCAGAATCCCAACCATACATCCTGACAGTAACATACACCTCCATATTTATGGGCCAGCATATTTATGGAATGTTGATTGTTTATTTACATGAATGTATTCATAATGATGATTGATTGAACATATCTACATATGCACTCCTTGTAGGTCTTTGAAAATATTTTTTAAAAACACCCCAAAAACCTCTTGACTCCTTTAGAAATGTAATTAAGTATACCTACAGATCAATGGCATCTGGTCTAATCAAGTTCAACACACTGTTGAGTTACATAAATCTAGGAGAAATGGCTGCAATCAGGAACTGGGAAAATCTAGTGAACATTTTTTTCCTTCTGGCAAGACTTTCCTTCCCATTACATTTGTGTGATTATAAAGCTATTGATGCCAGATCAGAGTTAGTGCCATGTTAGCAGTAAGGGCAAAGTTACTGTAATTACTCTAGAGTAATAATCATCTGTACACTGGTCTTTATATGAAAGAATTTTTGATCATAATTTTCTTTCTGTTTGACAGAGACATAATCATTTAGAATTGGTCTGAACTGCACATTTCTGCATTCAGCAAACAAGCCCATTAAAATTCTGCAGATTAATGTCTACTGATTTATGCTTACATCTGCTTATCTACAGATGGACAAGATTTATATGTCAGGGTGACCAATACAAAGATTTATAGGTCCAACAAATATATATCTAACATATAGATAAGAAGTTATGTACTCCCCTTGTAAATGAAGTTGAATTGATTTCAGACTACTTCTGGAATGGGGGTGGGAGTACCACAGAGCTCTTTTGTCCTAACAAATATTCTTTAAAGAAATCTCATCAAGATCCTTAGATAGATTCCCTAGTTCAGAGTCCAGTAAATAATATCTGCTTCTACCATTGAAATGAATAGGAAGGGGAATTAGCACAGGAGCCCTATGTACACAATGAAGCCTTTTCAGCTACAACAGATCACTGGACCGGGGAACAAAATTGAAATACGTGTTCACTAGTGCTATGAGACCTTAGCTATTTTCCACTCCCAAATGCCAGTCAAAAACCTGCTAAATTGACATGGCTGGATTTAATTTGAGCAACACGTATTCATAAGGTTGACAACTTTTGTTTTTAAAAATGCTGCCCCTATTGGCAAAACTGCTTCCCATTCACAGGGCAGGCAGAGCCTGGGCAGAACTTGATAGTTTAAGGGTGGATCAAGGGCAAAATCTGGTGGATCAGGGATAGACCCAGAGTAGAATCTATTTACTTCATTTCAGAATTCAGTGCAGAGACCAGTTTAACCTCTCAAGCCAGTAAAATATGGTTGTCCATTCTGCACAACATAGGAAGCAGACCTTTAGTGTAGTGGCACCTACCCTTTGGAATTCCCTCCCTTTAAATATTAGGTAGGTGCCATCTCTGTTATCTTTCTGGCATCTACTGAAGACCTTCCTCTTTCTACAAGCCTTTTAAGTAGACACCTTTTCCCAGTCTGCATCTGTGTTGGAATTGCTTTTTAAGATGTTTTTAAAGCCTTTTAAAAAAGATGTTTTTAAAGATGTTTTGTTTTAATATATTTTGAAGTCTGTTTTATGATATTTTAGAGTGTTTTTAGTGTTTTTGGGCACCGTGGGCTCCTACTGGGAGGAAGGGTGGGATATAAAATCAAACAATCAATAAAATAAAATAAAATATTGGCTGATTGGCAACCTTACCTGTTCTTGGTAGCTCTCCACAAGCACATTTTAACAATGAATTCTAGACTGCAACTGGAATCAAATGCAAACAATATACATTGTAGTAGGCATGCACTACATGCAATTTGTATGGCTGAAAATAGAACACATTAATCCATGGGGAGTGACAGGCAGTTATGATGAGAGAACTGATGGAAGCCTCAGTCTCAATCTCAATGTGCTCTGTTTTCTGCTGGGGCTGCCAGCCAATTAAAAGAATTTCAGTTAATTAATTATCTGCCTTTCATCAGTTAATTAATTGCTTAAATGTTAATAAATTTGCATGTTACTGAAAATCTCAATATAAATGTCATTTTCATAGACAGAGAGAAGTGTAAGATGACTTATAAATCAATAAATGAAATCACTTGATGTTTGGAATGAAAAGTCACCTTTAATAGTTTCACCCCCTGCTACAGGGACATACTGGGGCCGGAATTTCTAAAAACACACAAGTGCAAACCTACTGGATATCTTGTTGTTGTACATTTTCAGTTATGCAGATGCCCTGGCATTAATAGTTTAGCCAAACACACATTGGTTGGTATGTGCTCAAGGTCACATCTTTCTATTATGCTTCAATCTGCTACCTTGAATATTCAGAACAGCCAAATAATTATTACAGGGAATTGGCAGGATGGCAGAAGAGAGGAGGAAGAGGAAGACACTGCTCAATATGCAGAATTTGAACTGTGCCATCAAAATATTGTGTCAATTTAAAAATGTTTTCTGAAATCCTTCAATTCATCATGATTGAGCTTGTTCTTTCTTGCCAGCGACATTGTTGGCTTTACTCAGCTCTCCAGCACCAGCACGCCTTACCAAGTGGTTGAATTCCTAAACAAACTCTACACGACTTTTGATGAAATCATAGATAATTATGATGTCTACAAGGTGGAAACTATTGGAGATGCCTGTGAGTGTTTAAAAACAACTTTGTTAGTCCTTTGTGGTTTCCTTAACTGACCAAGAGATGAAAGAACAAAAACTGGGCTTCCAAATTAATAAAAAGGGCATTGAACTCTAGTTGATACATTTTGTGCATAGAATAACAAATCATGAACAAGGAAAAACCTTTGCTGCCCTAACTTATTTGCATCTAGCTTCTTTTCCCAATAGTGTAGTTGGTAAAAACAAGAGCTGAAAGCCAAGGAGCCCCCTGTCCACACCTTACCTCAGCCCAAACTTACCAGGAAAAGTATTATTTCTTAGCATTTGCCCACATCTGCGTAATAAAGTTGACAGTAGTGGCCAACATTACTGGGATGTTGTAAGGCTTACTGAGGTAATGTATGAAAAATGCTTTGAACATTTGAAGTGCACTGTATAAATGTTTAGCCTTTTTCCTGCATTACAATATCCTTTCATGAATAGGTTCCCTATAAATTTTTCCTGTGCAGATACTGCTTTTAAAAGTTTTTTTTTATGTTCCTGTATACCATCCTGATGTATCCAGCGAAGTTGTCCCATCAACACAAGGACTTGCACCTGTGCAACAGGACTTCCCCTTCCTCTCTGTGTCCCCTAATCATCCAGAGCAGATATGGGGAGGTCATGGGGACACATGGGGGGAGAGGGAGGAAGTCCTGTTGCACAGGCAGAAGTCCTTGTACTAATGGGACAAAGTCATTGATTACAACCCATAATTATTGGATGGTAAAATGAAGGAGGAAGCTCAAAAATTAAGAAGAGCAAAAAGACGAAACTGGGTTTATTTTCTGCTATTTTTTCTCCCTTATAAACCCAAAACAACAAAAAGACTTGTGGCACCTTAAAGATGGAACATATTTTTCCCCAGAAGCTTGTAAGAGCCTACTTCATCAGGTACATAAATTGGTAACCTCAGTGTCTGGGAGCAGAGAAGCAGATTTTTATTTTACAAACTGATGCCAAAAGGCCAAGTATCACAGAACTATGTATGCAGAACATAAAATAATACAGAATCCAGGCAGGGCCTCATGACGTACTGGCTCATGGTGAGAAGCTTGCACTCACTTTGCTCTTTCTGGGAATTTTTAGGTCAGTACAGGACCTAGAGGTGTGAAATCCTGGAAAACATTAAAAAAAAAAAGTCAGAGGAAAAAAGGGTTTTTGTCCATTTTTGGGAAGCCTTCTCCTCCCCAAAAATTTAAAAGTTAAAAAAAGTATAATGTGAAAAGGTATGGAAGCAGGTTTCAATTTGGGCAAAACTTCAGTTTTTAGAAGTCCTTGATAAATATGATGACAAATGCGAAAAATCAGAAGAAGCAGAAACTGATAGTGATAGGTCAGAAAATGAGACTGAATAAATTTCATGTAGTGTTCAATGAGTCTTGTTTTTTCCCTTCTTTTTCTCCACTTTTTTAAAAATGGAAATGAGTGCTTTATGTCTGCTTAACACGGTGGAGGATAGAGGAGACAGAATAATTTCCAGAATACATAATAATTTTATCTTTTTTACTATAATGGTTTCTCCTGTTTTTATCATTTTTGCCTGCTCCTCATAAAGTTGCTAAACAAAAGAGATGCCGACTTCCTTAGTTTCTGTTCAGCAGCTTGTAGCTCCATTTGTAACAAAAAATCGTTTTTAAATGTAAATTAAATTTGTAACGATTGTCTGAATAAACTGTACTTTTAATATACCAGACATGACAATTTAGCGTCAAACCAAGTTATACTTAATACATTTTATGTTCCTGTAGTAACAATGTGACTTTCAATCTGTTAAAGGTGCTAAAAAAAACCCTGCATATTTTTCAATTTTTCCTATTTTAAAGAGAGAAAAACGGGGGTATTTTTTCATCTGTGGCTTCAAAATTTCTGGAATTTTTACATCGCTACCAGGACCTAAATCAATATTTGGCTTAAGCGTGTTATCTGAACCCAGGACCGTGGTTAAGGTCTCTCATCCTTAATCATGAACGAGTAGAGGCTGCTCCATTAGGGCAACTGAGGCACTGCCCCACCAACCTCACTCTGCCCTCAGCCAGCACCTGCCTGTCTTCTTTCTTATGACCAGTCCAAGTCCTTAGCAGGGAGGAGGGGGGCAAAACTAGAATCAGTTGGCTCTGTCTGTCATTGACTGTGGCTTCTCTTGGCTGTTGGTCTCCCTGCCTCCCCCCTGGGGCACCAGACACCACTGCCATAGGTCAAACATTGTCTGCAGATCATGGTTAAGAAAGAAAGGCAGTGCTGACCCAAAAAGCCCAGGGAGGAGCAAAATGGCTGTGATCTCCTCGGGAGGCAGCATCTTCATACCTTCGTGGTAAGCCATGGTTTGGCTTAGCATGATGTGCAAACATTGCCCAGCCTCTCCAGTGCAACCATCTTCAAATGAACAGTTGCGGTTTGCTTTCTTGTTATCTTCTCCTAAAGTTGTAATATGAGTGGTGGTTGTAGTTATAATAGTCGTCTACGCCTTCCAACCATAGCTGATTATTCTCATTTTCCTCCCCACCAGACATGGTTGTATCAGGAGTGCCCAAAGAGAATGGCATTCGCCATGCCAGTGAAATTGCAAGTATGGCTCTGGACCTGATCTTGGTGTGCAAAACATTTAGGATTCCACACAAACCCAATACCCAGCTAAAGATTCGAGCAGGAATTCACTCAGGTATGAGGGTGGGAGTACTGTGGCCAGTGTCTGTGGGGAAATGTTGACTCAGTAAAGATGGGCTGTGGCTATTAGAGAGATTGCCCTGGGCACTTGCCTAGATGACAGTTTTTAGAGGCATAAAGTAGGTTGACCTCATTCAGAATCAGGTAAGATGTGAAGCTTGCCCTCTTAGGGGTTCTTCCACACATTGTCCTTATTGGCAATGGCAGGGGTGGGAGAAGACAAGAAGCACAACAGGACTTCTGTTGGGGGGGGGATGGTGCTAATGTTGCTTTTTGTAATGGTAGCTCTGCCTTACATTCTGATCTGTGTTAATTTACACACACTAGCAATTGACATGGGAACTGCAATTGCCTGCCCACTCCCCATCCCCCCATCTATGAATGAATGGTTTGCATGGATCTGGTGCTCTGACTTAGAGCACCGATCTCCAACAGATGCACTTCTGTGAAAGCACCCTCTCATGGAGATCTACAAATCACTGTGGCAGTTATCTGCCACCTCCTCATCTCTTCCGCTGTTGTAGCTCTATCAACTAAGTATCTCTCTTCCTCTCCTAGTTGCGTCTAGTTGGTCACATCCATACTAGACATTTAAAGCACTCTTATAATAACAGTCATGATCCTCCCACAAAAGAATCCTGGGAACTTTAGTTTGTTAAGGGTGCTGACTTTACAGACCTACTATTCCCAGCACCCTTAATGAACTACAGTTCCCAGGATTCTCCATGACCATTAAAGTGGCATGAGAGTGCTGTAAATGTATGGTGTTGACGGGTGACCAAAGTTGTTCAATTCACAGTGAAGATTTTCCTCCCCACCACATACAGAATCCTGCCACTGTCCTCCCCGCGCTGTTTCTCATTCTCTTTCCTCTTAGATTGCAAATGCTTTCCTCCCCGCCATTCGTTTTTAATGGAGAGAACCTTCACAGAATGGGTAACTCAAACGACTGGGCCTTTTAAGTCCAAGACTGTGGTGAACTGCAAATAAACTCAAGAGTTAGAAAAGATCCTTGGACTTCTTTGTTTTCTCTAGGGCCAGTTGTGGCAGGAGTTGTGGGAACAAAAATGCCCCGGTACTGCTTATTTGGAGACACTGTCAACACCGCCTCCAGGATGGAGTCCACTAGTGAAGGTAACTAAAACAACAGTGATTGGCAAATCTCAGTGAAAATTAACAAAATATAAACTGATGACATCTCTGATTTTCTTTCCTGACGTCATCAGCTGAAGTATCCAAACCCAGAGTTATTTGGAGGACAGATATCTACAGTAGTCTTTGAGTAAAATAAAGTTACAACACCCTAAATACTATCCGTACAAAGACTGGGAAGTTATTTAAAACTAGAAATCCTGCTGCCAGAGACGTGATTGCCTAGTTCAGGTTCAGGTGTGGGCAGAAGGCGGAAAGTAGTACAACTTCTGGTGGACCCCAAAGTGGCTGAGGATTGCTGCCCTTCTGCCAAAGCATGCTGAACTAGGTGGACCTTAGTCTGATCCAGCAGGCTATTCTTATGTACATACAAATGCGGACTCAGGATCACTTGACAAAACCGTTACATAGTTGTGCATTAACTGTTAAGAGATCCTATGATTGCCAGTAGAAGGTGGTCCATCAGGGTGAACAGGGCTCTGCCCCACCAACCTCACTCTGCCCTCAGCCAGCCCCCACCTGCCGATCTTCTTACTTACAACCAGGCCAAGGGATAGCACTACCAGTCAGCTTTCTCCTCCTTAGCCTCAGGATTGCCATTATAATAGCTCAGTGGTGGAGCATCTACCTTGCATGCAGAAAGTCCCTGGTTCAATCCCCAGTATCCCGAGATAGGGCTGGGAGAGACTCACTCCCTGAAACCCTGGAGTCAGTGTAGACAATACTAAGCTGGATAAACTATTGGTTTGACTCAGCACAAGGCAGCTTCGTATGTACTCAGCAAAGAGGTGGATGGGGGAAAAGTTGGAATGAGTTGGCTCTGCCTGTCATTGGCTCTGGCTCCGCTTACTGTTGGGCTCCTTGCTTTCCGCCCTGCCAGTTCCAATGGGCACCATCACCATGGCACTTGCACTCTTGCTTTGTGTGTGCAAAACACATCTGTGGATTGTGTGGCTTTCCATTTTTTTGAAAAAAAACATTAAGTAAACTATGTTAGACTGATGCCAGCCCAAGTGTGGCCTCCTTATTCAAATTGGTTTGTGAAATCCGAGACCTTAATTTCTCTCACCTCTCACAATGACCTGCCTCATTTCAGAACCTCTCCCCTGTACCTTCACCAAGACCTCAGCCAGAACAGCTTGACTAGAGCTTTCGATGTAGCTAGTTTGGCCTCTCTGCAAAGCCTCACCCTAAGAGCCTTACCCTAAGGCCATAACTCAATGGTAGAGCATCTGCCTTGCATGCAGGAGGCCCCAGGTTCAATCCCGTACATCTCCAGGTAGAGCTGGCAGAGACCTCTGTCTGAAACCCTGGAGCCCTCTTCTAGTATCAGTGTAGATAATACTGAACTAGATGGACCATTGGCCTATCTCTACATAAAGCAGTTCCCTATGTGTCTCCTGCAGCTACCATTAATTTCAACAAGGCTTGCATAGGAGAACTTCCAGGTGGATTGTACCTATTGAAACTACGCCCGTCAAGCATGTTATTGGCCCTTCTCCTGCAACCTTTACATTAAGTATGTGAAGCTTCCCCCATCACTTTACTTCCATGCCAGGAGAAAGAATTTCCACTTGCTTGTTCACTGTTCCAGGCAGCTGTAAAAGGCATGGGAGAAAGAATAGGTAAAAAAAGCTGGCAACAGAATCAAAGAGTGTTGTAAGTCCAGCCCCCTGCTTGATGCAGGAAATCCAGAGCTAAGGTTTCCTTAACAGATGGCTGTCCAGCCTCTCCTTGAAGATCTTCAGCAAGGGAGAGCCCTCTAGATCCATTGGTCTCATTGCCAAACTGCTCTTACCATCAAGACATTTTAATGTTCAACCAAAATCTACCTTCCTTTACTTCAAGCCCATTCAAGAAGCAACTGAGCTCAGGCCAAGAAGCTCATGCTTCCATCTCCTGAAGGAATCATCAGTGGTCTGAGAGAGCCCCCACCCTCCCTGGGGCTACTGAAGATCTCTCTGTCCCAAGGGAAGGCAGAAGAGGAGAACCCCAGGCCAGAGACCTCATGCCACCTTCTCCCAATCAGCTTGAGAGGAATCTATCATCCTACCTTTTATACCATTTATTTGTTTTAACGTTTTAAAATTGTAACCTGGTTTGAGTTCCTTACCATAAAGGCAATATATAAATGCAGTCAACCAATCAGTCAGTCAGTCGGACACATCTTGTCCTGCCCTCTGGGACACCACCAGAAAACAAGACTTTGCCCTCTTCTTTGTGAGAGCCCTTCAAGTATTTGAAGAGTGCTATCATGTTCCTCCCTCTCTCTTCCTTTCTCCAGGCTCAACCTTTCCAGTTCTTTCAACTTTCCTCCTTCTTTTCTGTAGCACCGGCCATCTTTGTTGCTCTTCTAAGTGAAACTACATGGAGCTGGGAATTGCCTTTGGGAGGTGGAAGGGTCAACTTGTCAACAGCTATAAGGAGCTGGAAAATACGGATAAGGCATTAAGCCTTTGTTGCCACAGTCACAGATGTATCCCAAATTGCCTCAGACAGAGGCCAGAGACCTCATAGTTCCGCTGTGAGTCCATCCATTGGCAGGACTGTCGCAGCAAACAAATGAAATAAGATAGGGGGTATTCAGTGCCTTAACTCTGTCTAAGAGGAGAGTGGTCAGAATCTAAAGTTAGTTGTCTTTGAAAATGAGTGCAGAGCTGGTAACAATGGTGCAGCTGTATGTCTCTTTCCCTTCTAGCTCTCAAAATACAGTGCAGTTCAAATACATACCAGCTGTTGGAACAGATTGGAGAGTACGTATTGGTGTGCCGAGGGAATTTGCAAGTGAAGGTAAATATGAAGCGTTTCGTGTTCAGGCTTTCCCGAAGGGGAAATGAGTGGCAGTCCTTTGGAAGGTTTCTCCTTTAACCCCTTGTGTTGGCTGCCCTCTCATCTGCTCTGAATCGTGAATGACATTCATGGTTGGGCTGCTCCTTACAGCACATTTGCACAGTGTAAAGTGACTTGGATCTTAATGCCTCCCCCAAGGAATCCTGGGAAATGGCCATGATGCAGTTGTGGGGTTTTTTAAACTTCTTGTAAACTGCTTTGATGTTTTTAAATGAAATAGCAGTATACCAATACATTTATAAATAAATAAATATTGAAAGTTACCATCCTAGGCTTAATTTGTGCCTATGTTCTCCAGGTCTTATTTTTAATTTAAAGCCTTAGTCTCAGAAGTTGTGGATCTGTAATACAGAAGATAGTGGCTCTGAGCCGAGTTTCTCCTAACCACTGGGCAACTGCAATCTCACCCATTCCATATGACAGAAACACACCTAAGACGAAGTGCCCTCAATACAGAAACATTTGTGCCCAGGACTAGTAAAGACTGGTGGTTGCGATGTCAGTGAGGCAGTGAATCAGCACCAGGTGAAATCACCTTGGACAGCTCCTTGAAAGTTCGGACTAAAACCCAGAGTGGATTCACTGCCCCACTGACATTGGGGCCACCAGCCTTCACTGCCCAGCACTCAAAGTACGAGGGGGTGAGAAAAGAAGGATATGATTCCAAATTAAGCAAAATGCAATATCCATTGAAAGGAGTAGGATGGCATCCTCCCCACTTTGAGCACAGCTTGTGTGCACTTAACTTGAAGCCCTGCTGACTAAAATTGCCACTTTTAGTTGATAAACCTACTGAATAATGCTTAGAGCCCCAAACTCCAGTGTAGTTAAAATAAAGCTGTCAGCTAGCCATGCTCCCTGTTGTAGTGCTGATATTTGTTCTTCGATGTAAAGTACTGTAGACACAATTGAGAAGCTGTGCTGTTATGTTTCTCTTTCTAGGGAAAAGGTGACATGATAACATATTGGTTGGAAGGAAAGAAGGCTAGTACAGCTCAAAAGAAGGCTCTAAGCCCTTCTGCAACCTCTCAGATGCTTAACCAAAATACTTTCAGTATCATCCCAGGTGTTTTATAGAATGACTTGCTTTTAACCCCACCAGAAAAAGAAAAAACCTGGCGAGGTGGCTGATGTTGTTTCTCAGTGGTCACAGTCTTTGTACAACCCAAAGAAGAATCGGTGTTCTCTTTTCCACAACCAATGTTCTCATTAGAGATAAAAAAGAAAATAGAGACCATTCTGGGCTTGACTCTGGCTGGTTTCAGTCATGTTTTTTTTTGCCTACCCACAAACTATGGTTTGTTCAGGGCCAACAAACCAGGATCCAAAGCCATTGTTTGAATCTTGTTTGCAAGCGACAATTTGTGCTGTTATTTTGCTATTAAGTCTACATTCACAGACCACTACCAAACCACAATTAGGTTCACTGTGCCACCTGACATTTTTTAGGTGGCACACAAATGGTAGTGAATGGGGGGGACCAAACAATTTAAAACCATGGTTTGCCTGCTGTATGTCTGGAAGCTCAAATGATGGTGATCCTCTTTCCATCCACACACTGGCGGCAAAGCTCTGAAAAGCGCAGCCAGGATTCTAAATTTTCAAGGGAACCCACATGCATGGAGCAGGTTCCCCTCTTTAGAATGCTTTTCCAACACATGGATGTCAGGGGTGGAGCCAGCCACTCTCTCTCCATGTGATTATAATTACATGTTTTAACACCCAAATGGGGATCTATTGAAGGAGATAATCTGGAACACCCCTTTCTAAATATGGAAGTAGGAGATGGAGGCAGAAAAATGGCATTTTGTCTAGAAACTGCCAAAGCACTTTTCTTGAGGTCCCTTCCTGCCAAAGCTGGCACTCTTTGAAGAAATTATTCAGAGCGGAATCAAATCTGGTGTAATCTTCAGCACCGTTTCATTGAGAATCTTTTGGAGACTGAAAGGTTTCCAAGTTTGAAATTGGCATTTCTGTGTAGACTCTCACTACAGCTACAAATGTAAACTGTGCAAGCTAGGTGAATCCGGAGGGAAAACTATGCCATCAGTTTTCCATAAGCATTCTTTTGTTGTGCCTGTTAGATGCACCTCAGTGATGCTGTGTCCTTTTTGCCACACGAGAACACAATACTTTTTTTTTTTTTACGGAGAACCTCGGAAGCACTCTGACTCATCATGGAATTTAGGGCACCGCTGTGGTGTCTCATTTCTGAAGTAAAGTGTGCCTACTTCTCACCAGTGCTCCTTTGTTCATAAATAGTCACTAGGTTTTTGTTTTTGTTCCGTTCATAAGCACTTGATATACTGGATAATCTCTCATGTTACAGCACTGCCATGGATTCAGTCCTGCTTTGGGATCTTATTCAAGTTCCAGCAATGGTCATTCTCTCTCAGGTCAAGATAAGAAAAGCCCTGTGGGATCTGATCAAAGGCCTTCAGGCCTAACTCTCTGTTTCAGATAGTTGTTCCCTTCAAATGTTTGTGGGTTATTGGAGTGGGGTTTTTCTTGAAATGTATTGTTTTATATGTTATGCCTTTTTATCTTTTTGTAAGTTTCCTCAAGACTTTTTTGTAGTAAGCAACTAATAAGTCAAATTAATAATAATAATTTCACAAGCGAGATGTGAGTGCAACAACACACCCCTGCTGGTCCTCACAATTTGATATACAGAGTTATCTTACCTCTCTACACATGGTACACTGCAGTCACTCTTTAGTGACCAACAGCCATTGCACACATCTTTCCCCCTGACTTGCACAAAACAGAATCTATGAATTCCTAAAGCCTCACTCATTATACAACTTTATTTATTATTTTATTTATTTATTTATTTATTTATTAAACTTATATACCACCCGACTAGCAATAGCTCTCTGGACGGTTAACATAAAATACAATAAAATTACAGAATCTGATACAACAAGTATATAAAAACTACACAATCTAAAACCAAGTTACAAACATTTAACTAAGATTAAAATGCCTCAGAGAAGAGAAAGGTTTTAACTTGTCGCCAAAAAGATGATAGTGTCGGTGCCAAGCGTACCTCCTCGGGGAGACTGTTCCACAATTCGGGGGCTGCCACTGAGAAGGCCCTAGATCTCGTCACCACCCTCTGGGCCTCCCTATGCGTCATGACCCGGAGGAGGGCCTTCGTAGTAGACCGTAGTGTACGAGCCGGTTCGTATTGGGAGAGGCGTTCCGACAGATATCGTGGTCCCGCGCCGTATAAGGCTTTATAGGTTAACACCAACACTTTGAATCTGGCCCGGAAGCGTATTGGAAGCCAGTGCAGGCGAGCCAGCACAGGTGTTATATGCTCAGACCGCTTAGTTCTTGTTAGCAGTCTGGCCGCCGCATTTTGCACTAGCTGTAGCTTCCAAACCGCCTTCAAAGGTAGCCCTACGTAAAGCGCGTTGCAGTAGTCCAAACGCGAGGTTACCAGAGCATGTACTACTGATGTAAGGTCCTCCTTACTCAGGTAGGGACGTAGCTGGGCTACCAACCGAAGTTGGTAGAATGCATTCCGTGCCACCGAGGCTACATGAGCCTCAAGCGAGAGGGAAGAGTCTAAAATGACTCCCAGACTACGAACCTGTTCCTTTAGGGGGAGTGTAACCCTGTCCAGGACAGGGTATATATCCACTATCTGATCGTAGAAACCATCCACCAACAGCATCTCAGTCTTATCAGGATTGAGTCTCAGCTTGTTAGTTCTCATCCAGTCCATTGTCGCGGCCAGGCAACGGTTCAGCACATCAACCGCCTCACCTGAAGAAGATGAAAAGGAGAAGTAGAGCTGCGTGTCATCAGCGTACTGATGACAACGCACTCCAAAACTCCTGATGACCGCACCCAACAGCTTCATATAGATGTTAAAGAGCATGGGAGACAAAACCGAACCCTGCGGGACCCCACATTGGAGAACCCACGGTGTCGAGCAATGTTCCCCAAGCACTATCTTTTGGAGACGGCCCGCCAAGTAGGAGCGGAACCACTGCAAAGCAGTGCCTCCAACTCCCAACTCCGCAAGCCTTTCCAGAAGGATACCATGGTTGATGGTATCAAAAGCCGCTGAAAGATCAAGGAGAATCAACAGAGTTACACTCCCTCTGTCTCTCTCCCAACATAGGTCATCAAACAGGGCGACCAAGGCTGTCTCAGTGCCAAAAACAGGCCTGAAGCCGATTGAAATGGATCTAGATAATCGGTTTCATCCAAAAGCGTCTGGAGCTGGTCGGCAACCACTCGTTCCAAGATCTTGCCCAGGAATGGAACGTTCGCTACTGGTCTGTAGCTGCTGAAATCTTCTGGGTCCAAGGAAGGATTTTTCAGAAGTGGTCTCACAGCCGCCTCTTTCAGACAGCCGGGGACCACTCCCTCTCGCAAGGAGGCATTTATCACTTCCTTGGCCCAGCCAACTGTTCCCTCCTTGCTAGTTTTTATTAGCCAAGAGGGGCAAGGATCTAGTACCGAAGTGGTTGCACATACCTGTCCAAGCACCTTGTCCACGTCCTCGAACTGAACCGACTGAAACTCATCCAACAAAACATGACAAGACTGTGCTCCAGACACCTCGCTAGGGTTAACTGCTATAAAATGGGAGTCTAGGTCCTGGTGAATGCATAAGATCTTATGCTGGAAGTGCTCAGCGAACTCATTACAGTGGGCCACCGATGTATCTACCGTGTCCTGTAGGCCTAGATGGAGTAGCCCTCGGACGACTCTAAAAAGCTCCACTGGGTGGGAGAGAGATGACTTAATAGTGGCGGCGAAATGTTGTTTTTTCGCCGCCCTCACCGCTTCTACATACAGCTTAGTGGAAGCACGAACCAGCGCATAATTGCATTCATCGGGAGTTCATCTCCATCTCCACTCAAGCCGCCTCCTATCTTGTTTCATCGCTCTCAGCTCTGGAGTATACCAAGGAGCTGAATGAGCTCTACAGAGGAGAGGGCGCGCAGGAGCGATCGTGTCCACAGCCCGGGTCATCTCCGTATTCCACAGATTAGCCAGGGCTTCGACAGGAGCGCCAGTCCTATCAGCCGGAAAATCCCCCAGAGCCCTTTGAAAACCTTCAGGATTCATTAGTCTCTGGGGGCGGACCAATTTAATAGGTCCCCCACCCTTGCAGAGGGGAAAGGCCACTGAAAGTCTAAACTTCAGCAAGCAGTGATCTGTCCATGACAAAGGGAGAGATGTAAAACTCCCCACATCCAGATTACTATCCCCTTGTCCAGTAGCAAAGATAAGGTCGAGAGTATGCCCCGATGTATGTGTTGGGCCACTAACATATTGGGACAGCCCCATGGTTGTCATGGTGGCCATGAAGTCCTGAGCCGCCCCGGACAAAGTAGCCTCAGCGTGGATGTTGACATCCCCCAATACTAATAGTCTGGGGGATCTCAACAATACCTCCGAGACCACTTCCGTCAGCTCAGTTAGGGAAGCCATTGGGCAGCAAGGTGGGCGGTACACCAAAAGGATTCCCAGTCTGTCCCTCTGGCCCAACACAAGGTGCAAACACTCCAGACCAGTAACTGCATGGACATGGTGCTTGGTGAGTGAGATGGAACTCTTATAGACCACAGCAACCCCGCCTCCCCGACCCTCAGATCTACCATGATGCTGAACCAAATACCCCGGTGGGCAGAGCTGGGAGAGACTAACTCCTCCCTGTTCACCCACCCAGGTCTCGGTTATGCATGCCAGATCAGCTGCCTCGTCCATAATCAAATCATGGACGAGGGAGGTTTTATTATGTACCGATCTGGCATTACAAAGCAGCAACTGGAGATTTGAGAGTTGGCTGAGAGGACAACCAACAACCCTGCGGATATGAGAAGGACCGGAACGAGGTACAGCCACTACATGTCTGGGCCGCGTTCCCCTTACCTGGCACGTCCTTCTCATAACACCATACCTCCCTCTGCCCGTCACTACGGCAATTGGGGCCCCCTCAAGTCTCCCCGCTCGATGGAAAAACCTCTTCCCCAGGCACATTGTAAACTATAAATGCAAAAAACTCATATACTTAAAAATACACACTCACTCATAACATACATTCATACAAATACCCACACATCCAATTCAAATCCGCACAGTAAACATAGTCCCGCACAACTTTCCACAATCAATAAACACCCCATGCCATGGGTGGGGAACCTCAAGCGTCAGGGGCTGAATGCAGCCCTCCAACCCTCTATCTGACCCTTGGAACTCTCCCCAGACCACACCACTCTTTGCACTCCAAGTATTTTTGTCTTGTTGGAATGCGTCCTTAAACTCTGAGAATGCCTCTTGCTTGTCTAGATGGAGGATCCAGCAACGTGTGCAAGCATGTGCAGAAACTAGTCTACTTCTGCAAAGGTAAAATTTACATTACTTGCTTTGCCCACTTTTGCCTGTGGCCCTGCCCACCCCTCACATATGGCCCTTAGAAAATTGTCCAGAAGGGAATGTGGCTCAGGCTGAAAAAGGTTCCCCAGCCTTGCCTCATGTGTTCATCTTCAGAGGTGCAGAACATATGGTCTGGCCTCTCGAAAGACACACAAGACGTTCTGATTCTGTCTCCTTATAGGGAAACCATCTCATGTCAGTATGGGGTAAAGAGAGACGAGGTGACCCCTGTTGGGCTGAGTGCTCCCTAGCTACTTGTTCAGCTCCCAGCTTAATATCAAACATTTCGTTTCATGGTGTCGTTTGTTATCCTGTCTCCCCTTAGCTTCTTTGGTGCTTGTTTGCATTAAAACTATGGTGTAACATGACCTGTAAACCAGGCCAAGTCATGGTTACACTTGTTTGCAGAAAAATCTTAAGTTTTTACTGCTGTAGTTTACTTTTAGTTCTTGAGCCTGGAAAATATTAAAATTGTTTTGTTAATGTTTTGCTTTTTAAAAGTTTCACACACACCCCACTGATTGTCTGATTTAGTACTATATATAGATTGAAATGGAAAGAAAATGTTTTTCCAAACCAGACGTGATGGCAACTTTGTCATTGGATTTTACCATCCTTATTTTGGATAGTGACTTGAATGTGCCCTCTTTGATCATCTTTAATAAAAGCACACCCAAAGCTCACACTTAAATGAATGGAGTCTCATGATTTCACTGACCTTCAGAACAGATCCTGTATACCCTATTTTTGGTACTGACCAGCATCCTTGCTAGGGATGTTTTGAATCGGACCACTTAAGGCATTCTGGCAAGTCATTCCCACAAAAATTACAAGCTTACACAAATGTTTACTCGTGCTAGCCACATTTATAAAATTAAGTATTATTATTTTGAATGTCATTTTAAAATTGTTTCACATAGATAATATAGCTTTAGTTCTTAAAATCACCAAGTATGGTGGAACACTATCATTATCATATTCTAGATGGAGGGTTGAATCTAAAGGTCAAGTCACCACATTTCTGTATCTTTAATTTTAAAATACAGTGGCAGCACTGACCTGGATTACAGCTATGGGTGAGGAGGGGATTTAAGGCTGTTTTCCTAAACCCCCTTAAAACTGCCATTTGACTGAAAGTAAAGCTACTGTTAACAAAAAATTGCAGCTTTACGTTTGGGGCAAATAGCAACTTTGGAGGGGAATTTTCAATGAGAAAATTGCACAGGGGAAAGGATTAACGTACAAGCCATTGACACTTCTGTTGTGCTGCAGTCCCCAGGTAAATCAGAGAGCCTTTTGGCTGTTCTTTAAAGTTAAAGATACAGAAATGTGATTACGCATTGAATGTATTGTCTAGTATAAACCACAGGGCTGGCACCAGAGGGCAGCCAGGTTGGGCCCTGGCTGAGGGCCCTTGAAGGGAGAGTGGTGCTCCTGTTCCATGATCTGCAGCAGTGTTAGGTCCCACAAATCTACCCTGCAATGGAATGCAGAGAGGAGCTCCCAGGCACCTTCCCCCAATACAAACAGTGCAGGCTTCAATAAGCCTGCATGCATGCTCCACCTATCTCTCCCATCTAGGGTTGCCAGGTTCTTGGCCTGAGACTGATCCTGTATCTTTAGGAGAAGAGAAAGTCAACCAAGAGCAAGTGTTCTTGCAACACTGTAATGAGAAAAACCACAAGGTGGAATTCTCCTTTCCCCCTGCCAAACTTTTAAAGATACAGAAGACCTCTTGGTTGCCAGGCCCAGCCTCCAAGAGGTCTTCTATATCTTTAAAAGTTGTGGAGGGGGGAGGAAGAATTCCACCTTGTGGTTTTTCCCATTACAGAGTTGCAAGAACACCTGCACTTGGCTGACTTTCTCTTCTCCTAAAGATACAGGATCAGTCTCAGGCCAAGAACCTGGCAACCCTACTGTTAAACCATACTTGAAATGGTGTTAAATGTTTCAATAGACAAACAAACCTCAGATTAACAACACTATATTTTGGAAACCATTACTTTTCAGAGGATCTTGAGCATTGATTCCTAGGATAATGTATGTGAAGTGCTTTGAACACTCCAAAACACTATAATAAAGGTTAAACATTATTTAACAGGCAGAATAGTAGAACTGGAAGAGAAACATCATGTGTTTGAAAACAACAGGATGAGATGGTGAAAAAACCGTGCTTGGAATTGCCACAAATTTTACAAGCAGCAAAATGCAATCAAGAGGAAGGGCCATCTGGATCAGGGTCATGACACTGGGAAAGACCTTTTTAACCCTTTCCCACATGCCATTTCCCAATCTTAATCACCCCCCTGCAATCGCTAGTTGCCCCATGAGCAAAACATACAGGTACCATATGGACATCTGAAAGTCTATGCTTTGATAGAACCTCTTGCCAAGTTCAAACCTGTTTGCTCCTCTTCCTTGATTATGGCACACACTAACCTTAATGGTTAATGGTTAACGGTCAAAGCTGAAACACCAGACTAAGATGCATCCAAACACAGAGGAAGGCAATGGTAAACCACCTCTGAATATCTCTTACCACGAAAACCCTATGAACAGGGTATCCAAAATGCAACACAGCATAGTGCTGAACGATGAGACCCCCAGGTCAGGAGGCACTCATCGAGCTACTGGGGAAAAACAAAGTACGAGTAGCGCTGTGACTAATGATGCAGCTGGGTCAAAGCTGAAAGGAAGTCTAGAGGCTGATGCGCACAGATGCAAAAGGAAAGTCCGGAGTTGTATGACGCACACAATAGGAACATGGGATGTGAGAAGCATGAACTAGGGAAAGGTAGAAATTGTCAAGCAAGAAATGGAACGCATCAACATTGCAATACTTGGCGTGAGCAAACTAAAATGGACGGGAATGGGACATTTCCAATCAGGCAACTACAAAATATTTTATGCAGGCAATGAGAAATTAAGAAGAAATGCTTTAATAGTGAGAAGTGATGTAGCAAGAGCAATTAGGAGCTACAATGCAAGGTCTGAGCGAGTTATATCAATGAGATTAAATGGGAAACCTATCAACATAACCATCATCCAAGTCTATGCTCTGACGGCAAATGCAGAAGAAGAAGAATTGGAGAGATTTTACGCAGAAGTACAGGAAGAAATTGATCACACACCAAAACAAGATGTGCTGATAATCATGGGAGACTGGAATGAAAAAGTAGGGAACAAAGAAGAATTAGGAATGGTGGGAAAATGGGGCCTAGGAGACAGAAACAAAGCAGGAGAAAGACTTATTGAATTCTGTGAAGCCAATAATTTGTTTCTTGCGAACACATTTTTTGAACAACCGAAAAGACGACTGTACACGTGGACATCACCAAATGGCCAATATAGGAATCAAATTGATTATATAATTGGTAGCAGAAGATGGAGAAGTTCCATACTTTCTGCAAAAACAAGACCAGGAGCAGACTGCGGTACAGATCATGAACTGGTCGTATCGAAAATCAGAATAAAGCTAAAGAAGACCATCAAAGCAATCATAATGCCAAAATACAATTTAAATAACATCCTAGAAGCATATAAAGATCAAATAAGGAACAGGTCTGAGGCTTTCAACTTAGTTGACAGAGAACCAGAAGAACTATGGAATGAAGTCACAGGCGTTATCAGAGAAGAATGCAAAAAGACAATACCTCTAGCTAAAAAGAGAGAAAGACCCCAATGGATGACTGAAGAAACTCTTCAAATGGTTAAAGAGAGAAGGAAAGCAAAAGCAAAAGGCAGAACCCTAAATGCAACAATACAGCGACTAGTACTTAGGGACAAAGAGAACTATTGCAATAGTTACTGTATAGAAATAGAAAAGGAGAACAAAAAACGAAGAACAAGAGCCCTGTTCCAAAAGATTAGAGAAATGAAAGGGAAATTTAAACCAAGAGTAGGGATGTTGAATAATCCACAGGGTGTAACACACTGACTGACCGAGATGAAATAAAAGGAAGATGGAAGCAATACACTGAAGAACTCTATAAAAGAGATGCCAGGATGGTAGATTCATTCACGGAGGAACCATATGATGAAGAACCAGAAATTTTAGAATGCGAGGTGAAATCTGCTCTTAAAATACTTGGAAGAAACAAATCACCAGGAATAGATGGCATACCAATAGAGTTGCTACAAGCTAATGAGACTGAATCCGTCCAAATGTTGAGTAAAATCTGTCAAGAAATATGGAAAACTAAACAATGGCCCACAGACTGGAAGCGTTCCATATACATCCCAATTCCAAAGAAAGGGGATCCCAGGGAATGCAGTAATTATCGAACTATTGCCTTAATATCCCATGCAAGTAAAGTAATGCTCAAGATTCTACAACAAAGGCTCTTGCCATATATGGAGCGAGAAATGCCAGACGTCCAAGCTGGATTTAGAAAGGGAAGAGGTACCAGAGATCATATCGCAAACATATGTTGGATAATGGAACGGACCAAGGAATTTCAGAAGAAAATCACCCTGTGCTTTATAGATTATAGCAAAGCCTTTGACTGTGTAGATCATGAAAAACTATGGAATGCTTTAAAAGAAATGGGGGTGCCACAGCTTCTGATTGTCCTGATGCGCAACCTATACTCTGGACAAGAGGCTACTGCAAGGACAGAATATGGAGAAACCGATTGGTTCCCAATCGGAAAGGGTGTGAGACAGGGGTGTATTTTATCACCCTGTTATTTAATCTGTAAGCAGAACATATCATACGGAAAGCACAATTGGACCAAGATGGAGGTGTGAAAATTGGAGGAAGAAATATCAATAATTTAAGATATGCAGACGGTATTATACTACTAGCAGAAACCAGTAATGATTTGAAACGAATGCTGAAGAAAGTTAAAGAAGAGAGCACAAAAGCAGGACTACAGCTGAACGTCAAAAAGACTCAAGTAATGACAACAGAAGATTTATGCAACTTTACAGTTGACAATGAGGATATTGAACTTGTCAAGGATTATCAATACCTTGGCACAATCATTAACCAAAATGGAGACAATAGTCAAGAAATCAGAAGAAGGCTAGGACTGGGGAGGGCAGCTGTGAGAGAACTAGAAAAGGTCCTCAAATGTAAAGATGTATCACTGAACACTAAAGTCAGGATCATTCAGACCATGGTATTTCCGATCTCTATGTATGGATGTGAAAGTTGGACAGTGAAAAAAGCTGGTAAGAGAAAAATCAACTTGTTTGAAATGTGGTGTTGGAGAAGAGCTTTGCGTATACCATGGACTGCAAAAAAGACAAATAATTGGGTGTTAGAACATATTAAACCAGAACTATCACTAGAAGCTAAAATGATGAAACTGAGGTTATCATACTTTGGACACATGAGAAGACATGATTCATTAGAAAAGATAATAATGCTTGGAAAAACAGAAGGGAGTAGAAAAAGAGGAAGGCCAAACAAGAGATGGATTGATTCCATAAAGGAAGCCACAGACCTGAATTTACAAGATCTGAACAGGGTGGTTCATGACAGATGCTCTTGGAGGTCACTGACTGATAGGGTCGCCATAAGTCGTAGTCGACTTGGAGGCACATAACAACACAACAACCTTAATGGTGACTGTTTAACTTTTATTACATGGAAGATCCCTTCTCCTTAGGGCAAGGATTGGCCTAGAAAAAGGTCCTGTCTAGCGCTTTTCTTGAGTGATTATGTGTAATGCTGGATGCTAGATTTTGTCTGGTGTATGCAGCTGCTCCCTATGAGCAGGTAAGTGACATGTACGATGCATCCCCCTTCCCTTTAAATGGCAATACTGTGTTACAGTTAGCATGTAGGAACGTTCACACCCGCAATGAAAAGCATTGTCTCTCCCTTTGAAAATCCTCTTTCAAGTAACTGTCCGTACCAATGTTTCCAGAAATGAGACAGCCCTGAAGGAGCCCAAGGACTTGGTCTATCTGCTAATAGGATCACATGTGTAAGAGTTGCATAGCCTATCAACCTCTCCTAGTGGAAAATTTGAAGTCAGTTTATGCAGAATCACTCCAGGCCTTCAGCAGGGGTATACTGTGGACAGTTGAATGAAATTGCCTGGAATAAATTATGCCTGATTAAAACACGAGCTAATATTGAGATTTCTAGACTAGGAGGCTTTTTAGAGCGGCGCAATCAGCTATGGAAACAAAGCATGGACAAACTTACAGAAAGCCCAAGAGATGCAAATTACTGTGAATTTATTGAATATGTTGTTTCTCACATTTACCCTTGACAGGCATTCTGCATAGATTAAATATGTAACATATAAAATCTCAAATCAGATATACATGTACAATATTGCACATATGATACAGAAACATAATGTACATGGGATTTGCTGATTTATTCCCTGCATTCTCTGCAGGGCTTGCCAAATAACAAGTTTTGCGCTGAATCATCAGAAAGTTCCTGTTTCAATTACTACAGCTATGAATGGTAATTGAATGGATGCACAGCCCACGTTGTGCCAAAATGCTAACCAATTATTTCTTTACCCTTTACCTTGTGGGGGAAGGAAGGCCCAGGTGCACAATCAAACCAAAGTTAAGCACTTTTGAACCTCATTGCTTTCCACCAGAAGGATTTAAGAACATGCTCAGTACACCCAATAAACTCAAAGGAGCCAAAAATTGCTTCATTTTGGATGGATTTTGCCACTGGTTTTACATCACCACATACTGTCTTCTCTCAACCAGGTTAGAGTTATCCCCCATTATTCTTTTGAAGATGTACAATTCTGAAACACATGAACCTTTCTTACAAATACCTAATTCATATCCAATGTAAACTACTAGAAGAGATTTATCCATTGAATTTGGTGAGAACTGGTTTTAAATCCAAGTGCTGCTCAGTCATTGCATAAATGCAGCCACACTTGCTTTAAAAGTACCCAAGAATTGCCTTGTGGGATTATACCAAGTTCCACCCAGCCCAGTGTTCTGTTCCCAGCTCCAGCCAACCTGGTATGTCTGGAACATCACAGTCAGGTTATGATGGAGACTAGGGCTTTCCTCAATTGTTTTCCCCAGCAACTTGCATTTGTTGATATACTGCCCAGTGTCTCTAAAGAACTAATAGTGATCATAGCTAATAGCCATTGATAGACCTTGACTCATCTAATCCTAGTGAATCTTGTGGCAGTGAATTCCAAACACCATCTCTCGGGTATGTATACAGAAACATACATGATTTTAATGGTGAGCCTACTGTGAAGGTGCACTCACCATGTTTGCTTAAATGTGCAATGTTCTCTCTTGGAGTAAGCCTTGAGGGGAAGTAGTTCTGAATGTTTAGACAGGATACTGTGCACAGCACTGATTGGCTGAAAGGTAGTGATGTCACTAACCCACCTTCACTCTCCCCCCCCCGCCAAAAGAGGCTTCTGGGACTTGTGAGGCGGAGGAATGTGTTGTAAATGTATGGTGTGTATGCAGGCAGTGTTTTAAAATGTATTCTGCTTTTTTTAAAGTACGTGTGTGTGAATAGAATGTTGACTGAATAATACATGTGGTGCCTTAAAAATAAAAAAGATGGAGTCAGCACACCTGAAGCATGTAGAGGAGGGACAAGTCATACTATTCAATCAGCTTTCAATTTACTGGCCAGTTTGTCAAATGTATTGAGAAAGGGAAGTTGGATCTGAGCTGCAGGAGAAAACAAACACTAAATAACAGCAGCAAGTCCTGACTGACATGGATGCCCAGACACAGCCGGAGAAAGCATTACATTTGACAGTCAATCAGTGTTCAGATCAGAGACAGGAGATGAGGCATGAGCCCTGTTTAGAGGAATCTGGCTGTGGAAAGTCTAGCTATGTACTGTATGTGCGCAAATATATATTTAATGAACCTTTCCTATACATTCAAAGTAGTCAGAGTGAATGCTGAAAGAGAATCATAATATAGATTTTGGATTCAAATTTTAAAATGACCAACAGCAGGGTGGTATATAAATATGACTTTTGAAATACGTTTGCAATTCTCTTTCTTCCATGGGATATAGCTGTCAGAAAGAAGTATGTCAGTCCAGAGTTCCAAACACTTTTTTCATCCATGCCCAACATTACTTTTAAAGTCAAAATCACATGTGCATTCAAGACTAGCAGTACTATCCTGCTGCAGATCAGTTACACAGCACTACATGTCAATTTCAGCAGAGATCTTCCATAGACAAAGGGATACCATTTTCTCTCTAGTTGTGCCAGAACAGTGATGTAAGGATAAAACTATATAGAATATTCTACAGAGGAAAAAATAGTTGCAAACTATGATGTGTTATTTAAAACAAGAAAAAAATTAATAAAAGGCAAAAAGGGAATCATACTTGCACCTTGGAGAACAATTCTATACCTGACTGCTCAGAAGTAAACTCCACTGAGTTAGTTCAATGGTACTTATTTCAGGTAAGGCTGTATAGGACTGTTGCTTTAACAGCAGTGCTGCTAGTGTTGGTTTTTCTCTCACTTTCCCCCCATTTTCACTGTTAAAACTGATGTTCGGTCTTTGACATCTGCACATGACCTTATTTGAAGCAACCTGATCTTTAAGATGATAAAAATGAAGACACTCCCTCTTGAGGCTGGGCCAAGCTGTTTCAGTACCTGAGCAGCAAATGGCACCTCTCTCCAAGTCAAGGTGTTCAGTACACACGGGTGAAGAGCCCCAGCTCAGTGAGTAGCTCCCAGGTTCAATCTGCAGCATCTCCACATAGGGCTAGGAGACACCCCGGTCTGAAGCCCTAGAGGGTGGCTGCCAGTCAGTGTAGATAAAGCTGATCTACATGGACCAATGGTCCAACTTAGTATAAGGCAACTTCCTAGATTGCTAGGGCTGGCCACATTCTTTTGGCAGCTGAGACTAAACAAATTCCACAAGCCCCTCTTCCCTCCAGGGCAATAATACAAAATTCATAAATGAAAGCATCATCAGCTTGCTGCCCACTCAGGACGCCCAAAATCAGCTGCCTGAGGAAGCCCTCTCGCCTTGCCTGATGGTAGGCTTGGCCTTGTCACACACCCCAGCTTAAAGCATCTTACAAGAAAACATCTACTTGAACTGCTCTCTGCCTTTTCTCAGTGCTTGCAAAAACTGACAGAAGAGAGAGAACCCCAAAGATCTTTTGCTTGTCAGAAGAGCTCCTGACATTTGATTTCTGCTTTACTTTTTACCTAGCAAGCACATTAGGAATTTCCCTCTCCCCCCCTTCCCCAGCACCCGCAATATTTGGTAACTAAACAGTAAGCATGGCTATACAAATCGTAATAGAAAAGACTGATTCTCTTTAAACATGCTTATTATTACTTTTAACAGGAAGAAACAAACGAAAATCAAGTTTTTCAGGCACAAAAGGTTTGAGTTATCAGTCAGACCAGGTTTTTTTAAAAGAAGTTAACAGCTATGAGGTTTGTCCCATGCAGTGCAAAACCAGCCAACAGTATTAATTATAATTATTACTATTATGATTTTTAAAAAAAGCCGGCAGTTGGAGTGTCCATCCATTATTGTTAGAAAACACATGGCCCATTTTCAAAGCCAACGCCTTGGAAGGAGGAAGAGAAAGGGCACCCCTGGGCAAGGTTCGTTCAAACGACCGTCTCCTGATCCGAGCTGATTTCTTCGCTGGGGTTTATGTAACAACAGTACCTGTCGTAAGGGCTGTTGTCCTTGTAGGAACAGACGATGATGCTGTCTCTGGGAGCCACGAAAATGTTGTCCTCCGTGTCCGGGCACGCGGTGGCCCCTTCCAAGCCCGGCGATAGTTCCTGCTGCTGCTGCTGCTGCTCCTTCTCTAAGGCACTGTAAGGGGTGGCCTCGGCCACAAATACATTCCCAGGCATCTCCGGGTAGCAGTTCTCCAAGTATCTCAGCATCTCTTCCTGCTCCACTTTTCTGAGCGAGCCCTGCCCGGCGGCGACGGCGCAAGTGGCAAGGGAGCCCTCCCCCTCCCCGCCGCCTCCTTTGGGGCTCGCCTTCCCGGCCTCGGCGGCGTAGGCTTCCTTGGCCAGCTCATCGCAGCTGCCTTTGCCCGATTCCAGGTCCGACGGGGTCCTCAGCAGCTCCAGGGCGTCTTTGTCTTTGGGCTTTTTGCGGCAGCAGCAGCAGCAGCAGGGCGGGCAACATCTGGCCTCCGGCCACTTGGTGCATCCGTCGGTTTTCTTCGTCAGGGCTATGGCGGCGATGCCGGGCAAGCAAATGGCCGGCCCGATGGCCAGGAGAGGGATGTCCCCCAAACTCTCCCCCTTGATCCCGGACACCGTGAACATAAAGCCGAACACCAGGAAGACGCTGACCAATGCCACCACGAGGCCAGTCCGGGGGTTGATGTCGTCGGGTCGCATGGCTTTCACCAAACTCTCGACTAGGTCATCGGAGATCCCTTTGCTTCACAACGCAATTGGGGCAGGTGGATAGGGAAATGAGCCAAGAGTATCCTTTGCTGGAAAGCAGCAGCAGGAAAACTCCGAAACCGGGGCAATCTTTGCAGCGGACGTCTTAGTTCACCTCCCTTACCTTCGCAAGGCTCGCTCCCTTTCACCCAGCATCGCTCCACCAGCTTCCGCAAGGCAGGCTCTCCCTTTCTCCGAGTGCTGCCTCTGTTCTTGGCGCTGCTGCTGAAGCCAGCCTTGCAAAAGGAGCTGCCTTCCCCCCCCCTTGCAATCTTACACGTGAAGTCCCGTGGGCCTCTCTGCTTGGGATCCCGGGCCAGAGATCAACAAAGCTGGGAGATGCATTAAAAGCCACTGTATAGTGTACTGTAGAGGGAAAACAACACAGCACCAACAGCCACCGAGGCATCGGGCGAGCGAGGGAATTAGTTGCACAATGTAAGGTACCAAGACCAGACTAAAGTGTGGGAGAAACCCTCTTCTGGCGCGTGTAAGACTGCGATCCTAGACAGTAGATGATGCCACTGACCTTGGTAGGGCTGATTTCTGAGTAAACACGCAGAGGCTTCAGCTGCATTGCTGTAATCCTATGCACACTTAACCCAGAAAGAAGCCCTATCGAAATCACACGTTACTTGTAAGCACGAATAGGGGCTGCGACTGCCCCACTCCAGCCAAAGAGCTGCTGAGCGAGGCATCAACGGAAACCCCTCGAGGGGATTTGCAACCCCAAGTGATCGGGTTGGACGCTTCAGATGCAAGGACGGCCAGGCTGGAAATCAGCTGTTTGCAAGGAGGCAGGTCGGGATCTGCAGGTCCAAGCGCCCTCCTTTTGCAGATGTTTAGCGGCCCGCCTAGCGGTGAGGGTGGAGGGGATGTCCCAGCCTGGGCTAAAGCAGTCAACACAACCCGCTGACACTTCCCCGCGCGACCTTCCAGCGGCCCTACACTCTTCGCTCCGGCTCCTTCGGCCTCTCATCTCCGCCCTCGCGCTCGCCGCCGCCCGCTGAAGAGGAAGAAAGGCGCCACAAACGAGCGGCAGCCGCTCCTCAGGCGCTGTTTGGCGCCCAATGCCGAGCGGGCGCTTTGCTTAAAGAGAGGCCCCGTCCAGGGCGTCTGAGGTGTGCTCCAGCGCCCGAGCCCCGCTACCCGCGGATTCTTCTATGTAGTGGTGACACGGAGGAGGAGCCCGGTTAAGCGCTAACTGCAGAAGCGGGTAGGCCTCTCTGAAGCGGGCAGGAAAAAAGGCCTTGTTGCCTCAGACAGGCAAAACATACAGTCCTAGGAAGCTGCTGCCGACTGAGGCAGACCATTGGTCCATTTAGCTCAGTAGTATTGTCTAGCGCCTACACAGACTGGTAGTGGCCCTCCAGGATTTCAGACGGGGGTCTCTCACCGATACCTGGAGACAGGCCGTTGCCAGGGAGAGTCTAGGAGGCCCGCCCCTACTGTTTTTGTGCCCTTCCCCCAAACCTTTAGGCTAGCTGTGGGTCTGCCTGGAGATGCCAGGGATTGAACCTGGGACCTTTTACATGCAAAGTAGATGGACTGCCACTGAGCAACAGCCCCATCAAGCTTCCTGGCTCTCCCATAGCAGCGGGCAGATGCTTACAGGCATCCCATTTCCAGAGGGATGTTCAGAAGGACCCCCTCCAGCTAGTCCTGTCCATACCCACCATTCTCTTATGATGATTCTACTGGGGTGGCCTCTAGACCAGCTGCTGCCAGAAAACCAGTTGAGCCTTCAGCCTGATGTGTTTGGGAGGAGATTAGATGACATTGGCTTTTTAATGAGCAGTCATTGTGATGTGTTTGCGGCTAGGTTAGATGGTGTTGCATCAAAGCAAATGTTATCCCACACTTTCCAATGCATTTTGAGGTCACTTTCCATATTGCAAAAAGTCTGATCTGTCAGTGAAGTGGGTTTGTTGTGCAAGAGCTCCCTATCAGCTGTAATTGCACAACCTGAATTTGCTGGTAAGTTATTGAATCCTACCCAAAAAGTATGGAAGTGCTCTGTCATAAAGGCAGGGCCAGCCAAAGAAATATTGCTGCCTGAAAGGAATTGCAAATGGTGCCCATTGCCTGAAGTCAAGCTTTGTGGTATACAAACCTGGCCAAATTATTTCAGCACCAGAGACAGAACATCCCACAAGTGCCTGTCCTGAGGAGAGTAAAAATATAATAGTAACAACTAACAACAAGCACCATATGATAGGGCCGGTACTTCTTACCTTCCCAACATTCCACTCAGTGCATGAACAGCAGGGTCAGATGCATGCGGACATGGGTCAGGTGCCCTCTCCAGTCATTGGCTATATGTGTGGAGGGGGCTCTTGTGAATTGGGATGTGAAGGCAACAGCCCTCTGCTACTGTTTGTCCTTGCCATCTAGTATTTGGAGAAGAACTGAGTCTGTGCATGGAGGGTCCATTTTGCTTAGCTAATAGGTATCGATAGACCTGTCTGTGAATTTGTCTAGTCCCAATAGTGGCTGGTGCCCATTGGAATTGGCAAGAAGAGCAACAGTCAGTGGAGCCAGAGCCAAAGACAGGCAAAACGAAATAATTCTAGTCACCAACGTCCCTGCTGAGTTCTACAAGGGCCACCATGAGACTAAGGAGGAGGTAGCTGACAGGCAGTCCTGTCCCTTGGACTGGTTGTAACTAAGAAGACAGGCAGGTGGGGGTTGGCTGAGGATGGAGCATTGCCATCAAGTGGACTTCCAGTTCATAAAAGGCAAGGACAATGTACAATGTTGGTGGAGCATTGCCCCATTCACCTAATGGACCACCCTGTACCATCAAGCTCTCTATTAAAACCATGAGTCTGGCTGTCACACATCTTGTGGCAGCAAATTCCCTATCAGAGTCCAGCTTGAAAGTGACATAATTTAGAAGTGACAATAGGTGTGGCATGCCCTACATATGCTGTGCTAACGTACCAGAAACTCATGCCATAGGTGTGTGCCACACTGCCATTCACACAGTATGCCGGTTACCGAGAACAGTACCCAACCAACTTGTTCCATCCGCACAAAGATTTATGCTTGTGCAACAGAACTTCCCCCTTCCTCCCACCAAATCTGCTCTAGAAGGGTTTGTGGAACCCCTAGAACGGATTTAGGGGTCACACAAGGGACGGAGACAGGGGAAAGGGTTCCATTGCGCAAATGTAAACCCTTGTATTGATGGAACAAGTTAGTTGGATTCTGGTCCTATTTTAAGCCTGAGGTAGAAAACTTCATAGTTAAGGGATGTGCACGTGTGTTTTAAAAAAACATGCCTTGCATCATTAGTTCTGTGTGCTTACTTGCACCCATCTTAACTGTGTGGGGAATGGCATGAGTGGTCCAACAAGGGTGTACATGAGAAGGTATTGCGTTGGTGAAAGAGTAGTTGTGTGGTTTTCCCCCTTTGACCCAAATTGGCCAGGGGCTGATTTTTTTCCTGACCAGTGTGATACTGCATGCAGGAGTTAGGCATTTGCTTAAGGACTGTTGGTTATTTGGGAAGAAAGGAATCTGTGTTATGCAAGGTCAGGGTATTTATCCATCCAACCAAGTATTATCTGGCCTGAAACCCTGGAGAGCCACTGCCGGTCAATGTAGACTATATTGAGTTAGATGGACCAACGGTCTGACTCAGTATTAGACAGCTTCCTATGTTCCTACATGTGTTCTGCCATTGAGGTCCCTTTTGTTTTAAACAGGTCCCTATTGGCAAGGTCAGTGTGGGTTAAAAGGACTGGATTAAAATAGGACAGCGAGCACTTTCACTGGGAAGGTGAAAGTGTTTGCTTGAACTGACTTTCAGAGCATTAGGGATTGGGCCCTACCCCTGGTCTGGCTGCTTTGCCTACTCAGATGGGGTGGGGCTAGGTAACTATATTGGGCCTCCCATCGCACATCCTGGGTGTGAAGGCTCTGGAGAGCCAGGAGATGAACTACTGATGTTTCTGAGCCAGAGTGAGATATCATCCAAGATGGCTTTAGTATGATGGTGGCTCACCAAATTGTCTCACCATCTTCCATCTCATGAAGATGAGATGCCTGCATTGGGGGGGGGGGCATTTTTTAAATACAGTTTAAGCATGGTTAGCTTTTTGCAATGCCTTTGTCAAGAAGTTAAGTTGTGCCCCTTTGTTTATACAGAATCTTGAGTCTCATCTTTTCATTCCTGTGTACAGTATTAGCTCTGTGTGTGTGTGTGTGTGTGTTGAATGCTTGCATGTGTATATGTGAGAATGTGTGTACATGTGTAAGAAAGCATATATCTCATCCACTCATATATCCGTTAATCATGCTCAAGCCTGTTTCAGACATTTACTTCCATCACTTGAATACTATACTCTTGATGACTGACAGCTAACAACTGACAGTATTGGCAAAGAGTTGCATTTGAAGTGATGTGAGGAGATACGAATATTTTGTGAGTAGTCTTGCATTAGCGATGGCCTCTCCTTCACACAGGAGGTTTTGGGAATACCGGCAGGCACATGGATACTGAGGAAAAGTATAGGTTATGTTGCCTGGTGCCTCTGGCCATGTCTCTGCATCCACATGGTTGCCAGTACCACTCTTGGGCTCCTAAGATGTTAAACTATTTCACTAGGCTGCTGCTAAGAAGAGAAATTGCATGGGAAATTATTTGAGTCAAGCATGTTATGCCGATTTGCATCAGAACACCCCCCCTTTTTGCTAGCCTTGTCAGATGCTAATCACTAGAAGCTGTTTCACACAGCCAGCTTCCCATGCGGAAAGGCAGGCACCCACATGGTTTAGTTTGCCTTCTCAGCAGAACCCACCCTAACACAAGTTCCTGGCCCGAGTATCTCTGATTAGTGCCACCACTTCCCTTAGTAACACAGCATGAAACTGCGCCTGGGGGGAAAGCTGCTCCCTGGTGAAACCTTTATTGGCCGTGATCAATCATGCAAATTGCAGCAATCTTGAAGAGAGCTGGGGCTTGGTATTGGGCCCTAAATGTGAGCAAAGTGGGGCAAAAAAAAGTAAAAGGATCATTTAGCTGCAGTGGACATATGGGAAGGCATGTGTGCCTGCTTTCTCTCCCTACCCTCACACTCTGCTTGAGATTTGCTGGCTTAAACTCTTTTTCACAAACGCTTCTCCCAAGGCAGAGCAAGGAGATAACAAGAAGGAGGAAGCTGAAGTTCTGGCTATTTTGTGTTTGTCTTTTAGAATATGGGCGCTTTCAGACCGTTGCTATTTTCGGGTTGGATTCAATCACATACCAGCAAATTCAGGTTGTGCAATTACAACCGATTTGGAGGTCTTTTGCAATAAACGTGGTTCCCCAAAATATCAGACTTTTTTGCAGCAAGGAAAATGATGGGGAAATGCGCTGGAAACTGTGGGCTAACACTTGCTTGGCCTCAAGGTCATTTTGAATCCCTGCAAACAGATCAGAATGAATGCTCATTAAATAGCCTATGTTGGCTAATCTCCTTGCAATCAAATCAGGATGAATGCTCAGTAAACAGGTTGTATGGAAGCACCCTATCATAGCTCTATAGAACACAATGAGAATCCCTTATCTAAAACACCAGCAGTTACCCAGGATTATAATAATAATAATAATAACAATTCCATAGTCTTCCTTTTTTTCTCTTTTTAAATTTGATCTGGCAACCCTTGATAGCTAAAAAGGAACTATTGAGAAAGTGTGTGTATTTTTAAGCAGAATACTTTACATGATGAAGCCAACAGGAAGGGGGGGGAACCATGGTGACTGGTCTTTTGAAGTCTCTGACACATTTTTGACAGATGTTGAGACTGGAGTTCACTGATCTGGTTCACACAGAAGCCTTAATTAGGTCCTTCACATGGACAGAAGTCTCAGTGTGGTAGTAGAAGCTATCAGTTCTGACAGCTGCAACAGTCATGGAGGGAGTCTCCTTCTAGACTTCTCTCAGCATTGCTGCTCGCTGGTCAGCTTGTTCGCTCATCCTCTGGCTGTGCCTACTGGGGTGGCCTTGGAAAGTGATACATTGCAGCCAGGGAATCTGGCTATCGTGCCAACAACCTGGCTCCAAAGCTGGAGAAGAATTTTTGGCTTCTTTTGTATTCAACTCTAAATAACCTTGAATTCATCAACAGTGTTTCAAGAGCAAAGGCCATGCAGAACAGAACAGCAGGTGTACCAGGAGAGCTTCTCATTGCTTTGTGATCACATTTCTCTTGTGCCTTTTGGAATAAAGTCACATGTACTTCTCCCACCCACAACACACATACATTATTTTCCTGCTTGCAGCTGTGAGGGAAAATAGCAATGTGAACTTCAAGATGTGTGTATTTCATAGAACCTATATTCCTCTGCCTGCTTTTGTGCTTGCTGGGAAATGATATATTACAGGCTATCGTGACGAGATTTGATACCCTTTCAGCAAGTCTTGTAATATAATAATTACCTGAAGGGCTATTCTCAAAATGGTTATTTTTAATTTGCATTTTGCCTAGACAACGAATGCCTTTTATAATCACATTGTTTTGGCTGGACTTCCATTGGCTGAGAGCTGCTGTTTCAGCCCTTGGTATTCCCCCCATCTCCCTCTCAGGATTTTGTTCATTGCTGACAGAGTTTAATGTGCAGAGATGTCTTCACAGGACATGGGACTTAATTGTACACAAAAGCTATTCTGAATCCTTGAACAACATAATAGTGTTCTCCAATTATGAATCCAGCAAATAGAATGCTAGTATTATAAGGGTAAAAACATACACACACTTTAAGTACCTAAACACTCAAATACCTAAAACTTTTTAAGTATGGTGGTAGTGATTTTTTGAATACACACACTCTGCCTCAAAATGGAGCAAAAGCATGTTCAAATAATTTCTCTTGCCTACCTTCACTCATATTTTCTTTTATCATAAAGTTGTTGTGAAAAATTATATATGATAATCTGCATGCACACACAATCAGAATGAACATGAGAGTTTCTAATGAGTTGTGAGAGGCAGCAAAATAGGTTTTCCAGGACAAAACTTCAGTTTGGACAATATGTACTCGGAATGCTTTTTGATGTATGGTGGGTAGCAAAAATGTATATTCTCTTCCCACCCATTTTGCATGCTCAGCCCACTTCTGGCACCATAAATGCAGTATTCTACTAGGGTGTAATTGCTGAATATTCAGTGCACGTAGGCATAGATTGTGTGTCCTGGATTTTTGGCATGTTGACTTCACTGTCTGGATCAATACGCACATGTTTTTATTGTAAAGTTCTTAATCCAGGGCTAGATCTAATGGGAGGGTAGATTTCAGTTGGGCATTAAGAAAAAACGTATTGATGGTGAGGGCAGTTCAACAATGGTTTACCTAGACAAGTGGAGGGCTCTTCCACACTGGTGGTCTTCAGGCCAGAGGGCCTTCTGTTGGTGTTGCTTTAGTCCTAGATATCCTGCACTGAGCAGGGGCTGGGCTAGATGGCCTGCATGACCCCCTCCAATTCTATGGTTCTGTGATTCTAATTTCTTATTTGTAAATTTCCTTGTGAGGCCTTGGCCCTTAATGGAGTCTTAGACCCTTCGGAGGCCCACTGTGAATTGTTTGCAAGGCAATTTGAATGTAAAGTTGCTCGCCTCCGTAGCAGTCTTGATGTCCCAGTGGTTCCAATTCTATCTCCAGGGTCGTTCTCAGAGAATAGCATTGGGTGACTGTCTTTCAGCCCCCTGGCAGCTGTGCTGTGGGGTGCCGCAGGGTACCATCTTGTCCCCCATGCTGTTTAACATCTATATGAAGCCCTTGGAAGCAGTCATCAGGAGCTTTGGGGCGAGGTGTCAGCAGTATGCTGATGATACCCAGCTCTATTTCTCTGTAACATCTGAATCAGGAGAGGCCATGCAAGTCCTGGACCACTGCTTGGACTCGGTGGTGGGCTGGATGAGGGCAATAAACTGAGTCTGAATCCTAGCAAGACGGAGGTGCTGTGGGTTGCTGATTCCCGAGTTCAGATAATTGGTCAGTTGCCTGCTTTGGATGGGGTCGTACTCCCTCTGAAAGAGCAGGTTTGTAGCCTGGGGGTGCTCCTGGATCCATCTTTGTTGCTAGAGGCCCAGGTGACCTCAGTGGCTAGGAGTGCCTTTTACCAGCTTTGGCTGGTGAGAGAGCTGCGGCCATTTCTGGACCGGGATAGTCGAGGTATATTATGTCCACAGCATTCCCACGGTCTACAAGGGAGGTTACCCGGTCAAAAAATTAGATAAGATTAGTTTGGCAGGATTTGTTCTTCATAAATCCATGTTGGCTCCTAGTAATCACTGCATTGTTTTCAAGGTGCTTACAGATTGACTGCTTTATCATCTGCTCCAGAATTTTTCCAGGGATTGATGTTAGGCTGGCTGGTCTGTAGTTCCCCAGTTCCTCCTTTTTGCCTTTTTTGAAGTTAGGGACAACATTAGCTCTCCTCCAGTCATCTGGCACTTCACCAGTCCTCCATGATTTCACAAAGATAATAGGCAGCGGTTCTGAGAGTTCTTCAGCCAGTTCCTTCAATACTCTAGGATGCAGTTTATTGGGCCCTGGAGATTTGAACTCATTCAAAGTGATTAGGTATTCCTTGACCATTTGTCTATCAAGCTCAAGCTCCAATCCTACCCCTTCTACTTCATGTTTCCCGGGAGGATCACAGATCCTTTTTTGGGAGAAGACTGAGCCAAAGTAGGAATTGAGCACTTCTGCCTTTTCTTTGTCATCTGCTATCATTTTGCCATCCTCGTTGAGTAGCTGTGCCACCGTTTCTTTTCTCTGTCTTTTACTATGGACATACTTGAAGAAAGCTTTTTTGTTGCTTTTAGTATCCCTCGCTAGCGTCAGCTCATTCTTAGCTTTAGTCTTCCTGACACCATCCCTGCAATTCCGTGATACCTGCCTGTGGCCTGGCCTTCTTTCCACTTCCTATATGTGTCCTTTTTTGTTTTCAGGTCCCCTCTAAGCTTTTTGTGAAGCCCCAGCGGCTTCTTCTGTTGTTTCCCCCCCCCTTTTTTTTTCCTTGTTGGAATTGCTTGCCATTGCGCTTTTAGAATTTCCTTTTTTAGAAACTTGCACCCATCTTGGACTCCTTTTCTCATTAGGGTGGCTTGCCATGGAACCATACTTACAATTGTTCTGAGTTTATTAAAATCAGCTTTCCTGAAGTCGAGGGTGCGCATATGGCTACTCTCAGCTTTTGCTTCTGTTAAAATCAAGAATTCAAGTATGGTGTGGTCACTTTCCCCCAGAGTTCCTGTAACTGCCACGTCATCCACCAAATCACCAAATCACTTCATCCACCAAATCATCTCTGTTGGTTAGAATCAATTCCAGGATAGCTGATCCTCTGGTTGCTTCCTCCACTTTCTGTAGGAGAAAGTGTTCTCCAACACAAGTCAGAAATTTCTTGGAGGGGCCGTGTTTGGCAGAATTTGTCTCCCAACAGATATAGGGATAATTGAAATCCCCCATTACTACTACATCATGCCCCACTACTAGTACTCTTGTTGTTGTTGTGGGGCGAGGTTTCATTGTCCCTGCTTAATTGAGCTTCAGCCTCTTGCTTGCTGTCACACGGGGTCTCCTGTAATTCTTCCACCACAGGCTGTCCTCCAGTCTCCGCCTCGAGTGGTTGAAAGCGGTTCCATAGTGCCACTGGTGAAGGGTGTCTTTTAGCTCTTCTGCTCTCAACTGTCACCCTTTCCCACGGAGTTTCTTCCACTTCGTTATTCCTCTCCAAAGCAGTCTGCTCTTCTGCTACCATATCCTGTTGCTCTTCCATCTCCACTTCTCTTTGTTGCTGTTGTTCCAGCGTTCTGTCTAAGAACTCTTCATCTTCTCTTATAGTTCTCAGTGTGGCCACCCGCCGTTCCAGGCCTCTCACTTTTTCTTCCAACACTGCCACGAGCTTGCACTTGTTGCACATGTACACCATGTTGTTCTCAAGCAAGAAAACAAACATGACACACACCGTGCAGGTCACAACCACTGGGGTATCCTTCCTGTTCATACTCTCTTCTATCTTTTGTTTCTTTCTGACTGCTTGTTTTGGAGTGGCCTGTGCTTTGTCCTGTCCTACTTCAGGGTAAACTTGAGAGTCCCACTGGTATGCGGTGCAAGGAGAATTAGTAATTTGTTTGGGGTTTTTTTGTGTTTTTTAGGGACCTCCCCCTTGACCTCCCTGGCCGAACTCCTTTGTCAAACTCCTGTTTGCTCTCCCTGTTCGCTCTCTCTCTGAAAGCTGGCTTGCTTATACATCCTCATCTGTAGACCAACTGCACTATCTTGAACAGCAATATTTTGAATATGGGAGTGGGGGCCAGGGGTGAGGTGTAAAAGCAGTGCATAGTATGATATGAGAGCTGGCTGATAAACTATTTTTTTAAAAGTGGAGTATCACAAGTTCCTTGTGGGTCGGGCCTAGGCAGCTTCTCTAGATGACAGTTTCCACCATGAACTTTAGGCAATAATTCTAAAAGTACATTTCACTGAGCACAGAGGGAGGAAGCCTATTGTAATAGGTGGCTAAAACGGTGAGGAATAGCCCCCAAATAATCAAGGTAATTTATCTCAGAAAATATTAGATGGTCCAGGCCCTTCAGTTTTTCAATTTATTTTGTAGTATGAACCGGGAAAGGAAATTTGTTTGCTTCCACAAATGGGCCTAATTCTTCTTAACACTTAAAGATTAAGGTTTCTTCTTAAGGTTTAATTTTTACTTTTTAATCGAGTTGCCAAGTTGAGGGGTACTTCACACATTATGATTTTCTTACTTGTGACTGCTTTGTGTTATATAATAGCAATGTGTGTGGCCAGATCTGTGATACCAATCCAGAAAATTTATATTTCAAATTTTGATTGTTTGATCACCAGCCTTTTTAGTAGGCTATGCCAGTTTTTTAGTTCTGATTTTGGACTGGTCCTCATGACATATTACTGATTTTATTTGTGGTTATTCCAGCGGTGACACCATGATGTCAAAAAGATTTATAATAACTCTGAGCCATTGTGAATCAAACACAGATATACTATATTATGGACTGGGGAGCTGCATTCATACATAAGAAGAGCCCTGCTAGCTAACAACAAAGGCCCATCATAATCTGCTGTTCTGTTCTACAGAGGCCAACCAGATGCTTATGGGAAGACCACAAGAAGGACCTGAATGCAGTAGCTGCCGGAATAAGAAAGTCTTTGTCTTGTTCTTGATGTTCAGCAAGGAGGGTGGCTATCTAATCTCAGCTGGGAGGGCTTGGGTCCACAATACTGAATGCACAGGATGTTTTCTTTACACTTTTTGATAAAGTGCTTTAGAAATTAATTAGGACATTCACCCTCCTGACAACCCCTCCTGCCCATAATTTAAGATCAGTCGATGCAGCCCTCTTCCATGTGCTAAAGCCTTCTGCGATTCATTTGGTAGTAATGCATGACAGGGCCTTTTGTGTGGCAGTGCCATGGCCCAGAAATTTAGATTACCCTCCCTGTCTCAAGAATTTAGATTATCCTGTACTTTATTGCTTCCACCAGCATTTGAAAACGTTTCTCTTTTCAGCAAGCATTTAACACTGTTGTTCTTCAAGTTGTTAGTTGGCTGTGTTCTTTTTATGTTGCTTTCAGTTTAGTATTGTTATTTTTTCATGATTTTAATTATGTGGTTTATTGTTATTTTCTAATGCTTATTGGATCTTGTTAGCTGCTTGAAAGCATCTGTTGGAGAAATCAGGATGGAAATTTTAGCATAAATAATTTTTTAAAAATGAGCTAGGTGCAGCTGAAAGACAGGTTGGAAGAAGACATTCAGCAGCTAATTCCCAAAACCCTAGGCTTGCCTTTGCCATTTATTGGGTAGAAGTAATGAGTGCAAGTGGTGTGTGCTTTGTTTCATGTGCCACTTTACCTCTATAACCCTCTGTCCTGCCACATTGAGCGTGGAATTGGCTGGGGAGAGAGAACAGTTGCTTATGAGAAGTGGTGAGCATGGTGGGAGAGACGACAGGGCAAAACCTTGACCTCCATTTCCCATCACTTCTGCTGCTATGGAAGATCAACAACTGTCAGCATCAGAGGGAAGAGCAAAACGCAGCCCTTTGTCTTCTATCACAGGTGTTGAAACTGAAAGATCTTTAGCTCACAGGAGCCAAATCCAACTCTCAAGTTTCCATTGAGAAACATCTTCTATATGATGATTCTGCCTTTGCTGTGACATTGTCCTGAATTGTTTTGGAACAAAGGCAGGATAAAAATCAAGATGTGAGAAGCAAGGCTGCGTCTACTATATACAAACACAACACTATACATTGCTCCCCACCAGTTCACAGTAATGGAATATCTTTTTCCCATGCTAGGGATAATCTGTATTGGGGTGGGGAACTTGTGCCCCTCCCCGATGTTGTTGGATGACAATTAGTATTGTTGGACTATAGTTACCATCAGCCCCAGCTAGCTTAGCCAATGGTCAGAGATTATGGGAGTTGTAGTTCAGCAACACCTGGAGGGCAACAGCTTCCCTACCCCTGATCTGAGGAGTCATCTAAACAAATTAATCAAATTTGCCATAAGAAGCAGTGCGACTTTATTAATATCAGGGGGAAATCTGCCTTTGGCTTCAGTGGAATGTGGATTTTCATCCACAATCTATAAGGGACATTTTTTTTTTGTTACATAAGACTTGGTTCTTGAAAGCGTGCCAGTGATCTGCTAGAAAAGCTAAAACAAAAAATCAACCATTTGAAGTCATAGAAAGATAAATTATTCGACTAGTGCCCACCGTGCAGCCACTAGTAGACATTGGTGTCTGCAGGAGATAAGGATAGCAATTTGAAACACAATATTTAGCACAGTAATTCAAGATTTCATAATTGTGGTTGAAAACTTAAAAGAAAAGCAAGGATCAAAATAATAAGATACCAGCTGAACCAAAACTATACTTGCTGCATATTGCATCTTGGTAATATGTGGCAGTATAAAGTCTTTTAAAATTAGATCACATTGTGCTCAGTAGTGCAGAAAGGTGATTCCTATGGAGGCAACGGTGCTCTTGGGTCTCCTCTTGAAGAACTGATGTACAAGCATCAGATACATCATGTGAAGTTTCATGTCTGTGATTAATGGTGGGACAATGATGATAATGGGTCTAATGGCAACTTAAAGGCTAGCCAACTTGTTGACACACAGTCTTTCAGGTTCCAGAGTTTTGGCTGATGAAGGCTCATGCAACAACCAGTTAGTCTTAAGACTCTTTGTTGTTTTCTGAAACAGACAAACACAACTACATCTTTGGCATTCATACAAACGGGGAATTTTAGTTGAACATTCACCATTTTCTTGGATTCAAATGGAAAAGTGGAGGTGCAGGGACACGAGGTGATTATTTGTTTATTTATTAAAATATTTATAAGCCACACTTTTCATAAAAGTCTGTCAAGGGGGCATTACAACATATAAAAACATGATAGAATTAAAAACCAATAAAAATATTAAAAAACCATAATAAAAGCATCCTTAAGAACTGCATTGGTTAGAAAAAAATCATATTAAAAGGCCTGTTTTAAAAAGGACTTTTGTTGTGGCTGCTGTTGCAGCTCAAGACATTGTCCTTTTTTATGCAAGCAGGTATTTTAACTGAATTATTTTACTGTTTTAACTGGTTTTTTTAAAAAACATGTATTGAGTTATTTGTATACCACTTAGAGATAATTGTAATTAAGTGGCATATAAACTGTCAAATAAATAAATAAAATGACAAGTGAAGTGGGGGGAAGCCTGACCCATTCTTCTGCTCATGCTTTCCCTCTCCCCTCAAACCACTTCTCCCCTATCAAATTTCTCCTGGCAGATTTTATTCCCGGTCACAGATCCCCAGCAGGAAAAAAAACCAACAGGGAGAAGGAACTGGAAGGGAGGAAGGGAAAGTGTGTGCATGTGCCACTTTTGCTCTGCAGAACTGAACCAGTGTCAGAATTGTGTTTTGACTGTTCCATAAATGACTGTACATGGTCTAAAATATGTTATTTATCATGACTTAATATTTCTGATACAGAAGATTGTTATGTAGCAATCAATGGATTTTAAAATTTTGTTCCATAACTACTGTACTGTGATGGTTTTTCTGCTTTAATTGTTTTGGCACAACGAATGACAAATAAGCCAAATGTTAACAACCTCCATAACAAGACACAAAATGAAATACACAGAAGCAGATGTGAACTTTCCTGAAATGCATAGTGGTGAAATTTTTAAAAAATTAACTAAAGCAAATCTCAAAATCTTTCACAAAAGAGCCTGCCAAAGTTGAACATGTTAAAAGCCCATGTTTTAAGTAGTGAAGTGTTAGCATGTGCTTAACTTACCCACCAAACTAAATGGCATTTTAAAGTGATTATCTTTGACTGCATTGTGCCAATGATATCTATACATAAATAAAGTATGCAGTGCATCCATTATAAAAATTATAATAAAGACCTGGTAAATTGAAATAAAAAGGAACAAACACCTGCACACCATCAGAAACGATATGGTATGACAGGGGTGAGGGACTTCTTTGGCCTGGCAGGCCAGATCTTTATCTCCCCCCATCCTGCAGGCCAATTTTGATAGGTGGGTGTAACCATTCACCTGTTACTCATTTGATGTCATCATGAAACCAGGTGACTGATAAGTGGGTGGTCCTGCTCACTTGTCAAAATTGATCCGTAGATGTAGAGAATGCCCTGGTGAAGCAGTACCCAGAAGGATTGAACCTCAATCCTCCATGCATTGACAAGTGGGTGTGGCTTTGAGAAAATGGCCTTGCAGGTCAAATTGGATGCCTGGCAGGCCAAGACTGGAGGTTCCCCATCCCGTACTGTGTTCCATACACACACATTGTTGAAGCAAGAGGAGAAAAATAATGGAGAGAGATCTGTGGAGAGAAGAACAAAATATTATATAATTTCAGTATATAGTATTGATCCTTATGTAGCGAAAATGGTACCATGTATGCACAAGAGCAAGCATCAATAGGCTTTGGTGAACCTCAAGAACTGCACTGTGTGTCTGTTGGGAAGGGAAATGGAAAACTATCCATTTCTCTCTGTCTCCCAGATATCACTGTTATTTCTACTCTCATGTCCCAAACCCCTGCCATTTGCATTCGAGCCACCCTTGGTGCATCTAGGCCTCCGTTGCAGCTTGTGGGATTCCCAGCACCACTCCATACTCCTTGTACTGCAGCAATAATATTCCCTGCCTCCGTTTATCACTGCCATAGAAACAAGTAAAGTATAAGGGTGGAGACAAGGAAATCTTTGCTTTGTGAATTATCTCAACTAACCTTTTTATTCTCTGTTAACATTTTGGCAATTCAAGCTTCCAAACTCTTTTCTCTGGTTCCATCTTAGTGCTGTGTAACAATAAACAAATTCCTTTTGAACCCAAATTGGAACTCCATAATCTTTTGCTAATGTCCCCATAGTAAGAAAAGTACAGTGAGACTTCTCTGTGGCATGCCATGACTCTGGCCCAGGACATCAAAATATCATGTCTCTGTGGTGACGTGTTCACATTCGGGTTAATGTGTATTAGATACATGTGTAGCCTTGTTAACAAGGGAAATGGAATGCAGAGCCCTGGAAAAGGGCATAAATGGCTGGACTGAAGCTCTCTACACCGCTATATTTTGTTGCAAATCCCACTTGCACTATAATAAGCCGGATAATTCCAAACTTCCAGTCCTTGATGAACCCTTTTCTGCATCAATTTGCCTATCAAGAAGCCCCTATGCATCTGGTGTGGTATCCCTGCAAGTTACAGAAGATTCTGGGATGTGTTCTAGGGCATATTCTTAGTTTGTGTAGGGCTCTGGCCAGAGCTGTTAGGCCTACCCATTGTTATCTTGAATGTTTCCAACATTCTATGGCTGCATGTTGCAGCAGAGGTTGGGTGATATGGACGACATTGCATTTGGCCCTCTTGTCTATCGTGACTGACTTTTCATTGGAGAACTCCTTTTTGGGTCCTAGGAGTATAGTTTGAGAACCACTATAAAAATGGAACACCAGAATGAGCAGCTGTCCAGACAAGCTTTATGATCATCACTTAGAAAGATGCAAACAAAATGTGTTGAACCAATACCAATTTAACATAACCACATTAGCCTGCTGTGTATACATGGCCCATTTTCAACCAGCTACCAAATCATCTCTTGGCAAAAATCACCTTGAGTATATTTGGGCTTATATCAGACAACAGGGGAGATGGGGAGATACGGTTTTTGTTCTGCAACCTTTTAGAACAAGCTAAAATATTTATGGCTTTAATGGATGAGCTCTTCAGTTGGGGTAAAAAGCACTGTCAAGGTTGAAGTCCCTAGCACTGTCCCCATTTACAACAGTTGGCAATGTAACTTACCATTCTTAAAAACACTTGTTGCATAGTTGTTAATATTAGACTTAATTCATTAATATATATTGATCAAAGCAGAGAGAACACAATGCTTTTTGAATATGTCAGAAAGGCAAGCAAGAAAAAGGCAACCTAAGGAAAATAATGGGTTTTCTTTAGGGACAAGAATTGAAACATTGAATTAGAAGGGCAAGATGCTTTTGATAGAATCATAGGAGAGTTGGAAGGGGCCTACAAGGCCATCGAGTCCAACCTCCTGCTCAATGCAGGAATCCAAAAAGGGTTTTAAGATCATCTAAGGAGGGGGGACCCTAAAATATTTGAAATATTTGTTTTTTAAAAAACCACACCAAAATTATTGGGCATGCTTTATAAAGCCCACAATTCCATGTGGGGGCATCACAGAGTAGGAATATGCAGATGAAAGGGCAGGGTTATGCAAATAGAGGCTGCCACTCCCTCTCCCCAATATACTGAGAGAAGATAGATGTTCAGTACCATCCCCAGAATACTGCTTAGTGCATCATTTTACTTGGTATAATGAACTTTCTATAATGAAAGAGATATACATGGGTGGAGAGGATAACTGGTGACAAAATCTAGTGACTGAGAACACATAAGTGAGGGTCAATGTGCCATGCTTGAACATCTATTGGGTTTCTGCAATATACAGAAACTCCTGATGACAGGCATTTTTCTAGATTATTTAATAACCTATAGATAGGATTGAAGTGGTAAATGCATTGATGGCTCTTTCATTGAAGATTGATTCCATTGTCGATTAGGCTCCCTCTTTATAATCAAATTGATTCATCTAGTAAGGTTTAGAGGATAAGAGGAAGGAACAGATCAGCTGTCATGTTATGCTGAGAGCTGAAACTCATTTGTCATACAGTGAAACAGATGGTTTAATCAAAATGTCTGCATAAAAATTTTAGTATGTTGAAAATCTCTGTTTTAATGTACTTGATTTATTCTAACTCAATTCTTAAGTGAATATTTAAAATTATAAATTAATGGTGAAACTAGGCAGCAGTACCATTGTAGAAGAGCTCAAGAACTACTTAATGATCATAGAGGTACAATGAGAAGTACTTAAAACCATTTAGAGATTGCTGATTAAGTGGCCATGTTAATGCAAGAACTTTCAGCTTAAAAACCTACGTGAAGAATGGCCTTGCTGGATCAGATCAAGGATTAGGGTAACATTGCCAACAACAACAAAAGGAAATGCATTACAAAAAAAAGGACATAGATTTGCATATGATTTATATGTTTAGGTGCACATTTAGATATAATTACTATACAGAAATGCAATACATCTCACCAGAAGTCTTATCCATGTGATCTGTGTAGCTGCTGAGTTTTCTGTCCAGGTACTGTTGACAGACAGCTTCAAGGCCCCTGCTGTTTCTTCTTGTGGTTCTTCATCTTTAAACTGGACATGGACTCGACAGCCCTTCCAATACAGGACTGTCCTTGTCATGGTGGGACCATGACCATCTTCTCAAGGGCCCTTCTAGTCTAGCAACCTAACAGTGATTCAATAATAGGCAAAAAAACCCTTGCGGTTTAAGAACGTACCTATAGCCAACAGATATTTCTATCAAACTTTAAAAAGCAGGGAAATTTGGCAGCTATAGTGTATGCACCAGGGAAGTAGGAGACCTGATCTCCTCTCTGAGATACCTACATATTGGTCAAAATGCAAACACAATTTGGGTTGGTCTTTCACAGTCCAGTCCACTTCCTGTGTAGCTTGGACAAATTTGGTAACGTGCCTCTGAGCATATGGTAAGTGGTGGCAAGTTGTACAACCCGAGGATGTGGACAGGATCCTTGGAGAGGTGAGGCCCACCACATGTCTGTTAGACCCTTGCCCTTCCTGGCTTATTAAAAGTGCCAGAGGGGGCCTAGCCGAGTGGGTGAAAGAAGTGGTCAATGCCTCCCTACAACAAGGCAGAGTTCCAATGTGCCTAAAGGAGGCAGTTGTAAGGCCTTTGTTGAAAAAGCCCTCCCTGGACCCCTCTATTATGGATAATTATCAGCTAGTGTCTAATATCCCATTCCTGGGCAAGGTAATAGAGCGTGTGGTGGCCTCTCAACTACAGGGATTCCTGGATGAAACGGATTATCTAGATCCATTTCAGTCTGGTTTCAGACCTGGTTATGGGACGGAGACGGGTTTGGTCACCTTGGTAGATGACCTACGCAGAGAACTGGACAGGGGGAGTGTGTCCCTGTTGGTTCTGTTGGACCTGTCAGTGGCTTTTGATACCATCGACCATGGTATCCTTCTGGGTCGCCTCACCGGGATGGGACTTGGGGGCACCGTTTTACGATGGCTCCGTTCCTTCCTGGAGGGTCGAACCCAGAAGGTGGTGCTGGGGGATTCCTGTTCGACTCCTTGGCCGTTGGCCTGTGGGGTCCCTCAGGGTTCAGTTTTGTCCCCCATGCTATTTAATATCTACATGAAACCTCTGGGAGAGGTTGTCCGGAGATTTGGGGTTCGGTACCATCAGTATGCAGATGACACCCAACTCTACTTCTCCTTTCCACCTAATTCCAAGGAAACTGTCTCAGTTCTAAACCAGTGTCTGATAGCAGTGGTGGACTGGATGAGGGTGAACAAGCTGAAGCTTAATCCAGACAAGACAGAGGTGCTCCTAGTCAGTCAAAAGGCGGATCAGGGAATAGGGGTTCAGCCTGTGCTGGATGTTTTACACTCCCCCTGAAGACGCAGGTTCGCAGTTTGGGTGTGCTCCTGGACTCAGCCTTAAACCTGGACGCCCAGGTTTCTGAGGTGGCCAGGAATGCTTTTGCACAGTTAAGACTAGTGCGCCAACTGCGCCCGTTCCTGGAGTCGTCTGATCTGGCTATGGTGACACATGCCTTAGTTACATCCCGCTTAGACTACTGTAACATGCTCTACGTGGGGCTGCCTTTGAAGACTGTTCGGAAACTTCAGTTGGTGCAATGAGCTGCAGCCAGAATGTTAACTGGGGCTGGTTACAGGGACCATACAACTCCCCTGCTGCAACAGCTCCACTGGCTGCCAGTCTGTTTCCAGACACAATTCAAAGTGCTGGTTATGACCTATAAAGCCCTATATGGCTTAGGTCCAGGCTATTTGTCAGACCGTATCTCCCCATATGAACCTGCCCGGGACCTGAGATCTTCAGGAGAGACCCTTCTCACGATCCCAACACCTTCACAAGTGCGACTGGTGGGGACACGAGATAGGGCCTTTTCGGTGGCTGCCCCTAGGCTCTGGAACTCCCTCCCTAGGGAAGCAAGAATGGCCTCCTCTGTGCAGTCCTTCCACCGACAGCTAAAGACTTTTTTCTTCCGGCAGGCCTTTGGAACTGAAGGTTTTAAGGGTAGTGACTGAAGAGGATGCTGTATGTTATTGTTTTACTTGTATGCTCCTAAACTGGGTTGCAGTATTTTAAGAGTAATTGGTTTTAACATCTTAATAGTTTAATCCTGTTTTAATGCTGATTTTATATGTTTATATGTTTTATATTTTTATAGGTTCTTAATGATATGTACTTATTTTTATCTGGAAGCCGCCTTGAGTTCCAGTTTGGAAAAAGGGCGGGGTATAAATGAAGATAATAATAATAATAACACCTGCCATCTCCAAAGATGGAGAAGTACATTTTTGTATGTTTGTTGGTGTTCTTCTTTTCTTCTTTTTTGTGTTACTACTGTTTCTACACAGAATCTAATGTAGAAAATTATGTTTCTTTCATTATTCATCCTAGAAATCTGTCAAATTCGTTTTTATTAATTTCAAACCTTTTTTATTGGTCAACGTCATATGATGGTGAGACAGCCTTTTGTGTTTCAAAGTGGAGGTTATGTTCTATTTCTATTTTGGGTACATTAACAGTTGAATCTGAAACTGCAGCTTGATGTAAAATCAGACTGATTACAATATGTTGCTATTTAAGCAATGAATCCAGCTGTTGGAAAAAACAAACTTGGCCTGCCCAAGATGCATGTTTTTAGCCTGCTGTGCTTAAAACACTTCACTTAAGGAAAGGTGGGCATGGTCAGTTAAAAACACACCTAGACATTTGCTAGAATATATTTCACCTCCCACTGTTTTATCTTGTGCAAACTGAGACACTCCTTATGTCCACTGGAGACTATTTTGTAGAATAGTCAGTGCCATTATTCCACAATTGTTTTTGGAGTTTTTTTAGTGTAAATTTTGCACAATGTTGCTGTACTTCATATATTCACAAAAACAGAAGCAAAAGAAAAGGATTTACTATAGGAAACTTCACTAAAATAGCAAAGTAAATCAAACATATTTAAAGTGACTTTCTGAACTATATCCTGTCTTAATAATGTTGCTTCCTACCTGCTAAAACAAGATCAGCACAGCACATATCTTGTTTCCGTTATTTGGGCTGATTACAGGTGTTGCCACCACTCACCATATGCTCAGAGGCACATGTTACCAAATTCTTCCAAGCTCCACAGGAAGTGATTGGACTGTGAAAGACCAACCCAAATGGTGTTTGCATATTTACAAATTGGTAGGGCAGTACAATATCTCAGAGAGGAGGTCAGGTCTCCTGCTCCCCTGGTGCATTCACTATTGCTGCCTAGTTTCACTGCTTTTTAAAGTTTAATAGAAATATCTGTTGGCTATAGGTACGTTCTTAAACTGCAAGGTTATTTTTTTTTTGCCTATTAATGAATTTCTCTGCTTTTTAATCCGGGAGGTAAGAAATGCAATCCTGTGTAAATTGGTTGGGTTGATCATTTGAATGCTTATTGTGTTCAATGGGATTTACTCCCCTGGAATCATGCTTAGGATAGGTGAAAGTGACTACGGAGGGATGGGGAGGGGAGGAGGAGGAAGCACAGGGGGGAGGAGGGAGAGGAGGAAGGGTAGAGGGGAGAAGGGGCAGGGAGCAGGTGGGAGGAGGAAGGCAGGATAATTTACATGCTTATTGAGTTCAGTGGGATTTACTCCCATGCAATCATGCTTAGGATAGGTGAAACTGACCACGGGGGAGGGGGAGGGGGAGGGAAGAGGCAAAAGGGACAGGATAGGAGGGAGGAGGAGGGATTAGCAGGTTTGATCATTTGCATGCTTTTTGAGTTCAGTGGGATTTACTCCTGTACAATCATGCTTAGGATAGGTGAAAGTGACTTGGGGGAGGGGGAGGAGAGGAAGGAGGGGGCAGGAGATTGGGTGAGCAGGCATTGGGCAGAGGGAAAGCCCCTTCTCTTTCAAAAATGAAAACATTGTGAACAGTACCATTGTTTTTCAGGGTTTCCCCCACCTTTTTATTCTACAGCAGGCACATGTAGTCTCCCACTCAAATTTAAACCAAAGCTGTCACTGGCCACATCCACATCAGACCTTTATTTCACTTTAGACTGTCATGGCTTCTCCCAAAGAATCCTGGGAAATGTTGTTTGTGAAGGGTGCTGAGAGTTGCTAGGAGAGGCCCTATTCCCCTCACAGAGCTACAATCATCAGAAGAGCAGCTGACTGTTAAATCCCTCTGGCCACTGGCACTCTGTCAGGGGAACAGGAGTCTCATCTCAGCACTCTTCATAAACAACATTTCCCAGGATTCTTTGGGAAAAGCCATGACTGTCTAAAGTGAAATAAAGGTTTGTGTGGGTGTGGTCTCCTGATTAGGCAAGCCAAGCAGCTGTGAGTCTGGCTTTTAGAACACTGACAGATGGTTCTTACTGAGCATGCCCGGCCTTATAATTGAATTCAGTGCTAAATTTCTTAAATTAATTAAAAATCAGCCAGGCATTTTTAAAACTTTTAAACTGCAGAAGATGAAAGTCAGAGTATGGGGCAAGGTCAGTAATAGGATTACAGGTACTCTATGAACATGGCTGATTTTTACCCAGAGCCTCATCTCAGCATCCTTCGCAAGCTACACTTCGCAGGATTCTTTGGGGGAAGCCACAAATAAAAGTCTGGTGTGGGTGTGGCCCCCTGATTCGGCAAGCCAAGCAGCTGTGAGTCTGGCTTTTAAAACACTGACAGTTGGTTTTTACTGAGCATGCCCAACGTTATAACAGACTTCAATGTTAAATTTCTTAAATGAATTAAAAATCAGCCATTCATTTTTTTAACTTTTAAACTTCAGAAGATGAAAGTCAGAGTATAGGGCAAGGTCAGTATTAGGATTACAGATACTCTGTGAACATGGCTGATTTTTAATTAATTTTAGCAAATTATGAGACCATTTACAGAAAAAGTCTAAAGGGGTCTGGATTTTTTTTATCTTGTTTTACACTTTAATCTCCCGATTCTCTCTAAGTGTTTTGTGTATCACCTTAAAAACTTAAAGGGCTGTTAACTAAGCATTTCTGAGTTCAGGACTATAATTTTGTAAGGTTGTGTTATAGGAAGCAGTAGAATGGCATGGGATGGTATTTTCAATTTAACATTGTGGGATGTGAAATATCCATGGTGGCTATAGTATATAGATACAGTACATCTCTGGGAAGTTCACAACAGAAGTGGCTGCAAGCCAGGCCTGATAATAGCCAATTAGTTAACCTCCGTCGAATTTTGAGATTAGGTGAGCCCATTGCCCTCTGCACACAAGTGAAAACACATGAGATTGTTAGGTGTTGAGTTACTCTGTGGTTTATAACCTTGAACTAATTATAGGAGATGTTTTCTTGCCTCACAAGGTAAGGAACACTGACTTAGATTTACATCATCAAGCCAGTAACTGAAGAGCTTTCAGGAAGCAATGTTAGTGACGCTGAAGGGCTTGGCTATTGTTGAGCTCTAGTCTTCTTTTGAAAAAAAATCAAGCAAATAAAAAATTGTAATTTTAAAAACTCATAATATGGTGCTTCATGGAAGTTCTGAAAAGGACTTGGATTAATATCTAGATGGCATCTCTCTATAAATGCTGAAATTCTGGAAAGTCTGCTTGGATAGGCAATGTTATAAATTTAAATAGTGGGAAATATGTATTTGAAAGTGAATTTGGGAGGTAAATTAGGATTTAATTGCCTTGTAGACAGAAATTGCTGTGTTTGTTATTTCTCTGGGAGGCTAAAAGCCCACATTTTATTCCAATGGGCTTTTATTTTTTTTCCCTTGCTGTAAATCTGCAATTGCTATATTATTGTTGGTCAAATAAAGAGATCAACTCTGTACAAGTCACTGTGATTCAGCAGTTTGCAGTGGACTTAGGCCTGTGATCCACACAAAGTGATCCCCTGCTGTACACATTTCAACAGAGGAGGACCAACTCTTCAGTGCACTTACCTATATGCATGTGGCATCTGTTAACTCCCAGCTGTCCCCAGTCTATGTAACTGGCTAGAGAGACCGACCCTAGGAAACATTAGGGCAATGAGGGGGCTTACTGCTTCCCTGAATGTAGCCTATGTATTTGTGTAGGCTTGTATTTATGAAAAGGTTATACCACAGTAAGGATGAAAGATCTATCAGTTTCAGCTGTCTCTGTTTCTAATTTTTTCATTCTTAAATTCAGTTCTCCACATTTCTGCAGCAATATGCTTTTTTTTTTAAATCTTCATGAAACGTTTCAGGCTTTTTAGAGCAAATTTCTCCCAATAAACAGAGTTTTGACTAATGTACACATTTTTGCAAGCAATTTCTTGCCATACAATGCATTTTGTATGTTATTTTCACTCATATATTCATTTTTATGCATACTTTCCCCTAACATATGCATTTTTTAAAACATTGTTTGGTTGGCGAAATGCATGGCAAAATTCAAATAAGTGAATTTCAAAGGATGGCTGAGTTTCGGTTCTCATACTGTTTTGAAGAATGCAAATTTGATAGATTTGGCTTGAAATGCAAACTGAATCGAATTTCTCCCCCATCCCTGTTCCATAGTAGCCGGGGTTATAGAGGCAATGGTGAAAGGTCCCCTTTAAAGGAGTGGGGAACTTTTGACGCTTCAGACAATGCTGAACTACAACTCCCATCAGCCCTAGCCAGCATGGCTAATGAGAGTTGTAGTTCAGCAACATCTGGAGAGCCAAAGGTTTCCCACACCTGCTTTAGATGGTACATCAGAAATGTGTAGGGGCTGCTTTCGCTTTGCTGTATGTGCTGCTTAGGGATGGGTGAGAATTTCGATTCAGTTCACATTTCAAGCAGAATTTATCAAATTTGCAATTTTCGAAACAGTATGAGAACCGAAACACAGCCATCCATCGAAATTCGCATTTCTTAGAATTTTGGGATGCAGTTCACCAACTAAACAACATTTACAAAAATGCATATATTAGGTGAAAGTGTGCATAAAAATGAATACATAAGTGAAAATAACATGCAAAAAGGCATGAAATGATGAGAAATGGCTTGCAAAAATGTGTACCTTTGTCAAAACTGCCTACAAAAATGTGTTTATTTGGAGAAATCCACACTAAAATGGTGAAGTTTCATGAGGATTAAAAATAATAATAATTGTAGATTGCTGTAGAAATGTAGAAAACTGAATTTAACATTGGAAAAATGGGAAACTGTGAGAACCAAAACTGACAGATCTTTCCATCCCTAGTGCTGCTATAATATGAACAGGGCTCATACCACACAGTGGGGGCCAGCCATAGATCCTTCATATCCCTGCAATAAAATGCTGTTGCGCTCAGGTCCTGCTTTCAGGCTTCCCATTGGCATCTGGTTGGCTGCTATGAGAACAGAACGCTGGACTAGATGGGCATTAGTCTGATCCAGTAGATGGGCATTAGTCTGTTCTTATGTTCTAAAATCCACATGTCAGAAAGTTGCTTGGGATGTTTGCTTGTAAAACCTACTGAACCCTGGTGATGCTGACACTGAGGGTAGAAACTATTTGCCGTCCTAAAACAGGCCTCCCAAGGGGAGGTGTTGAGGAAAGCTCTATGAAGGAATGACTAACAAGAGGCAACTACAATATATTTCTCCGGCATAAACATGATCATAGTCCCAAGGGTGGAGTTATTAATATTAAAAGTTTTCTTGTGCAGAATCATTTGAAGCCTGCCCTGTGGGGAGCTTTTAATGAATTGCAAGCCTTTGTGTCCCTATTTTCTGTTTGTGTCTTGTATGTGGCTTTTCTGCTTCCCTAAACAAACAGAAAATCTGGATATTGCCAAAGTGAGGCAGCTCCATATTGGATGAATTCAATCCTCAGATGCTCTATGAGGAAGCATTTCCAAAAGAGAGCCAAAAGGTTTTGCAGTCCTTTCAAGTTACTTATTTCTTGATTTTATGTATTTAATAAAATTTATATACTGCTTGATTGTAATAAAACCTCTAAGCAGTATACCAAAAAAATCAATAAAAACAGTTAAAAACAAAACATTCAAAATATTTAAAAGATAATTAAAATTACTGTAAGCTAAGGATTAAACATCTACATGTCTGAATAAGCTTATCTAAACAAAAATGTTTTAAGCAGACACTGAAAAGGGTACAGTGAAGGCAACTGCCTGATGTCAATAGGTAGGGAGTTCCAAAAGTACTCATAAGGTCACATTTGGAGTACTGCCAACTGATGGTTACAAATTCTCATGAATGCACTTAGGCTGAAAATATATTATCTGTTTAAATTATTTCTTCTATAAATATCCTTTCTTTAAAAAAAATCTAAAGGAGGGTAATAAAATATAAAATACAAATGGGTCAAAGCTGGCCAATGGAAAAGGCCTTGCTCTGCTAAGAAGTTGGCTGCTGATGGAATCCCAGAAAGAGAAAGTTAAGGCAGGCAAGCTAAGTCTCTGAAGACATGGGTTCAGAAATATTCTTGGAAGATCTGGCAAGTGAGGGTACTGATTTCAAGACAGAATTAGGTATGTTGATAAGGCCCTGTAAGCAGCCAGCAGGTTAATTTGAATATGGTTCTGTCTTAAGGGAGGATCTGAGGGGATAGAACTTTTAAGTTGGATTGATATTTGAAGCGACTGTTGAATGAGGACTCAAGACTGTGCAAGGCAGTTTTGCTTGAGTAGCTCTGAGGGTGAGGGTGGCTTATGCATTGACAAAAAGGACCAAGATTTCAATAACATGCACATTGAGGGGGAAAACACTTTCATTTAAATAGAAATGGAATATATCTCACCAAAGCTGGGGAGGCTATGACCCACTCATCTGTCTGCTTAGTCTACTGTTCAGGTGCTAGCAGATGTATTCAACAAACTTTTTGCATGCTATGCTGAATGACTGAGTTTCAGGAGAAATTTAAAAACATTTGTGTTCACCCAGGCATTTGGTGGCTGAGAAACAACTGGCCATGGCAACTGTGAAATTAATAATTGTGAGGGTATGTGATTGTTTCAAAATATTGTTAGATGTTCAAAATGTTTAAGGTGGTTTTTAATTGTTTTAAAATATTTAAAATATGTTTTTATTTTATTTTAAATTGTACTTCTTTAACATTTTGCAGTTTGCCACCCTGGACTACTTTGGGAGGAAAGGTGGGGTCGCTGTTGTTGTTGCTGTTGTTGATAACAACAACAACAACAATATGAAAGTTTTTCGCTGCTTGGATGTAGCTTACACTTGTCTGAATCCCACAACAACTTTTAGCACGGGATTGGTTCTACTAGTGTGCCTGCAGAGCCTCAATCTTGCCACAGCCCAGCCCCTGCACTGTCCCAGTACGCTGCAGTGATGCCACTGTCAGGAAGGCAGCTGCACAGCACTGCCCCAATGCACCAGCTGCTCCTGTTTAACATTGTTACCAGTTCAGGCCAAGATTTGGAGTAATTGTTTGTCTCCTTCAGTGGTGGTAATGGTAATTGTGGAAATGTTCCTGTGGAAACTCTTTTTGGATTGATGTCCTTCGTATTCATTGTAGATTTACTGGATACCTTACCTTTTCTTCCTGATTTAAGTGCCATTTGAGTGTTTCCTCCATGCAGTTATCTCATGAAGATATCACATGAGAACAGGGCTGTGCCCACTGGCCTTATTCTCACTGTTGCATCCCTCCCAGTTCCCCTCCACTGCAGTCCACATGGTGCTGGAAACATCTGTAAGGGAGCCTGCTGTATACATGAGGGGTCCCCCAGTGATTGGAAATCCCACTTCCGCAGGGTTCCTCAATCACAGGAAAGAGTATTCATGTAAGCCAGCTACCCTTTACAGACACCCTGCCCCCACAAGTATATGGCCAGGGCATATTACAATCATATGGAGGGAATGCTCCAGAGGGCTGTAGTGACCTGCTGTCAAGATGCAAGTGTGGACAGAAAAATGGAAATGGACTGCCTTCAAGTCGATCCAGGGCAGCAAACAAAAACACTGAAAACACTCTAAAACATCTTTTTTTAAAAAAGACTTTAAAACATACTGGAACAAAGCATCCTTAAAATAATATTAAAACAAAGCATCTTTGAAAACATATTAAAACAAAAGATCTTTGAAAATAGCTTTAAAAACATCTAAAAAAGTAATTCCAACACAGACGCAGACTAGGAGAAGGTCTCTCCTTAAAGGGCTTGTTGAAAGAGGGAAGTCTTCAGTCGGTGCTGAAAAGATAACAGAGATGGTGCCTGCCTAATATTAACTGCAGTATGAATTCTATTAACTGTTCTATCTTGGTTAGAGTTATTTCAGGTATAGAAGATTATTCCTTTCTAAATGAGGTTTAGATTTTTTTAAAGTGTGTATAGAAAAAAATACAGCACTTGGGGAGTGGGGGTGAGACCATATTTACCCCCCTTCCCCAGTTTGAACACAACCCATATTGCTGATATGTATTTCACAACACTTTATACATTTGTGAAGTATACTTTTCCATTCCTATACCAGCACTTCAGAGAGCTGAAACATATGATCAGCAGACTCGTGTGATGAATTTGTTTCAGGTTAGGGTTTGAATGTTTGAGTGCCCCTGTATATTAAATAGTTGTTGCACAGATAAGACTAACATGTCAGGGAGGAAGCTAGGGTAAAGTTCTTCTCTCAGGTTCAAATTAGCAAGCATGACAAGCTTGTGTGTTTAAACCAGGTCTTCCTCTAATTACACATATAAAGTTGGTGTTTGATTTTAAGAGCAAAAGGGGTATAAAGGTGAGCAGTGCACAACCCTCTCCTTGTCCACTCCCTTTGTCTCTGCAGCCTCTTCTGCAGGTGATTTTCTCCTAGCTGAGTTCTCATCTGGTTTCAGAGTCCAGCAGACAGCAAAGTGACATTGGAGACAGGATGGTTCCCCTTCATGCCCCACACAAATACACATGTACACGTACCCTAACATCAGGGTCGTGCAGAGTGGACCTTGGCTGGTTGAGATGCATAGGAATATTAGGAAGCTGCCTTATACCAAGTCCAGCCATTAGTCTACTTGGCTCAGTATTGCTGACACTGAGAGGCAGCGGCTCTCTGTGGTTTCAGACAGGGTCTCGCCCAGCCCTACCTGGAGACTGAACCAAGAACCTTCTGTATGCAAAGCATGTGCTCTGCCACTGAGCCACAGCCCTTCAGGACAAGAAATAGACAGAAAGAAAACATGAAAGTCAGACTCTATGGGCTGGTTTCTAATGATGCCCCAGACTGTTACAAGTGATGGATAGGCATCCTTAAACACCACCACCCCACCCACCCCAACATACTCCTTTTGCAGTTAAAATTGGAACCCTAACTCCACTTTACATGAGATTTGGGACACAATTGCCTGGGAATTACTCTGTAGTCAACTCCCCAGCTTGGCAATCCATTTCAGATGCTTCTGAAACTTACCTTGGGGTAAGTTCACAGGGCTGTGCATTTTGGAGAGTCCCTTCAATATGAATTTACAAAATCATTTTCCTGAGCTGTGTCTTATGGGCTGGCGGTGGAAAGAGCAATTCTGTTAAGCAATGCCTGTTGTTGTGGTGAGCCACTTACTGTCCTAATTCTGATAAAGAGTTATACCCAGTCTTTTTCTGTACTTGTCAATTACTATTCTCTTCCTATCCACCTTGCAGACAAAGAGTTCAGAATACAGTAAGGGCATTAAGTCACATGCTTTTTTTTCATCAACGTAATTTGGGTAACCAGATGTCAACCAGATGTCAAGAAGAATAAGAAGACTCCTGTATCTTTAAAAGTTGTTTAGATGAAAGAGTTCTGGCCTGTGCAACCTTTGAGACAAGCTGTACCTTGCAAAATTCCCCTTTCAGCATAAGGGCATTTAAAAAAAAATACAAAGCAAGGCATTCCTCTACCACCACAACCAGCAGCCCACATGAATAACCCACCAGTGAACTTAAACTTCTTTCCCTGTAAAATGCCCTTTCCAATTTACTCAGTTTCTGTATTCAAACTGAGGACAGTAGCAGTCAGTGGGGAGGCAACACTTACCTGACCTCCAATCACAGGCATTGCTGCAGCTTACCAGGAGAAGCGAGTTGGTGTGGTGAAATGCACCAGTTGATTGTTGGTGCTAGAGAAATACTGCACACACTTTCTGGCTGATTTGTGGATTGATTTTAAAACTGCATGGACAAAATCAGACAACCTGATGTTATTACCTGACATCAGTAATTAACACCCACCTGTCAATCTTGACCCACGGGCCACCAGCCAGATCCAGTTCCCCACATCTGCCTCGAACAAAGCAGCGTGATTTTATTTTTAAAATATTTTCCTGCATGTCTATTAGAGGGGTCACCCTAAATTTAGGATATAATATAATATAATTAATATAATATATTGAGAACCACAATTATTTACATGTATCAAATAAAAATACCAGTAAACAAATAAAACAACCAAAGAAAAGGCCAGACTTCTACAATGGCATGAGAGTGAAGTAACAATATTCTCATGTTAATATCAAAGAAGACAATCCATGTTGTGATATTCATCACTCAGAGGGATTTAAGGCATCACAAACAACATCAACTGTTGCTGTTTAAGACATGAATCATTCATGATTTCCCCAAATTGTGGCATATTGGTTTGGTGTTTGCCTTGTTCTATCAGTCTTATTAGCATAAAAAATAAAGCTATTCCATTCTGCAAAAAAAGGCATCCTGTTCTACTTGTGCTTTGATGACATGCATTTGGGGATTTGATTATGTTTCATTCCCCAATGGCAATTTCCCAAAGTTTAATGTACCAGAGATCTATAGTAAAAGTCCTATTGCTTTTCCATAGCTGTGCGATCACAAGTCTGGCAGTGACTGACATGGAAATCAAGTCTGTAAATACAGCATTCCTTCCCCCAAGTCAAACAGTGAAAGTAGCATTAATTTTGGTGAATTTACAATTGTTTGCCCAGTTATGGCATTAATCTTAGTATCTCATCCCAAAAACTCACTACCTGTGAACAATTTTATATGATCTTCATTAGAATATGCAGATCCCCATGAGAAATTTCAGTCTTTGCTGCATTTCTATCCCAACTTTCCTCCAAGGAGCTCAGGGTACATGGCTCTCTTCCCGCTCATTTTATTCGCACAGCTTGGAAAAGTTACTTTTTTGAACTACAAGTCCCATCAGCCCCAGCCAGCATGGCCACTGGATTGGGCTGATGGGAGCTGTAGTTCAAAAAAGTAACTTTTCCAAGCTCTGTTTTATTGTTACAGCAACCTTGTAAGTAGGTTGTGAGAGAGAATAACTGGTCCAAGATCACCATGTGAGCTTCTTGAGTCATAGACCAACACTTTAACCATTGTCTACTTTTAACATAACTCTTTTAGCTTCCTTCTAAATTCCTCTGATGTTCTCCATAGGTTGAAATCTCCACACTGAATTCGCCTATGGGCAGAACAGGGTGGCAATTCAAATCTTGACTGAAACCTGTTGAGGAAGAATCCTATGAGCCCAATCCTATAAAGTTTACTCGAAAGCAATTCTCACTGAGTTCAATGGGATTTGCTCTGAAATAGGTGCATTTAGGATTATAGCTTCTTGCTCATCACTTTTCAGCTTTGTGACTCTGCAATCTTATAAGCATGGTGTGATTACAGTGATATTATTATTTATTAATTTTATATCTCACCCTTCCTCTCAGTAGGGGCCCAGGGTGGTATGGCCTAGGAGCCCAATTCTAGTATGGCTGTTGTGCTTAGTGCTATACAAAGATTTCAAGATATTATTACCTTGAAATTCACTGTTTGATCATTTGCATGTGTAGAAAAAAAAGATAAATACAAAATGAACAAGACAAATACAATTTTATAAGGCAGACTGGGTGTCATATGATAGACAGCTGGCAGACAGCTCAGCAGCTACTTAATTGCTGACAGTAAAAAATTATGCAGTGGTTTTGCTATACTAGACTGAAGAGTGAGAGGCAATAAAAGGAAGAGGTTTTCAATGCATTTTCTTATTAAGGTAAACAACTAAGAGCTCTGTCAGTTTTACCCTCTGTGGGTTCTCTCCCACTTCACAGTCTCTCAACATTCCAGCAGTTTTCTCCCCTTCCATTGATCCAAAAACAGGGAGTCTTCAGGACTGCATGTCCACTCTCCATCCGTTCCGACGTGTTTGAAACAAATTTTCTTTGCATTAGTATTACCAGTGGTGTCTGAAGGAATGCCAGTCTGAAGACAACATTTTCAGAACTATTACTGGCACTTGGACATGATTTTGTGTTGTTGTCCAACAACAGCTGAAGGGCCACAAGTTCCCCATCAGTAGGGAGGCAGAGCTGCATTCCCAACACCAGCTTTGTTGCTGCTTACCTGGAGAGGGGAGTGAGGCTGGGGCCATGTCGTTGTGTGGGTCGGGCTGCCACTGCCACTCTGGTGCTCCCAGCTGTGCAGCCACATGGTCCCAATCCTATCACTGCCACAGCCCCATCCAGGTAAGCAGCAGTGGTGCGGTGTTGGGAGGGTGGCTCTGCAGCTCTACCCTACTACACATGCCACTGCTGTTCCCCATCCCCGTTTTAACATCAGGGCAATAGCATCAGGGTTTGTTACTAGAGATGCCCCCTTCAGACAGGTTCCAGACCACTTCCTGAGTTTTCATCTTTCATTTTTAAAAACTCTAGCCCTTTACTGCTGAAGATACAAAGAAAAGCATGCAGGCTGCATCCTACCCAATTGGTCACCAAGGATTAAACCTTCTTCCACCTCCTAGTATTTTGGCCAGTGAGTGCAAAAGCACTGTAATAATTGATAAGCACTGGATGTTTATTTATAAAATCAACATTACTTTTTATTAATATTTAATGCAATTAAATAACTCTCAACATATTAGACTACCTATGTTGAAGTTCTGCCTATTCTGCATTTTCTGCCTTTCCCCATCCCAGCCCCACTTTCATGGTATATTCTTAGGCCTCTTCAAAACAACATTTCTAGCTGTGGGTTTAACATTATAATCCAGCAACAAATCAGCATGTAAGATGCCAGTGCAAATACAGCCTGATATTCTCTCATTCCAAGGCTGCATAGTGAAAGAGAGGTTGGTCTTCTGGGAACTCACAAGTCAAACTGATTGTCTTGCAGTACTCTTAAAGCCCCCTTATGGGGAAACTGGACAATGAAGTGTCTGTAGCTAGACAAAAATTCTGCAATGTGGCAGCAAGAGTAATTAATTAGCCTCCTGCTGCTAGGGGCACTTGGAGTCCCAGCTGATGACAGTCTAATTAAGAACTTCCCTACTGTGTAAATTGTAGATAATCATTTGCTTTGGAACAAATTAACAATGGCTTTTCTAATAGTTTTTTTCACGGGGGACTAATTAGAGTAATTAGTGGCACAAACTGAAAGGAACCTGAATAGGCATTTCAGACTTTTAGTACATTAATGCCCAAAGTCTATTGTTTGAGAGCATGTTGCAGGTTTTATCAAGGGAGAACACTCACTCCCGTCTAATTCTGGTACCATGCTGTTGGCTGCACATATCACTGCTGAATCTAAATGGAAGGATTTGGACCTTTGATGAAGGTGACCTTGATCATGTCTGAGGGCTTGTTTGGAGGTTTCTTTGAGCAAATGGACAATAACTTCTAGGGGTGATTCTAATGCTTTGACACACATGGAAAAGTTTGGTATGAATTGTATCATTCACAACTGTATGGAGCAGGAGATGACTCTTGCCCTCCACCCTGTTTCTGGATGTCCTGAAGACCTTTGACTGACTTGTGGAAATTATATCCTAATACCATAATAATACTTATTCCATAAGTCGGAATAGACTTGAAGGCAGTACATTTACATTTTTTATAGGTGTTGATCTGATCCAGTGGGTTTTTCTCATATTCCTTAGCAAAACTGGATCCCCAGCTGGAAAAAAGTTATGGCTCACAGGTAAGGATGGACAAATCTGTCAATTTTAGTTTCTCTCAGTTTCTCATTTTATCTCTCTTAAGTTCAGTTCATCATATATCCACATCAATTTGAGATTTTTTAAAAAAGATATCCTCACAAACATTCAAAAGCATTTCACATTCTGAATCCTGTATGCCTAACATACATATCTTTCAATTAATTTTCCCTAATATTATTTATTTATTACATTTATTACCTGAGTTATCTCTGTATTCCACAGATCAACCAAGGCTCCAACAAGCTATACAAGCTGGAAAACTCCCCCAGTGCCTTCTGAAATCCATCAGAGCCTGCCAGCATCTAAGGATGAACCATCCCAATAGGTCTCCCACCTAAAATCGATACAAATAAATAACAATGGATTAGATCCTGACTTTTTGTTCAGTGGAATTCCGTTTCATCCAGTGGAAGAACTTTTGAAGAAGTACATTAGGTACTTTTTAAACTGGCAACGACTGTTACGCAAGCAAACCAGAAAAATTGGTTTCCCTGAGTGTGTTTTAGAATATGTGTCATGTAGTTTTCTGTTAATAAGATATTAGGTCAATATTACAATACAGAGTAACCAAATGTTGCATCTCAGGTGCCCAAAAATGGTTTATGTGTCTTTCCTCATTGCTCAGTTCCCTAAGAGCATACTTACTACTTTAGTGTATTTTAACACCAAGTGGTTAAATAAGTTTATTGCTACCCATTTACCATCTTTTTAAGGAGGCAGAAGCAGGAATAGCACTCAAGCTTAGTGTGCTAATGTGCAAAACTGCAATAAGTGTAGGATTGTGTGAGCACCATACTGCTGTTTTATTATTTATTGATACGTAACAGTGTTTTATTGATGGATTCTCAGATTTTACTGATGTATTTCTTTGTGATTTCATGTTTGTACTATTTTGTTTTGCAAACCACTTAGAGATATAGCATATTGTGGTATATAAATATTATTAATGATAATGATAATTTATATTCTATCCTTTGTCAAGAGATCCCAGGGTGGTTTACAATGTAGAACATAACAAACAATATATGTCAATATTTAACATAATATCTATACCATTCAAAAAATTAAAGCAATTATAATGAGAAAAACATAATAAAATACAGAATCTCACAACATGAGTTATCTACTTTTCTCAGATTCAGCTCTAAACCATGATACATATGTAACAGCAACAACCTAAGGAATAAAGGAGGGGAAAATCAGAAGCAGGGTATATAAAATACAAAAACAATCTACAAGTACATAATCTATTCTCTATACAAAAGTAGTGCTTAAGTCCCACTCCCAACCTCACAGAAAATGAGAGACACACCCCCAGCTCTCACTTGGGAGCTTTCCTCTCCTCTCCCAGTCTCTCATCTAGTCCAGTATTCTGTCCCCACGGTGTTCACCCAGATGCATATGGGAAGCCCGTGAGCAGGACAAAAGCACAATGGCGCTTTTGTGCTCATGTTCCTCAGCAACTGAGATTCAGAGGCATACTGGTTCATTGATTAATAGTAGAATATATTGCCATTTTAACTGCTAATCATTGATTTATACGTTCAGATATATGACAACATGAGTTATCAGCAGGGATATAAGCCACTTTGCTTTAGAGCAGGGCTGGGGAACCAGTGGCCCTCCAGATGTTGCTGGACTATAACTCCCATCATCCATGAGTTTTGGTCATGCTGGCTGGAGCTGATAGGAGCTGGAGCAATGGTGAGGAACCTCCAACCCATGCACCTAAGTAGGCCCACCAGCTCTTCCTATTTGGCCCATGAGTCTGTCTGGGCCAAGCCATGGTCAACTGTCCACCTAATGTCATATGACATCAGGCATGGACCAAGTAAAGCCATAGCTTCTAATGGGGCCAATACAAAGATGCATCATATGCATCAGGTGATTTACAGGTGAGTGGAACCATGGAGTATTGGCCATTTCTGGACCTGGCTGTCTGGCCAGATCTAGTTCCCCACCCCCTCCTCTAGAGCCACATTTTCTAGAATCACAAAGCCCATTATGGAATCTTTGTGCTTGTCCTGCCCCAAGTCATTAATTAGTGAAAGTTGTATTCTCTTTCCCATAATAACCATGGTAAATTGCAGAGATGTTCCTCTTAGCAAAGTACAGTGTGATTTTTACAACCTGCTGGATATTGGCTATGGCTGTGCCGTTGCTTGACAAGATTGCCTGTATAACTTTGAAACATTGTCAACTTCTGCCAACATCAAATACTGTACTTTTTCAGTATATTGACATGTAGCTTCCATTTTGTTTGCTCTCTAAAGGCTGCTTAGGAGATTCCATTATGATTGGATGTTGGGATGCTGATGACTCACACACTCAGCACCAAGTTGATGGACTGGATTAAAGAGTTACTGGAGAATCTATCACTTTTTTTAAGGTGTCTGTTTGTGGCAAGAAGCACTTTTAACACAATTGCTCCTGCAATGCATATTGTGGTATCTTTTGTGATAGATGTTTCATTTGCTGTTTATGAAGTTAAATAGGTTCTCGGAATAGAATGAGATGGGGAATTTGCAGCCCAGTTGACACAATTCTATTTGCTTCCATGAAGTTCCATCTGTTGATGATCTGGCCCCATCAAAGGTTTCCATAACCTTAGGATATTACTATCCCTCTCTGGGGCAGTGGGTACTACTACAGGAAAACACTGGAGATTTGAGGTTTCCCAAACTCTTTCTTCAGTAAAATTTAATTTGCCATGATGCAATAGAAAGTTTTTGCTTAATGCCTATTGTCTGACCCATTACTGGCTTTGGGATCAGGGAATCACTTATGATTCTAGCCCTGTTTGGGTGTTTGCTTCTCAGTGTGATTTTACAGGGTTCTAAACCATGTGGGGAGCCTATGCAAGAAGAGCAGGCTCCCTGCTGCAGATGTTCGTCTCCAGCTCATAGAGAATGACAGAGATAGCGACAGAAGAGACACAGTAAGCATGTTTATTACCACTTCCCCCTCCATGCAAAAGACCTCCTCCTTCCCTACAAAACCTCTTGGGTATTAAGATCAGCTTCTCAATAGCTCTCATATAGCTCAATAGCCCTCAGAAGTTCTGGTTGGTAGCAGTCCTGGAGAGGGCATTCTTCATGGCAGCCTCTAAATTGTGGGATTCCCCCCCCCCCAACGGAGATGCTTCTGACATCTTCATTATGTAATTTTCGTCTTATGCTGAAGATACACCCCTTTACCCTGGCTCTTCACAACTGAGAGAGATATTTTTAGGACTGACCTTATTCTCTTGATTGTAATTTGTTTAAAACCGATCTTAAATTGTTGTAACCTGCCCTAGGACCTTATGGTGAAGAGCAGGTAATAAATTGAAATGACGCTGATGCTGATAGAGAAATAAATGTCCAAAGGGGGCTTCTGTCTGCACTACAAGTCTATAGTATATATGTCAGCCCCTGAGCTGTGGAACTCCCTGCCTATTTTGGTTGTGCAAGCACCTTGCTATGTTATTTTAGGTGCCTGCTGGAAACTTTTTTTTAATTTCAGCAAGCCTACCCAGATATATAATTCAATTACCTGTATTACTTTTAAAAGTTTTACTGATTGTATCTGTGTTTTAATAATTATTATACAGCCATGAACATACAAAAATGTACTTTTCCATCTTTGGATATGGCAGGTGTTGCCACCACTCACCATATGCTCAGAGGCACATGTTACCAAATTCATCCAAGCTACACAGCAAGTGGATTGGACTGTGAAAGACCAACCCAAATTGTGTTTGCATTTTGACCAATTTGTAGGGCAGTCCAATATCTCAGAGAGGAGGTCAGGTTTCCTTCTCCCCTGGTGCATTCACTATAGCTATATAAATAAATAAAATGTCATGGCTTCTCCCACTGAATTTTAAGAGTTGCAGATTTATGTAGATCCCTAGCGGCCACCACTAGGAAGTACAGTTCCCAAAGTCCCATGAAGATACTGGGATTATTGTTAACAGCAGTTTAAAGGTGAGATATATATCTGTCCCAGGAGTATTTTTCCTTCTCCTCTGAAGTATGACTTCAATTTATCTGTTTGCCTGGTGATACACATTACAGCTTTATGGCAAGATGCAAAACTTGTTCTGTAAAGGGACGTGCTGTGAAGCCAAGATTGGCTGCCTTGTGTACATGTACCATAGTGTAAAATGTGTGTACTGAAAGCCAGTGTTGTGCTGTGATTAGATTAGGACTGGGAAGATCCAAGTTCAAATCCCTATTCAGCTGTAAAGTTCTCTGGGTGACCGTGGGCCAGTCATTCTCTTTCAGCCTGTCCTCCCTCCCTCCCAGGGCTGTTGTGAGAATAAAATAGAAGAGGGGAATATTTATAAACATTCATTGGTGCTGTGTAGTCATCCTGAGTCATCTGGTGATAAATGCTCTTCAGACAGCTTTGCAGGCAAGAAGGGGGCTGAGCAGACACTAAGATCTGGATAGATTGAGTTGAGGGGCTGGCCTAGGGATAGCCATGCATTGCACCAAGGGGGTGGGTAGCTTTGGGATGTATTGTCTTTTGCTATCTGAAAATGGAAATGGACTGCCTTCAAGTCCCTTCCGACTTATGGTAACCCTATGAATAGGGTTTTCATGGTAAGCGGTATCCAAAGGGGGTTTACCATTGCCTCCCTCTGAAGCCAGTCCTCCCCAGCTGGCTAGGGCCTGCTCAGCTTGTCACAGCTGCACAAGCCAGCCCCTTCTTTGTCCGCAACTGCCAGCTGGGGGGCAACTGGGCTCCTTGGGACTCTGCAGCTTGCCCACGGCTGCACAGGTGGCAGGGCACGTGACTCCTGAGCCACTCACTCTGAGGGGGTGATCTTTAGCTGGCCCTTTAAACCCAGGAGACACAAGCAGGGATTTGAGCTCACAGACTCTGGACTCCCAGCCAGGCTCTCCTCCCCACTGTGCTATACCATCTAGCACCCCTATAATCAGTGTTGGCTCCACATTTTGGAGGGCCCTTCTGCAACACACCCTCCATGGACCCCCTCTCTCAGTGCATCTACCTCCTCACTGTATCAGGTCCAAGGGGCTCCTGTCATTGGGTCCCTGCTGGGAAGTGGACCTTCGGCAGATACCCAACCATGCCGCCTCTTGACACCCACCCTTATATCACAAAATCAATTTAACTAGCACTTCAGTCCTTCCCCCCCCCTTCATTCAAGATATCTTTATGTACCCAAAGTATATGAATCTGTTGGCCAATCAAATATTATAAAATCCAAATCCACATTGGGGGGGGCAGTACCGGTATTAATCCAACCAAAATGTTACAAAACAGTATATAAGCTTTTCAGTTCTGCAGAACTTTTCGTTAGGCTGGATGTTAAAAATGCAAGATAGAAGGGGAAAGGGGAGAAAAAGGCTCCTGGTGTAAATCAAGCATGTATTTTTAACATCTAGTCTAATGCAGAGTTCGGAGGAATCTCAAAGCTTGCACACTAGTTTGTAAAATTTTGTTTGGCCTAATAAAGGTATTATCCTAATATGGATTTGGATTTTATATTTTTTTTCTTGTGGACAGTTATCTTTAAGTAATATCTAATTCAATATTAGTTTCACTTCATTGTGACTATAACGTGCAGTTCTAATCCAGGGTGTGCCTGCTTCCAAATGAAGCACTATTACTTATCCTTTTCGGATGCTGTGCTCCAAGTTTCATCTTAATCAAAAGCCACATTAATGACTGCAAAAAGCACAGCCTCTTCATTAAGAAAGCTCACCAGGTAGGCTCTGTACCTTTGTTTTGTTTTGCTGTTGCAAGACCTTTGGGCTATTGGATCCTGCTTTTTAATTACTGCTGCTGTCATTCTAGTTTTTATATTACAATCCTCGCATTGGGTTATATCCAATGGAGGTGTCCCTCTAGTGCATAGACTGCACCTGCACAATGGGACTTCCTTTCCCTCCTCTCTTCTTGTGTCCATCCCCCAAATCTGGTTCCCCAACCCTTTGGAGCAGTCCTTGCACTAATGGGACAAATTTGTTGGATGCAACCCATTCATTTTTTTCTTGTTTTACTCTTTATTGGTTATATTGTTTTGCTGCTACTATTATGGCATATAAATATTTTGGTTTTATGGTGGTTGCATGCCACCTTGAGGACCTGTATAGGCCAAGAAACCAGGCTATAAATTATGTAAGTAAACGAATGAATGAATTCGCTACTAAGCTAAATGCATTTTGTTGTGTAAAGAAGGGAGCCAGTAATGAACAGATGTTTCTTGCTGACACAGCCCTCATCTGGAGCTCAGCAGGCCTACGACAGGAATTTGAGTCACTCTTGTTTCCTGGTGTGGAACTAAATCTGTGGTACACTGCTCAGTTTTATTTGTGATATATAGTTTTGTTCTGCTTTTATCTAGTTTTTAGGAGATTTTATTGAATGCCATTGCTGTATTTTTATGTAAACCATATAGAATTTTTTATTAAATTCAGCAGCATACATTGTTAAATAAATAAATAAATAAATAAATAAATAAATGGGGTATAGTTTTCCTTTAGTGCACAGGCAGTTTCCTTGTACTTAGTCAAACCATTTAACTCAATATCGCCTACACGGATTGTCATCAGTTCTCCACCGTTTCAGACAGACATCTTTCCCGGCCTTAGCTAGAGATGCCAGGGATGGAACCTGGGACCTTTTGCATGCAAAGGAAATGCTCTGCCACTAAACTACACCCACTACCACCACTACGTAATCAGCATGCAAGGATAGCCTTTGAAGAGGGTCTCTGACAGCCCACATGCCAAGAGATCAGCTCTCTTGTGCTCTCTTGTGTTGTGTCAGAGACATCACTAACAGTCTTTATCATGCCAGCCAGAAGGTTCCTGGAATGCTGAATGGTGTCCAGAAAGTCAGTCTCCCCAAGCTTCTCAGTTGGTTTCATCCTTGCAGCCTGAATTTTACTGAGGGGATCTGAAACCAGAGCACACAGCATGCTTGAATGGTCTAATGTTTGACATTGCCATTGCCTAAGAAGGCCAGCATTGATGACCACAGTACAAAGCCTAACATAGCTTTCTCTGGGGTTACCGAATTGCCTATTTGAAAACAACAGTGTCCTCTGCATAGTTATGTGCTCTTGTTGTTTTTCATTTCCTCAGGCACCTGTCAAATATCTGTCAGTCACAGTGTGCTTGGAGAGACCCCGGTTTCCACCCTTCAAACATTCATCTTCACTGTTGACTAAACATCCTGAGGTTGCTTCTGCTGGAATGAGAGTCAGCAATGCACGAGCAGTTCAATAACAGCCAATTGAACAACAGCACAGTGCTCTGGATAAGGGCTTAGAATCCGTGTTTTGGAAGAGATGGCTGAGCATCTAACCCAAATCCTTAGACTGGATGAAATCCCTGGGTCAAAATGATAGTGCATAGATGATATTCCAATCTCCTCTTAAAAACAATCCTAGAATTCTGTAATTGGCTTTGGCAGCTTGTACCATTGTCAAATGCTTGTTTTATAAACAATAATTAAATTGGTATTTGCATCCCTCACATCTGTAATTCAAATGTAAAGATTGGCATTGGTTAATACATGCATATGATTTAAACATACGCACTCATGATGACGTCCTTGGGGGCTTCCCATAGGCATCTGCTTGGCCACTGTGAGAACAGAGTGGTGGACTAGATGCACCATTGGCCTGATCCAGCAGGGCTCTTCTGATGTTTTCAAGACCTTATTTTATTTATTTATATCAAGATTTATATTCCATCTTATTGCAAAAAGCCTTCAAGTTTAAAAATATAAGAATAAGAGAAAACAAGAACTGCAATATTAAAACAATTAAGAACAGTAGATAAAATAAAATGTAAATGTAACTGAGACACTAATTCAGAGGGGAAGCAAATAATAAAAACAGTCAGATGCAGCTGAAAGCTCAAAAGGATAGATGTGCCTGAAAAATGAAGGTACCTGATGAATGTGACATGAGGAGTTCCATATTTTGGGTGACACCACAGAAAAGGCCCTTTCTTTGAAAGCCATCAAACAGATGGTGGGGTTACCTGGAGAAGGGCTTCCAAAGAATATCTGAAGAAGCAGGCAAATTCATGTGGGAGAAGGTGGTCCTTCAGATACCTAGGGCATTTAGAATGTTGAAGTTGAAAAAATAACAGCACCTTGAGGTGGGCCTGGAAGCCAGTGATGCTCTATGTTCTGGCACAATATGCTACATGTTTATGGCATTAGAAGGCTCTTGTTCAAATTATTCCACATGGCGGACATTCATAAATTAGATACAGAAGCGACTCACCCAGTGGGACAGAGCTGCTGGCTAGCTTCCTGGCAGGTATGTCACTATCACTTACCAGGAGGGGCCTGGGTAAGGCAATGGGGAGATTAGCATGGAGCCAGCAATATTAATAGCAATATTTTGAAAGGAAGTATCAGTAAAGGAAAGGAAAGCAGCTTTGCCTCATCCTCTATGACAGACTGGTCAGTTTTCATGTTAGCAAGCAGAGACAAGCTGTTTTCCTTTTGGAAAGGAATGGAGGACAGCAGCTTTCAGCGCTCCCATCCCCCTTCCTCCTCCTTGGCAAGCCTAAAGACCTTAATGTGGGAAAGACTCTCTAGGGCTAGGCTTGACTTTTAATCTTTATTATAGGCTTAGCTTGCTTTCTCCCACTTGAAGCTTGGATTATTCACATAGAGGGGAGTGGCAGAGAGAGAGAGAGAGAGAGAGAGCTGTACCGCTATGCTGTGAGTAAAATCAATAAAAGAACAATATATTGGGGGGGGATCCAGTGTTGTGGGAAAGCTGCTGAAGTTAGAACAAACAGGATCACTCCACAAAGATGGACAGTATGTGGACAATTGAAAAATCCAGTGCTAAATCAATTCAGTGGATTTCTTGCCCATCCCTAGTGGATACTGGGGTGGGATGGGATGGTGGCACTCAACTGACCTCTGGTTGCCTGTGTTGCTGCTGCAAACTGGGATGGGGAGGTATGAGGTGGTTGCAAGTATGCAGCAGCAATGTGAGTAACCAGAGATCAGGTAAGCGCCAGCACTCCACTCCACCATCCACTACTGAACATTTTTAGAAGAGCTAATGGGCAACATGCCTCTTGGATAGGTGTCCTCTCAAGATCACCTGCAGAGGATTTGGCTATGTCTATGTTTCAGCATCCTCTATGATGTGGCAGATGATCTTAGGTACGTGCCCTGAAGCATGCTGCTCATTGGCATCCCCCAAAAAACTGTTGATACCTTCAAGCAATCACTTGGGTTACTTTGGAAAGCCCTGCAGGGAAAGAGCTGAGTGATGAAAGCACTTGCAGTGGCCAAACATCTTAGACCAGCTTGCTTGCCTCTCCCTTAGAATGTTTGTCCAATTCCCCCAGTGATGGCTAAAAGCACTATTGCTGTGCTTGCACAGAGAACAGTAAGACATGAGTTTTAGCCTCCTTTCATATCACCCTCTAAAATCTAAATGGAACTGCTTCTCGGTGCCAATCAGCACTTACTTATTTTGGCCAGTGGCCAGGGAGATCTTGACTGGTATGTGCGGGGGGCAGGGGAGGGCCCAGCCACTGATTGATGATGGGACAAGATCAGCTGTCTGTGCTGACTCTATGTAACAGCTGGTCCGCTCCTCCCCCCTCTGAGTTCCCCTTCCTCCCAATTCCCGAGAGGGTGCCTAAAGAGTCGGCTCAGCTTCATTAACATGTCTATCCCAGGGAAACGTTTCGGAGCACGTTTGAGAGTGGAAGTAATGAATGGGACAGCCTTTTGTATTAAACACAAAATCTGGCATAAGCTGTTAATGTTTGTGTTAATTCCATTAACTCAGTACCCACTTGCTCTAATGGGGAGTGCACCACATTCATTCTGTGCTATACGAATGGCTTGCAGAGCAGCCGGGGAAGGTTATATATAGGTATCCATCATAGCGTTTCATTCTCTCTCTTCTCTCTCTTGGTATCATTGCATTGTTGCTTGATCTGCTCTACCTGCTACAAAAGTCATGAAACCGTAGCTGGAAGGGAAGGTAGTCTGGAGGAACAGCAAGCCTGCCACATGTATCAGCTCCTTACAGATCAGCCTGTGCAATCCAGATCCCAGTGCAAGGGAGCAGATGCACTGGAGAAAGGTGCCTGCAGTGCAAATAGCGCATGGTGACTCAGGCAGGAAAGCCAAGATAGCAACAGCGCAAGACACAGATTGCAAGGAAGCCAAGACATAACCTACAGGGAGAAGGAAATACTCACATACTAGCCATAGTCAGAGCAGCCAGGCTTCTCAAGACAGTTCCTCAGAAACTTCTCAGGGATCCCTCAACGAGTTTGTCCTTAATGGCAAACAAGGTGCCTTTTCTGAAAGACAGCTTGCCTGCTGCTGCTACAGATATTTCTCTGCAATGAACAGCTACTTGCAACAGTGTTAAGCATCCTCTGAATCACACTCTCATTTCAAGAGAGGCAAATGGCCCCTTCCAATTTTGTGGGTCCATTCTCTAGCTGTGAAGTTTGGAGGATTTCCTCTAGGTTCATTGGGGGGCACGGGAAGGCAGTTTTCAGAGATGAACTCACTGGAACTCCAAGTGGCTCAGGACCACCACCTTTCCCTTCCCCTAAAATAGTTTGTTTAAAGGAGCATTCAGTATGGTAGGGAGGACAAATAGTGACCATCATAAAGCATCATGGCTGTAAGTGAGGGGGGAAACACCATTTTTGTGCCAACTGCTATTTTTCCTGTCAGAATGATCCTTGGGATGTGGCATGGACTGTGTGTGTGTGGGGAAGAGATAGAGGCCATTGGCCAATCAGGGCTGTGGGGAGCTCCAGTGAGTTTCCCCATGCTATAACTTTCATGCAAAAGAGGAGAGGCAGTATCACCTCCTCTTTTGCTCCCACCCTAATTCAGGCTGAACTTTCAACAGTTTGAAACTTCCTGCCAGCTTTAGCAGTGAGGCCTGAAAGATATGGACATGAACTAAGTGTGCTCCCTAAAACATACCTTAGAAATGTCTGCCATGCACTTGGTTTTCTGTGACAGATACGCAAAGGCTCCTCATCAAAGGAGTAAATATGGAAGAAAGGGCTCCTTAAGCCAAAAAAACTGGACCAGCCAGCCATTTAAATGGAGGACTGTACTGTAAAATAGGACACACAGCTACCCTATTCAAATATGTGATCTTATGCCTGCAGTCTCAAGCCGTCCAGTCCAGGGAATTAAGAGGGCTTCACTTTGGCCAACTCATGCCAGTGGGCCTGATTACCTTCCCCTCCCAGCCCCAACCACAAAAGTGCTTTAGGTACATTTGTAACAGATTACGGAGAGAACAATCAATCTTTCTTTTGGCCGTGGATGATTCCATGACAGTTTATGAAAGAATAGGATTACACAGTTATAAATTCTAGCTCTGGTAATTACATTCTGTCTCCTGAAATTCCCCCCAGAAAGTTCAATTAAGCCAAGGCCCAAGGTGTTCCGTTCCTGGCCTAGGACTGTTGTATAATGCTCCACACTGTTTAACAGCTGCTGCATTGCCCTGACAGTGGGGATGTTTCAAGGGTGTATGAGTTGACCTTGATATGTTCTCCCATTCCCATTGCCTAACTGAGAAGCTTTCAGAGGGAAAGCTGGTAGTCTTCTGATGTCACTCATTTACAGTAAGGCAAATGAAGCCTTGTCATTGCATTGCTCTGCCTATGACTGTTCACCAGCCATGTTCATTCTTAACGGAAAATTAATTAACAGAACAGGCTTTGCTCAGTGAACTCATTCCTTGCAAAGGCAGAGATGGTCTATTGCCAAACACAAGGCAGTGATTTGCTGTACAAGATAAGAGTAATCAATGTCCCATCTAGGAATGGATGAATCTGTCAATTTCAATTTTTTTTTGCATTTTATGAATCATAGAATAGTAGAGTTGGAAGAGGCCTATAAGGCCATCAAGTCCAACCCCCTGCTCAATGCAGGAATCCAGATCAAAGCATTCCCGACATATGGCTGTCCAGCTGCCTCTTGAATGCCTCCAGTTATGCACACTTTCCCTCAATGTTTGCCTTTTTGTACACATTTTTCGGTTTGAGAACTGTATTGCAATATTCAGAGAAGTGTTGATTTCGAAGGATAGTTGTGTTTCAATATGCATACTGTTTCAGAAAATGCGAATTGGGTAGGTTCACATTAATATGAGAAGAGAATCAAATGTCTTCCCCATCCCCTTGAATGCAAAGAACTTGAATGCTGGTAATTTGCTTGGATTGTATTGGTGAGAATTAGGAAGTGTCTACAACAGCTGTACAGATTTGTATGTGTGGGTGTTAATCAGTAAGATAATGAGCATAAAGCAGTTTGCAACCTGAAAAGAATTATTAGCTAGCTAAGTGCCAATCACATTTGGTGGACTGGAATAGCAGGTAGGGATGGAGAAGTCCTGCCTCTTTGCCTACTTCCTGTCATGGTCTTGTTCTTCAACTTGGATCCTTTCAAAGGGGGGGTCCTGAGGTGCCAAGGAACCTGAGACTGGAGAAGATCTCCTCCCTGGACCTACACAGAAAGCAGCCATGAAGGGACCCTGTTCTGCAGAGACTTCTCCATATTGTGAGGAAGAGGAACATTCCTGGGTATTTCTGTTAGTCTGCTGCAGCAGAGTCTTGTGACACCTTACAGATTTATCATGGCATACAACAACAATAACACCTTTGTTGACTAGAGTCCTACTTCATAGCTTCGGGAAGTGTTTTTCTCAGAATGTTTCCCTACCGATGTCCTTGGATACTCCTCAAAACTTACCTCAGTTCCAGACATCCCACCTTCATCATCAAGCCAGTCCCAGAACTGGCAGCAGCTGCATCAAGGGACTTCTCTGCACCCTTGGAACACACTTTTCCAGTTAGATGCCACCCCTTGAATTGAGATTTTTGATCTCCTCAAGGGGGGAAAGGACCAAGGCCACAACCTCCCTGCAGCTGAAGTTCAGCCCTGATAGATTTCTGGCCAAAGTTGAAACAACAGTTGGAGCTACATGCTTGCTACCCTTGATCTTGCTACTAGCTTTACTGAGTTGGGCTTTGTTTGTTTATTTGCTTGTTTGTTTGGAGGGAAGATGGCTTGGGAAATGAAATGTTAAGCTAGGGGGGAGGGGAGCTGAAGGGAGCATGGAATGATAATTAGAATAAAAGTTGGGAAGTGACACTTTCACAGATGTTAGAGACTGTAGAGGGGATTAGCTGGGTGTGAATGGATTTGGGGCAGGGGTGAGGAAACTATGACTCTATAGATGTTGGACTCTGTCCTGCCCAGAGTGAGAATCATGAAACGGAGGCGAGACTGGAATTAATTCATGTTTTATTAGAGTAACATCGAAGGCAAGGCATCTCATAGATTTCACTAAGTAGCTCACTGTAATCCCTAACTAGACTACTCAGGCTTACTCTGCAGCATGTAAGGAGAGTTGACTCAGCACCCTCATCAGGGGGGCATGGGCTTAAGTAGGAAAGGTTTTAGCCCGTAATCTCTGACTCCAGCGCGGAACCTCCCTCTGGCCAAGCCTCTTTTCTCAGCGTCGTGCACAGGGGGCGTACACACGTCTGCTCATTGGACAGTCTAGACTCCTCAGGTGCCGGCTCCATTGAAGGGGGAGGAGACATTTCTGGCAGGGAGGAGTTTGAAGGGCCAGACAAGGAATCCTGGGGTGGAGTTGGCGTGCGCGCAAGGTCTTGCTCCAACGGCTCTCCTCTGGTGCTTGGCAAAGGAGGTGGTCTCCAAGTGAGTGGGCAAATTTCCCGTGGGAATCAGAGAGTGGTTGGTAGTGTCTCCTCCCCCCAGATCTTCAGGAGCATCCTCCACATCTGACAAGTGACAACTCTCCCATCTGCAGAGCTGGGGGTGGGCCCTTGAAGAGCTCCCCCCCAGAGTCACTGTGCACTGGGAAGGGGCCCTGGGGGTCCCCCACCTCCTGATCCAGGCCCCCCTGGGTCACCTGGGGCTCGACAGACTCAAGCTCCCATCAGTCCAGCCAGCATGGCCAATGGATAGGGATGACGGAAGTTATAGTCCCACAACATCAGCTAGAAGGCTACCTATATCTGATTTAGGAGATTACCAATTCTGATTGCATTTATCCAGACAATAAAAACAAATGAAGGTTCCTCAAATAAACACACTCTCTCTGGTCTATCTGTGAAACCTGTGCTTAAAGGGTCAGAAAACTCTTACTCTGATCTCTACAGTTACACCCATCCATTTAGCACAATACAACAGTGACAATTCCATTCACAGTCCTGATGCCTCACTTGCCATTCTAGTCTCCTGATTTGTACCATTTGTCACCACCGCTACTGTTTTGCCAAAGGTTTTTCCCTTCCCTGAGGCAAGTAAGTTCGAGATCTGAATGACCATGAAACACACTGGTGAGGAAAGGAAATTTAAGTCCTTTAATGAAGCAAAAGCTATTGGTTGTGACAAGCAGGCACATTTAATGAGCACAGCTTTTATCTCATGTTCTCTGTTTTCCCTGCCGGAAGCCCCCAGACAGCAGATAGGAGAGATCCCTTTATGGCCCTGTTTGGATTTACTCTGTGCTGCCCTTCCCTGCAGGCTGGTGTCAAGCCTTCTGGCCGGTGTTGAGGCTTATCTGCTCAGATCAAGGGCCCAAAAGACCCTCTGGGAGGGGACATAGGTGGCACCTACATCTGTGAGATTTTTATCTTTCCCAGGGGCATGTCTTTAGATCTCACACTTTTGACTTTTGTTTATCTTACAAGCGCCTTGAGGGTGTGCTCACCAGAGCTGAGAATGCAGCTGTGAAGACTTCCCCTGCCCTCTCAGAGTATGTGAAAGTCTTCTTTCTAATGAGCTCATCCTGGTTGTTTTGACTAATTAAACAGCCTTTTCTGGTCTCTGTTTTTAGGCAGAGTGAAAAAGCTTCTGTCCTAGCTTTTTATCCTAAAGAGCATCAGAAAGCCTGCAATTTGAGTCAGACTCTAAACAGAACTTCCATACTAGGCAAGCAGTTTGCAAGGTAAAGTGCAGGACATGGAATAATGGGCTCAAGTTGCAGGAAGCCAGTTTTTGACTGAACATCAGGAAAAACTTCCTAACTGTTAGAGCCATACGACAATGGAACCAGTTACCTAGAGAGGTAGTGGGCTCTCCGACACTGGTGGCATTCAAGAGGCAGCCATCTGTTGGGAATGCTTTGATTTGGATTCCTGCATTGAGCAGGGGGTTGGACTTGTTGGCCTTATAGGCCCCTTCCAACTCTACTATTCTATGATTCTATGAAAAGCAATGAGCACCCTATAAATTAGAGGTATGAGACAAGAATTATGGGACGGGGGAATGGGGGCCATCTAGACCAGTTTTGTCCACTCTGATTGGCAGAGACTCTCTGGGGCTTCAAGCAGAGGCCTCCTTCTAACTGGAGATGCCAGGGATTGAACCTGGGATCTTCTGCATGCAAAGCATGGGTTCTACTACTGAGCAATGGTCCCTGCTATAAATAAATATTTAGGAAATTATTTCACTTTCAAATTTCAGAGTTTTCATCAAAGGAGGTCACAGTAAGACCATTATTTGTGCTGCAACTGCTTTAGTCTGACTGCGCTGTGCCCATCTCCATGGCCAACAGAGGCAGATTTATGCATGTCAAGTTAACATATGCTAATCTGCTTAATTGGCACCATTTCTATCATTTATGTAATTCAGCTTTTCTTGGTGCAGAAATTTGGGCTAAATTTTGATGGTTTCCTTTTCAAAAACAAACAACATAGAACACAAGAAAGAAAGAAAGAAAAGAAAGAAAGAAAGAAAGAAAGAATGGTTGTGCTTGTCCAGTAGCACCCTAGTATCAAAGAATTTTGTCGCTCATTTGAAACCAGACTAGTTTCTTTCTCTCTCCCTTTCCTTCCTTCCTTATCTTACTTTCAGCACTCATCACGTCCTTCTCATCAAGTGATCCACCTTTGATCTTTTTCCAAATAACATTTTTAGTGATTGGCACCAGAGACTCAATTCCTTCCTCTATCAAGAAATGCAGACTTGGCAGACAGTAGCCAGAAGAAACGGACAAATCTGCCTCTGCAAGTAGGCAGAAATGTGATTGTCCTCAGTCTATATATAAAATGATACAGTAGAGATGCTAATCTGGAACCCAGACACATCACTTACTCTGGCTTCTGGCCATGTTTCCATGTTCTATGGGCTTGTCTATGTAAATACATGGTAAATCTGTTTCTTGAGCATTTCACATGAATCTTGTATGCTTGAATATTGCTTGAATATTGAAGGCTCAGACATGACAATAAAATGTCTGCTCATGGAGACCTTAAGCATGATCCAGAGGCAGCTGAGCTGGAACTTTCTTCTTATTTTTCTATGTGCTGGGAAGTTTTTTCAAAACACAAACCAACCAACCAATCAGTCAAGAGAAACATCCAATCATGTAGTCTGAAGTGGTTCAACCCAGAAAAAAATAGTCTAGTAAGTTCATCATAATGGCAAGCATGCTTTTTGGGTAGTCCAGCTCTCAGACTGATAGCAATAGGTTCCATCTACTTACGCACCTAAAACCAATGCTTCCTTTTTAAACTATACTTTTATTAGAATATTTCCATATTTGATTTGTACAGAATAATCTACAATGAGGGAAGGGACATTTAAAGCTGGCTTATACTAATACACTCTGTGGCGCAGAGCGGTAAGCGGCAGTAACGCAGCCAAAGCTCTGCTCACGGCCGGAGTTCGATTCCAACGGAAGGAGGAAGTCGAATCTCCGGTAAAAGGGGTCGAGGTCCACTCAGCCTTCCATCCATCCGTGGTCAGTAAAATGAGTACCCAGCATACGCCGGGGGGTAAAGAAAGGCCAGGGAAGGAACTGGCAAACCCACCCCATATATGCGGTCTGCCTAGTAAACGTCACAAGACATCACCCTAAGAGTCGGAAACGACTCGCACTACAAGTATGGGGACACCTTTACCTTTTTATACTACCTATCTCCAATCTCTGAGATAGTTTGCCTCTGAATACCATTTGCTGGAAACTACAGGTGCGGAGAGTGCTGTTGCCCTCAGGTCCTGCTTGCAGGCTTCCCATAGGCATCTGATTGGCCACTGTGAGAAGAGGATGCTGGACTAGATGGACCTTTGGCCTGAACCAGCAAGGCTCTTATGTTCATATGCTGAGTCAGACCAATTATCCAACTATTTCATCATTGTCCACTCTGACTCTTCAGAGTCTGAGGTCTTCTCCTTTACCTGATTTGTCCCCATTCCATAATTTCTGTTATAAAACACTAACAACTCCCATCCCCTTCAAATTTTAAGTTTTCAGATGCTTTGATGTTTCTGAATGTTAGATGGGCCAGAGTGCCTCTAACAGGAACTCCAACCTAGGAATGGGACCTGTTGGCCGGTGCCAGTTTGAAAGCATTCCGTCAACCTAACAGACATATTGATTCAAGTTTGTTCTTTGTCAGCTAGCCTCTGCTTTCACCAATCCAAATATTGATATTATTGATATTTTAAAGGAAATATACATAATTTTACAGATTGATTTTTAAAAGGAAATGTTGATAAATGAAAGAAAATATTGATAAAATTATCATTCTTATATAAATATTTGAGCAACGGATTTCCTTTTTTAAAAAAATATCTGTTTTACATAAAAATCCAATCAGCAACAACAGAGAATAAGCAAATTAATGGAAAATTCTGCACTACATCCAAATTGGTGGAATTTAAGCACATCCCTACTCCAACTCAAATGAATGCCTTTGATGCCTGCAAGGTTAATAAGAAACTGACAGGAAGTCAGACAGATTGCCATGAGATGTCAGATGCCGACAGCTCCCCTCCAGGGTTTCTCTAGGATGCCCAGTACTAAGTAGGTTCAGGCAGTATCCTGAGAGATAAGTCGATTGACACCACCGCTGTGGGAAAATTGCCTACGTATTGAGCTTCAGTCATTAACTGGAGAATTCCCCAGGGTTGCAGTGTTTCTTTGCATGCATGAGGTCTGTTTTCTGAGCAACTACATGTCATATGAATCTTGTCATCTCTGTTATTAACTCGGCTGAGAATTCACAAGTCCCTCTGCGTGAAACAATATATACACTAGAGGAAGGAGCTGGAATATGTAAATCTTTGCTTAGGGAATCACTTTCTTTTCTGGGCAAAGAGCAAATCGTTTAAAGGATCTATCTAAGCAATTTCATTGCAGGCAATCTGCAAAAAATAGATTTAATTAATTATCTTCTGTCCATTTTTTTAAAAAAGACAGAGAATGGAAATGTTTGCATACTGGATGGCTCAAAGCGCTGGCACTGGATCCCTGTGCCTAATAAGCCCTTTCCACATGAGAAATGCAACACGTGTGGTTTGGGGGAAAGTGGAATTGTAGCATCTGGTCCTGCTCCTGACCTATGCATGTCTAGCAGTCTGTGCAAACAGATCCTGTGTGCATACAAGCTATGTGTATAGGCTGTATGCATGGGTTTAGGAACCCTGAGAAAAGCAGAGTACCCAGTGGTGTGGACAAACCTGTGTAAGTACAGTTTGTATGTGCTTGAAGGATAGCCCATATGGTGCCCTCCAGATGTTATCAGACCATAGCTCCCATCACCCTTGACCATTGGCCATGATGGCTAGAACTGATGGAAACTGAAGCTCAAGAACATCTGGAGGGCACCATGTTGGTTACCCTTTAGGCCCTGTTTGCACATTCTATAAATGGAGGGGGGGGTTCTTGATCACATGCAGTGAACCCTCGGAGCTGTTGTTGTTGTTATTATCATCATCGGCTTTGTAAAACAAAAAGTCTCTAAGCAACTTGGCAAAATAAAATACAGTACATAAAACCAGGAAAAACAACAACAATACAAAATCCATAACATGCTCATCCAGCAACATATTAATAAGGACCATGTCCTACTCAACCCACTAAAAGATAAGTGCCAATATAGGAGGCAACATTAACCAAAGGCCTAGATGAACAGAAGGGTCTTAGCCTGGCACGTTAAGTCTACCAAGGATAGCACTAGGTGGGTCTCCTTGGGTCTCCTTAGACTTCATAATGAACACATGGCTGCCTGGCATGCACAGTCCCCCTCTCACCCCCCATGCATTTTCATATGTCTGGAAAGACACAGTCTTCTTAATATCTTTAGGGAGGAGGGAGGGTGCTGCTGTGACCCTGCTGTCCTCTACACTTGTTTCTTCTTCCTGGTTTTAATGAGTCTCTTTTCAAAAACCAGTAGAGCAAGGCTGGATTAAATATCGGGCCAAGGAGACCATGGAGTAGAGATCCAGTTGTGCTGTGTCTCCAACCAGAATTCACTTATGTGGTCAGAACTTTCAGATATAGTAAGTGTGCTCATGCTTTTTGTGTGCTTGTATCCTTTAAAATTCACTGCTCCATGACTTCCGGGAAGGGTGACTTCGCTTGTGCCTGCTTTTGGGACGGGCTCCCGCCTCAAAAGAAGCTTATTCAGATATAAATCAGTCAGAACATTTTTTTTTTTGACTGATGAAATTTCTCCCGGGCAGGGAGAAACGTAGAGATCAACCTCAAAGCCTGTTTTTGTTGGGAGGACTGGATTTCATTAATTTATGAGATAAGGTCCAGCCAACAATGCCGGACGGACTTCCTAACAAGCTCTATCTGCTTAAGCGATACGTTTATCTTTTCTTTAAAGAGAGAATGGACTAACAGGCAAGCACCCTTCTTTCTATTATTTTTTTTACTTGGTTTAAATTGTTGCAGCAAAAGGAGATTTGTCAGATTGATCGGCTTTGGACAACTTCTGGGTGAGATATAGCTCTTCTCTGTTATTCACGAAATTAACAGCTTATCTCTGTTTCTGTCGCAAAAAGCTGTCCTGGAAGTGCATTCTAAAGATAATAAACAGAAGAGGGATTTCTATTCCTGATTTCTATTCCGAGGAATATTATATTGTCTGGGACTATTCTCTTTTTGGTCTATTTTATTTTGACGAATCTGCTTCTTCACGACGCCACTAACTGTTTTGATGCTGGGAACTAAATTTGTTTTGCATTCTTGAACATAGAGAGATAAGGCAGGTTGCTCTGTTTATACTGTGATGTCATCAAGCCTGGAATATTAACCCAATTGTTGCTGAAATAAGAAGTGGTTCTTCTTTATTTTTGTTTTGCTTTGTTTTCGTGGTTTTAAAAATGGCAATCAAGAAAGTGGCTGAGAATCTGGAAGTAATTATGTTTCAGAAAATAATGGATGAGATTGAGATAACGAAACAAACCCTGCGACAGGGTAGTAAGGAGCTGAAAATTGAACTGAGCAAAATGACGCAGGAGCTTAAAGAAATAGGGGATCCTGTGAGAGAGGAGAATGAGATCAGAGATGAGAAAAGAAAAAATAAAGGGAAGATACAAGCCCTGGAGATTGGAACAAATGTGGAATTGGAAAAAGATCTGGAGTTTATGGATTTTAGAAATAAAATCTACTGTTTGGAATTTAACGTTATCTCTGAAGAAATTAATGAAGATATTAGAGATAAAGTTATCAATGGCTTGGATAATCTTCTGGACTGGAATGATGTGATGGAGCTTGATATAGAGAAAATCTATGGAATTAACTGCAGCCATGTGACAATGGAAAAACTCTTAAGAGATGAGCCAGTGCATTTTGTAAAAAAGAAGAACACAGATATGACTTTACAACAGTATTTCAGCAACTTATTCAGAATGGATGGCAAGAAAATATTTGGGATAGAGGAAATTCCCATCAGACTCTTATTATATGACTATGGCTACAACAGCAAGATTATTATGGAATACTGATAATGGAAGATTGGACACTGAAATTACTGGACTTAACAGGACTATTGAAGATGGAAGATGGAACTAATAGGGATAATGGAGTAATGGCTATTGAAATTATTGGACCTAACAGATTCTGATGAGATGGATTAATCGAAATGTTTATTTGGACTATGGTTATGACAATAAGATTATTATAATTATTAACGAGATGGATTAATTGACATGTTTATTTGGAGAAAAATTGATAGATATATTTCTTGAATTGAAACCTCTCTTTGACTTTTTGTGGAAAGAATAAAGTAATGTTTATGAGATTTGATGATTAATTAAGATAACTACTGGAGGAAAGTGATTTTATAATATGATTTAAGAGACAGGATTGTTATATATTGTAGACCTATAACTGATTTGATATGTGACAAATGGGAAGTCAACATTTTATTTTTTTTTGTTTAATCATTTTTGTTTTGTTTTGTTTTTTGTCTTTGAATGTTTTATGATTTTGTTTTCTATGTTTTATGAAAATTTGAATAAAAATTATTGTAAAAAAAAAAAAAAATTCACTGCTCCAGGTGGTAGAGTTTGAGGAGAGAAGATCACAGGCAGGGGAAAAGGCTGTGAGACACTTGTCAATATGCCCCACCCAGCTGGTTCTGCAGTTCACAGATTCTACTCGACCCTTAAACAAGTTAAATATCTCCATGGCTGAGAAAGAAAATGCAGTGATGGCTTCTCCTGCTGTAGGCTTCTTTTGGCTCCATTGCTCTCCTGTGAGACAAGACGAGGTCATCACTTCTTCTCGACCCAGAGGGGGAGCAGGTGCCCTCTGAAGGGAGCCCACTCTGACTGCTCCACTCTGATGTTAAATGTACAAGGTGGCCAAGGGTTGTTTTTATCTTTTTAAATTTCCAAAATAAGGGTCTCATGCTGCTCACAGTAGCATATGCCCCTCTCTGCCTGTACTTCCTAGAAGAGTGTCAGAGCAACACAATATGCAACGTTTGGCATTGCTGTGAAGCCACTCCAGGAAGTGTGGCAAGAGGAAAACAGCCAGTCACACTTCCGGTCACATGGCAGCTAAAACTGCTTACTCCACTCTGAGTGGCATGAGACCCTTCTTTTAAATATGGTTAAAACAGGTCAAAGCAATCCTCCCCTACCTGATACATTTAAAGTAAGTGGCGGCCTCCACTCTCTCCCCTTTCTGAGAAGGACCAAAACCCCTCAGCCAGCTTGGAGGCCCCAGACTGATCTGAGCAGCACCTCTGCTCTGGTTACAATGAAAGAACCAGGGACACATGAGGATGTCTGACAAGGAAAAAACAGCATTGAGCCAGGCTGCCTGTTCAGGGGCATTTAGCAAATACTGCTTGACTTCTGCAACCAGTCTTAGACACTCTTGTAGGCATAAGGAAAGGAGCCAGTAAAAAAAAGTTGACAAGTCTGCCTATGTGACAAAGTGCAAGCTTTCTCTACAGGGCAGTTACTATTGTGCAGACCTGTGTGTGTCTTGAGAGAGAGAGAGAGGAGCATGGCATTTTAAGGATCTACACATTGACTTTCAAAACAAAAATTCTCCCATGTTTTTTACGATGGCCGTGTGCCTTACTTTACAGATGACAATCCTGTATTTGAGGGGGTCTTCAAATTTTAGGGATGCAGAACCAGTGGCTCTCCAGGTGTTCCTGCACTACAACTCCCATCTCACCTGACCATTGGCTGATCTGGCTGGGGCTGATGGGAGTTGGAGTCCAACAGCATCTGGAGGGTCACAGGTTCCCTATCTCTGCTCTGTTTGAATGGCTCACTAGTCTAAGGCCAGTTGAAGAATAAAGAACCGCAAGGAGTCTTGAATTTGCTCATCAACTGTTTGCATCTGGACAGTAGACTGAGGAGACCAACAGGTCAGAATCTTCCCCACTATGGCGAGATGCATTGTTTCAACATTTGCATATAGCAAATGCAAATTGGTGTTCTCTTTTTTGGTGATGCATTTGGTAATCATTGTTTCTATATTTGCATATAACATATGCAAATTGGTGTCCTCTTTCTTGGCAGTTCTTTTTTATGATGCTTTAGGGACCATCCCAAAGCTTTCCCAATGTGGCTTGCAATCTATATTTAAAAAAACTATGTGTGCATGTGCATCATTTTAAACACTGAATAGAAGCATAAATATAATTCCTAATCTAGAGTATTGTCACAGGTAACACATTGTTTCCATTTAAAACAGAAATAACAGTTTAAGAATCCAGCCCACCATTTTTAACCAAAGGTACGTTGAAATTAAAAAAGTCTTTTAAGAGGATCCCTAGCTTGAGGAGAGTCAAGGAAGTGAGAAGGTTTGGGCGGGGGGGAACAGGAGGAGAAACAAGGCTGTTTGGTAATTGCATCTACCCTGGATTGCACACCCCATAGCTTTTGCAATGTGTCGCTTTTTCTGAATGCTCAACTGCACAGCCTTCACATTATTTTAACCTACTTTCTCTGTAGCAAAGAGCAGCGGAAGTGAAACCTCATTTCTCATGGGAAAACTGAACACTCCTTCTAAGTCCATCCTTCCCTCTTTCCCCAATATGCCACGCAACAGCCGAAGGGGATAGGAATCTAGCATGAGTTAGTTATTGCCTGTACACCTTTGAACCTGCCTTTCGATAACACAAACCTGACGGTGGTGGGGGAAGCACAGCTGCTCCATTCTTCTCCTCTAATTCCTAGTTTGTCATCCCTGCCTGCCACCCTGCTTTGTACAGACTCAGCAAGAGGGCAATACAGTTATATAAGCACAGAGAGGAAAAGGGGGGGGATCTATCATATTCATTTCCCACCCAGATAGTCTGTTTTACATGTTTGCAGCCTTTTTCTGGCTGCCTCCACACCACTCAAAATGTTGAAAACCTTTCATCCATGGGTAGGGTGGCCCAGGCACAAAGGGAGGCAGGGATCCTGCTTCTTTACTAGTGGCACAGAAGAGATAGTTTCAGCAGGTGTAGGTTACTGAGTTTTCCTCTTCTACACAACTATTAAAGCTGCAGCCTTATCCTGTTTTGCACCTAGCTGTCCTATCCTGATTTAATCTGAAGGAAGCAGATTTGGGAGTTTTAGATCAGCTGGCATCCCCTGAGTCTTTGGGCGAGGAGGACTTGGGGCTGTTGTGTAAGTGTCCCAGCTGAAATGTAATTCCTTCCTCTGACCAGCAGCCCTGGTGGTGCAGCAGGAAGGATGGCACTAGGCTCCAATCCAATCCATACTAGGGATTAGGGTTGCCAGGTCTCTGGTTTTTGCCTGGGGACTCCAGTTTTTTTGGGTCCTCTTCCAGGTCTCTGGGTGAGTCACCTTAATGTGCAGACTATTAGCTTTCATGCTTTTAAAAATTAGGTTTCTAGGTGTTCTGGTTCAAAAGATATAACCCAAAAAGTCACACACACCCTCAACTTCTGTTAGTATCGGCTGCTCTAATCTCTGCCCTTTCAGGTTTTTAGTCAATAAGTGAAGTCAGGGTTGTGATTGACATGATTTGTTAACCTCCAGGTAATACCTAAGCCCACAGTTTCCTTTTCCTGCCTGTCTCACATCAGGAATTCAGTAAACATACAGCTTTCAGCAGCATAAAGAGTACTTTCTCTGTACAGGATTGGGACTTGCATCTGAGTAAACATGCTTAGGATTGCACTACAACAGAAGTTCACAGCAGGATCTTGGTAGGCATAAAGTGTATATGCAGGGTTTTTTAATTACTTGCAAAAATGGCATATTATACATGTTATCTTTCAAATAATTTTTGAACATAAGTTTTAAAAAGTGTACATGCTGCAGTGTTATATTTTTCTAATTAAGAAGTCGAACAAGTTTAAATTTTACTGGACTGTTGAAGAGTAAATTTTCTGGGAGTAAAGCTGCAATGCTAATTCCACATACCTGGGAGTAGGACTTACTTTAATTAATTTATTTATATATTATTTTATTTATATCCCGCCCTTCCTCCCAGCAGGAGCCCAAAACACTTTGAGAACAAAAGCACTAAAAACACTTTAACCATCATAAAAACAGATTTTAAAATACGTTAAAACAAAACATCTTTAAAAACATTTTTTTTAAAAAGCTTTCAAGACTTTTTTTAAAAAAGGTTAATTTTTTTTAAAAAAACATATTAAAAAGGAATTCCAACACAGAAGTAGACTGGGATAAGGTCTCAACTTAAAAGTCTTGTTGAAAGAGGAAGGTCTTCAATAGGCACTGAAAAGATAACAGAGATGGCACCTGTCTAATATTTAAGGGGAGGAAATTCCACAGGGTAGGTGCCGCCACGCTAAAGGTCCATTTCCTATGTTGTGCAGAACATACCTCCTGATGATAGTATCTGCAGGAGGCCCTCACCTGCAGAGTGCAGTGATCAACTGGGTATATGATAAGACGGTCTTTCAGGTATCCTGGTCCCAAGCTGTATGGGGCTTTGTACACCAATACTAGAACCTTGAACTTGGCCCGGTAGTAAATGGGCAGCCAGTGGAATTCTTTCAGCAGTGGGGTGACATGTTGGTGATACCCTGCCCCAGTAAGCAGTCTCGCCACCGCATTTTGCACCAGTTGCAACTTCCAGACCAACCTTAAGGGCAGCCCCACATATAATGCATTATAATAATCCAGCCTGGAGTTTACCAGTGCATGGACAACAGTGGTCAGGCTATCCTGGTCCAGAAATGGCCGCAGTTGTCTTACCAGCTGAAGCTGGTAAAAGGTGCTCCTAGCCACTGAGGACACCTGGGCCTCTAGCGACAAAGATGGATCCAGGAGCACCCCCAGACTATGAACCTGCTCTTTCAGAGGGAGTACAACCCCATCCAAAGCAGGCAACTGACCAATTATCTGAACTCGGGAATCAGCAACCCACAGTGCCTCCATCTTGCTAGGATTCAGACTCAGTTTATTGGCCCTCATCCTGTCCACCACCGAGTCCAGGCAGCGGTCAAGGGCTTCCACGGCCTCTCCCAATTTAGATGTTACGAAGAAATAGAGCTGGGTATCATTAGCATACTGCAGACAACTTGCCCCAAATCTCCTGATGACTGCTTCCAAGGGCTTCATATAGATGTTAAACAGCTGGGGGGAAAGATGGTGCCCTGCGGCATCCCACAGCACAACTGTCAGGGGGCCTAAAGACAGTCACCCAATGCTATTCTCTGATAACGACCTTGGAGATAGGATCGGAACCACTGTAAAACAGTGCCTTCAATACCCATCTCACCAAGTTGGCCCAGAAGGATACCGTGGTCAATCGTATCAAAAGCCGCTGAGAGAGCAAGTAAGAATAACAGGGTCGCACTCCCCCTGTCCTTCTCCTGATAAAGGTCATCCATCAGGGCGAACAAGGCCGATTCAGTCCCATAACCAGGCCTGAAGCCAGAATTCCAGAATGGGTCAAGATAATCTGTTTCATCCAAGAGTACTTGCAATTGCTGTGCCACAACCCTCTCAATCACCTTCCCTAAAAAGGGGGTATTTGCAACCGGTCGGTACTTGTCACAAACCAATGGGTCCAGGCTGGGCTTTTTCAGGAGTGGTCGGATCACTGCCTCTTTCAAGGTGGCTGGAACCACTCCCTCCCACAATGATGTGTTGACCACACCCTGGATCCACTTGGTCAATCCCCCTCGGCAAGCTTTAATAAGCCAAGAAGGGCAAGGGTCGAGAGGACACGTTGCTGGCCACATAAGTGCAAGCACCTTGTCTACGTCATCAGGCCACATCAACTGAAACCGTTCCCAAGAAGTTGCAGCAGGCGTTCCACTGGACACCTCATTGGGGATTACAGTAGATGTGGATGGGGCATCAAGACTGCTACGGAGGCGAGCAACTTTACATTCAAATTGCCTTGCAAACAATTCACAGTGGGCCTCCGAAGGGTCTAAAACTCCATTTCCTGGAGCTGATGTCAACAGACTCCTGACAATATGGAAAAGCTCCCCTGGACAGCTACTTGAGGTTGCGATGGAGGCACAAAAGTGGCCCTTCTTTGCCACCCTCATCGCCACATAGTAGGCACACTTATAATGTTTTACTTGTGCCCGATCAGCCTCACAGCACATCTTTCGCCTCTTGCACTCTAGCTGTCATCCAGCTTGTTTCATTGCCCATAGCTCACTGGTGTACCAAGGTGCAAACCGGGCTCCACAATGCTGGAGAAGGCGCTCAGGGGCAACCATGTCAAGGTGCAGGCACTCACAGCCAGCTCCAAGACAGAGTGGTTTCCTGGCGACTGAGATGGAAGTTCTGTAGACCACAACAACTCCTCACCCCTGTCCCTGCAGCCTATGCTGGTGTTGTACCAAGTATCCAGGTGGGCAAAGCTGGGTCAGATCAACTCCCAGCTCACCCACCCAGGTGTCAGTAATGCACACCAAATTGGCACCTTCATCCACAATCAAATTATGGATGAGAGTGGTCTTATTGTGTACCGATCTGGCATTAAACAACAACACACACAGGCCAGTGGGCACAGCAGATGAGCAACGAGAAACCCCTCCATGAGAGGAGTGGGAGCAAGGAAAAAGGTGCAGATAGCCTTGCCCTCGTCTTCTATGGTAATTCACCATATCCCCATGGCTATATTTCCTTCTACCCATGATCACTGAAATTGGAGTGGCATCACCCATGTTCCTCCTTCCTCCATGTTCCAAGCCTTTTAAGTTGAGACCTATCCCAGTCTGCATCTGTGTCAGAATTGTTTAATATGTTTTTAATAATGTTTTTAACCCCTTTTAAGGTTGTTTTTTTAAATTGTTTTTAATGCTGTTTTGTATTAATGTATTTTAAGATCTGTTTTTATGAAGTGTTAAAGTTTTTTGGTGCTTTGTTTGCCGCCCTGGGCTCCTGGTGGGAGGAAGGGTAGGATACAAATTAATTAATTAATTAAATAAATAAATAATAGACATGGTTAGGATTGTGCTGAAAATCAATGGGACTTTTGAGTGAATATAGAAAAGGATTGTGTTGCAAATCTTTTCCCCTCTAATCGTTTTTTAAAAAGCAGTTAGGCATGGCTTACTTAGATGTCACTGCTTTTATTTGGCAGGAAACTAATACTTTAAAAAAATGTTCTGCAATGACCAACTGGTTTTGACAATATACTATTATATGGGGTGTATGTATTTGTACATATCCAGTGTGTGTGTATGTGGAATATTTCCAACAACCCTGTGAGGTAGGGTTGGAAACCAATGCAGCTCACAACAAGAAATAAATCCATTTAAAATCCAATAACCATAAAACAAGTATAAAACAGTTGCAAAACAGCTTAAAGTGGCATGATTCTGAATTTTGGATTGGGTGAGTGAAGTTCCTTATCACTGAATTGCAGTCCTGTGCATGCTTCCCTGTTTAAGCCCCATTGAATACATTGGGACTTGCTTGTGAGTAAACATGCATAGGATTACACTATAAATTTACAGGTTGTGTACATATCTTTGAAATTCATGCTTATATAAATATTTCTTCATACTATGTCTTGATATGTATCTGATTTCACACTATGGTTGCAAAATATTTACAAATTATTTCCTCTACATTTTAAGTGTGCCCTTCTTCCTTGGGGTGGCCATGGCCCCCCTCCATTATTTTTACCCTAATGGGCAGAGTAGGCTGAGAGACGTAGCCCATGGTTACCCAGTAAACTTTGTAGCTTATTTCCATTTTAAAATGTAAGTAAAATGATTTATATGCAGACAAAGTTTATGCAGATCCACATAATACATTTCAAGCACATCCAACTCACATTTAAAGTGCATGACTTCCCCCAAGTATCCTGGGAAGTGGTCAAATGGTCTGACTTGGTTTAAGGCAGATTCCTTTGTTCCTAAAAGAGGAAAGAAATCCAAGGGCCACAGTGACTTCAAAATTTATGTATTTTATTTACAACATTTATTACTGCTTTATTGTAAAAAAACCTCAAAGCAGTTTATAGAAGGAATTAAAACAATAAAGTTATTGGCAAAAACAGTTAAAGGCAGGCATTTAAAAACATTCAAAGTAATAAAACCCATAATGAATTAAAAACAGATAAAAAAACACAGTAGCTTCTAGATGCCTGGGTAGGCTTGCCTAAACAAAAATGTTTTTAGCAGATGCCAAAATGAGTACAATGAAGTGCCTGCCTAATGTAAATAGGCAGGGAGTTCCAAAGTGTAAGTACTGCCACACAAGAGGATCGATTTTTGACAAAAGCAGAACAAGTACTATGTGGAACCCGTAACATGGAAAACACACCTGGCAAATCAGCAACCAGTGCAGATTTCAGAGCAAAGATATTATGTGCTGATAGGGTCTCACTCATGTCAGCAATCATGCCACAGCAGTCTGCACTAACTGCAGCCCCTGGGTTAGGTTGTGCTGCATGGGGATTTCTGTGACCTTGGCTGATTGGCTGTCAGAATTTTTTTTAGGGAATCTGACTGGTTGTGGGATGCTGAGTTTTCTGTCTTACTCATAGGAATCTTGTTGTGGTTGGTATGGTATGGCATTTAGGAAATCATCACTGTCTTTTATTTTTGTTTTTCTGTTTTCTTTTCATTTATCTCTGACCTCACTCCCTTGCATCCATAGAAACAACAGTGGTTCCATGTGCCCAGCTTAACCCTTTAAACCCACCAGTGATGCACTTTGTTGGTTACATGACAGTTTGTTTCTTGCTCAATAGTGATAAAAGAGAATTCACATACTGGGAAGTGTGGCTTCAATTGCTGTTGTTCCCAAGCTACTATCTGTGAAGGTAGACCAAACCATATGTGTTTTCTCTGTGTCAATTATTACTCACTGGAGTTTATAGCAGCCCACAGGGTAGGCAGGAAAGGGTAGAGAATCTTCTTACTCATTTCTCAAACCTCTCTCTGCAGTGAAGGGTCAAGTCTGTAAAGAAGTTTGGAGCAGAGACTTTAAAAGGCAGGCAGGACATTCCAAGCAAGGGGTTGCCAACCCTGCTTGGATATGGATACCAGAGCTTGGAAGTAACTCGTTATTTTTAACGAGTTACTTGTAATTCGTTACAATTTTAAATAACGAGTGGGTAATTCCATTACATTTGGCAAGTAACGGAACAACTAGTAATTTCCCTACTTTTCAGCTGCAACTTTAACATTTCCACGTTAGGTTGCACGTTACTTGGGGGCGGGAACAAGGGGAAGACAGCTCCTGGCTGTGATTGGTTAACACAAGACATGTGCCTCACACTGATTGGACCTCTGCGCAGACTCTCTCTTCCCTCGTGATCTGTGTTAGGATGCACGAGGGAAGAGGTGAATAGGCAGGGCCTGCTAGCGTCTGACAGGATAAAATGGACGCCGGAGGAAAAAGCCAGGGCAAGGACAACGGAGAAGGCAGCAGCAGAATGGCGAAGAGCTGTGGAGGTGAGTGACGATGATTCGTGTGTGTGTGTGTGTGTGTGTGTGTGTGTGTGTGTGTGTGTGTGTGTGTGTGTGTGTGTGTGTGCGCCCCCGTGGCACCTTTCTGCCCCCTGCAGCACCGTTCTGCCCCCCCCACTGCCTCTCCTTGCCTCTGCCGCCCCCTCCATCAATCACAAGGCACTTCTGAAACTTCGGCCTTCTCTTCCTTCCCCCCCTTTTTGAACTCTCCCCCTTGTTCCCATGCCTACCTGTGTGCTGTATTTATCCAGACAGAGCACTCCTGCCTTTTAAAATGCCGGCTAGCTTTTTATTGTATATTTATTTGAACTCCATCTTTCTTTTTATTTGTATTTTTGTCCTGTTTAATCACAAGACTGAATTGTATGTGGGACAAAAACTGTCTCAGTAATAATAATAATAATAATAATAATAATAATAATAATAATAATAATAATAATAATAAAAAATCATTAGGCGTATAACAAATGGCTTAAGGCTGATTTTTTTGTTCTTGGCAGAGATGAGGTGAGAAGTAGGGTCCTTGCAGCTCCTCCTCTCAGTCCCCCAGCTCTCAAACTCATGTTCTGTGAGAAAGAGAGAGATTCCCAGTCCCAGAGAGAGATAGACTGCTGACAATCTCTGCTAATATCTATACAAATGTACATAACATGCATCACCTGAACTCACATGATCTAGAGTTACCTTAGATCTTGCAAGATTTGCAAATGAGAAGCAATAGGGTTATATTAGTTCTGATTGTCTATTGGGCTATCATAGGTTATATGTTTTTTTCATTTTCTATGGCAAAAACTCCAACTTCAGTGGAATTTATGTGATGTGTTCTAATCATTTGAATTTGGCTAATGAATGCTTTATTCTTTCATCAGAACTTTAGCAGTAGTACTAAAATATTAATAAAAAAGAAAAGGGAAAGAAAAAATACTTTACATACATCATTCAGCTGTATTGCTAATTATAGATATAGATATAAAAGATAAACGGCATTTTGTCAAAAGTATTTTTGTCTACATTTTATACCTCATCCTTGGTTTTCCAAGCTTGGCATGGAATGCTTCTCATACAGAATGAATTTGAAATGCTGCATATTTATTATCATAATCATCATATTCAAAATAAAAAATATATATGTACCGCCTTCAAGTTGATTCCAACTTATGGTGACCCTATGAATAGGGTTTTCATGAGGCTGAGAGGCAGTGACTGGCCCAAGGTCACCCAGTGAGCTTCATGGCTATGTGGGGATTTGAACCCTAGTCTCATTTTGTTCTCACAACAACCCTGTGAGATAGTAGGTTAGACTGGCCCAGGCAGGGATATTCAGTGAGCAAAAATGATGCAAATAGGATCTCTTTTAATTGTGCTATCGACCTGCTTACTTCCACTCTGACTGGGGGATCTTGCAGCATGGGGAAGAGATGGGGGCACATCACAGCTGAAGTTCACCCATATAGGAGCATTATCTCTTGTTTATTACAGAGACGCCTGTTGCAGGTTTTGCTGCTGAGAGCAGCAGTCAGTTAGTGCGGCCACTTGAGTCACAGCTTGTTGATCCTGAGGAGGCAAAACTAGAAAGTGAGGTTCAGAAAGGAGGCCCTGTGCATGAGGAGGAGGAGAGCATGAAGCGGTGCCAGTTGCCCACAGCCACATCTGCAGAACAGCAAGTACCATGGTTTGGCTTTGAGAAAGCTTGTACATTTGTGAGCCAGAGTGGGGAAAATGTTGTTGTACGATGCAGTTACTGTCTTCCAAGGATCAAAAATCTGAGATCAGCTGTTTCCTCCTCATCCAATGTGAAGAAACATTTTGAGGTAAGCCTTTGTCATGCTGGTCCTCAAAGAGTGTCCATTGTCTATTTATGTTTAAATTGTGAAGTTCCTCTTCCATTTTTTCTTGGATTCATGCTTTGTTCTTCTTCCTCAGAGGGCACACCCTGACAAGCTGAGAGCAATTGAAGAAGCAATAAAGGCAAGGAGACGTGGCCTTCCTGAACCAATGCATGACACCCCTCCTCCCAAAATGCTGAAGCAGCAGCAGACAACCCTTGAGAGGTGGGGATCTGGCAGGGAGCCTGTCACCCAGAGCAATCTCGACGGGAGAATCATTGATTTCATTGTAGAGGAGACATTACCACTTCAGACTGTGGACAAACCATCATTCATTAATCTGGTTCGCACTGGACTCCCCAAAGATCTCACCATCATATGTGCCAAGACTCTGAGAGACAGAATTGAGAAGAGAGCATGCCACATGAGAGAAACTCTTGCAAACCGAATGGGTGCTGTGGCATATATAGCAACCACTGCAGATTGTTGGACCAATGGCAAGAAGAGTTACTTTGGGGTAACAGCCCACTGGATCAACCCAACTACCCTGAAACATGAGGTCGGGGCCTTGGCTTGTAAGCGTCTGAAGGGGCGCCATACATACGATATCCTTTCAAAAGCACTGCATGATGTACATGTGCAGTACAGGATCCACAACAAAGTTATGTGCACTACTACAGACAATGGCTCCAACTTTGTGAAAGCATTCAGAGTTTTCATGGCCAAAGAACCAGTGCAAGCTGCAGGCACCAGTGACGATGATGGTGATAACCAGGAGGAGGAGGAGGCTGAGGTGGAGTTTGTGCCTATCTGTGAGATCCTGGACACAGGACCTGAGGCAGAGGAAGAAGCTGCAGACTCAGGAGAGGATTTTGTTTTACCACCACACCAGAGATGTGCTAGCCACACCCTCAACCTTGTGGCAACACAAGACATAGAGGCCATGCTTTCTGACTCCTCCAAAAGTAGTCTTCTTGGTCCTTTCAAGAAACAGTTTCGTTCCTTGATGGGAAAGTGCAGCAAGTTGTGGTCCAAGCAGAACCAGTCAGCCCAGATTGCTGAGTATATCCATGCGCAATATGGTGTGTATCTGAAGGTACCGAATAAGAGCAGGTGGAATTCCACCTTTGATGCGTTGAAGCAACTACATGAGCTCCTGTCAACTGTGCCACTAAAAATGCATGCCATAATGGACCGCTGCTCCTTGTCCAGGATCACAGCTGCTGAGATTGAAGTGGTCCAGGAATCCACAGAGATTATGGAGCCACTAGCCCAGTCCCTAGATATCCTGCAACGGGAGAACGGCATGTTCATGGGGTATTTGCTACCAACGCTCTGCAATCTGGACCGCAAGTTAGAAGGACTGGAAAACAAACCTGAGAGGTACACATACTGTTTTCAGCTGCTGAGAAGTGTGCGCGAAGCCCTAAGAAAGCGGTTTGCAGCTATCTGGGAGGACAAGAGGCTTCTTCTGGCAGCCTGCCTACACCCTCGCTTCAAACTAGATTGGCTGGAATCGTGTCAGGCCACCACCCATACCAACAAGTAAGAACATTAGGGAAGCCCTTTGGGTGGATTACTCCAAGGGAAATGTTGTCTCAAGGGAGGCATCAGAGGGCTTAAGGTGGTAGGCAGGGGCTGGGCCTTTTCTTCCTGGGGCTCCTCATCACAACCTTGGGTTGCTGCAGGTAATCCTTAAGGGTCTGCTGTGCTGCCCCATGAGTGTGGTGACTTGGTCACCTTCCTACCTTCCATGTCATCATCCACAGGCTGGACCCTGAACCAGGGGACATGACAAGCATCAGGAAATGAAGAGCAGATGATGGTTTCCTAACATATATGTATTAACATATCCTCTCTCTTTCTTAGATACACAATGGAAGCCTTGTTGAAAGCTGAAATAAAGATGGGTGTACTTAATGAGGACAGTGATCAGTCTTCAGATAAAGACCAGGAAGGAGATGACTTAGAAGATGACTTCTTTAACTTTCTGCCCCAGGGCAAGAAGTCAGCAGTGGACACTGCTGAGGAGGAACTGGTGAGGTACCTGAGGTCTCCCAGCAGGGAAGTGTCATCACTCCATGGCTTTCCACGTGTGCTGCGGTGTTTTTTGCAGCACAACACAGGCATGCCTTCAAGCGCCGCAGTAGAACGCCTGTTCAGTACTGGTGGCAACGTAATGACTGTAAAAAGACATTCCTTGTCTGACATGCTCTTTGAGCATCTTGTTCTTTTGAGACATAACAGAAACATATTATAAAAGCATTTCAAGTGTAAAATTTGATTTCAAGAGTTGGGGTATCTTCATTGCTTGGGGGCATGTGAGATTCTGTTATGCCATTATGTTAATCTTATGGATAATTTTTTTTATTCTACTACCCCCTGTGTGTGTGTGTTTATTTTTAATATTGTTTTAGGCTTCTTAGATGTGCAGCAGCCAAGGCCAGCACCTTGTAGGAGTTTTTTTTAAAAAGTAACTGAAATGTAATTGTAGTGATTACTTTTGAGAAAAAGTAAAGTAATCAGTTACTTTCAGAGCAATTGCAATTGTAACGGTAATTACTACTTTTTTGGGCCAAGTAATTGTAACTGTAATTTATTACTTTTTAAAAGTAATCTTCCAAGCTCTGATGGATACCATTGCAGAGGATCCCTAGTCGAGCCTTACCAACAGCACAATCCTAACAATATCTACCCAGAAGTAAGTCCTGAAGTTCTAGGGGGTTAGTCCCTTAGTAAGTGTGTTTACAATTGCAACATTCAAGGATGTCCATCTTTACTCCTGAGTGCTCCCATCTAACATCTCCACAACACTAGGCTCCCTCCTTCCTACAATGGCCTTCTGGTGACTGGCCTGGCCTAAGGGCGCTTAAACTCTTCTTGCTAGAAGCAAGTAGGCTAGATTAAATGTTCCTTACCCAGGCTTTCTAAGCAGGTAAGAAGGATTGATTCCGTCACTTCAGCTAGACCTGGAAACACCATCATTTAGCAAAGATTTTTATGTTAATTTCCACTCAGAGAAATCGTTTTGTTTGAGTGCTATGCTCCAAGCAACTGTGATTGATGCTTAATGTATCATGCTTAATGACATCACTAGGGCCTGCCCTCTGTGACATCACTAGGGCCCACCCCAATGACATCACTAGCGCCCACCCCCATGACATCACTAGGGCCGGCCCTGAAATCTCAGGGTTTGGGATGCTTCTGACCTGGCAACCCTACTAGGGATGTGCTGCTTTCTGTCCAATTCAGATTTGGTCCCAAATTTTCTATTAATTTGCTTATTCTCTGTCATTAAAGATCAGATTTTTATGCAGCAATTTTCCACAGCTATTTTTGAAAACAGATTTTTTAAAAGCCCCTAAAATATTGTTAAGAATTATAATTTTATTGATATTTCCTTTCATTTATTGATATTTCCTTAAAAATATCAATATTAATATTAAATATTAAAATGGATCATTAAAAGCAGCTAGTGGACAAAGAAGGAACTTGGATCAATACTGGCCTGTTAGGGTGATGGAATGCTTTCGTACTGGCACCGGCCAACTGATCCCATCCCTAATGCACATTTACCTGGGAGTAAGTCCCATTGAATTCAGTGGGACTTACTTCTGAGTGTATACACACAGGGTTCTTGGCCTGCAAGCTGGAGCCAGGGAAGACTCACATCTTCATTATCAGGCTGCATGGATGGACAGGCCCAGTGTCAGCATATGAGATGGTCAGGCAGAAAACAGAGCCTCAGGACCCTACAGAGCCCAACACTACTGATACTAGGCTGTGGCATACCTTTATTATTATTTTTAATTTAAAAAATATGTTGAGGGCCTAGCAGTGAGAAGGGAAAGGCCAGGTCTGTTGGCTACTGCAGCAGCTATCTTCACTACCAGTCTCTCCCTCCAACCATACTGAGCCACACTCCCAAGGAGCATTCCTCTGCAATGCTGCTTTGAGAATACGTGCATACCACATCAGTTATGAAAGGGGCTTTCATGTTTTTATTCTTCACTTGTCCCTTAATGTGAATAAAAGGGTAGCCTTTCCTGGATATAGATTCCTTGTGTTTTAAATGAATAAGCTCTCAATGATACACCTCTGGGCCCTTCCCAAATGGTCCAATATGTGTACATTTTGCACTTGGGTATCTACACCTGTTGTATCAGAAGGTGTCCTTGCCGTCAAGGTCAGAGTAGCCAACTTGTAGCTCACAGTTGCTATCCAACTCCTGGAAAAAACATGTGGCCCTAGAAGCCATGCCAAATGTGATGCATGATATGGCAAAAAGTTTTCCTAAACAGTTTTGACTTGAAACAAATAGAAGAGTGCTTTCCCAATTGCAAGAGATCCCATGGTTTAATGTTACAGCTTCTCTCAGGTATTTATGCAGTGCCTCAACTATTCCTACATTCTTGTGTGTATCATAACTATGAAGGCTTTATTTCCAGAAGCAGGGTCAGTATGAGAAATGTCACCGCCTGAGGCAAAACAGCAACTGGTGGCCCCACCACCCCAAGCTCAGGTGCTTAAGACTCGAGGCTGATCAGTTTATTTTGGCAGAAAATTCCACAAATGCCTGTCCCCCGCTCCCTGGCAGCAAGAATTCCAGAACAATAAAAACAAACTATTCATGATGCTTTCATGACATCCAAAATTAGCTACCTGAGGCAGCTGCCCCCTCTGCCTAATAGTAGGGCTGGGCCGTCCAGAAGGTGCCAGCTCAAGTATGAACTCTGGCCACCTATGGGGGAAAGTTCAGTTTCTGTGACAAAGTACACTTTGTACTGGCCCTCTGATGATTGGCACCACAAGGCTTTTGGTGGTCTCTCATAAAAACTGTGACTTTGAAACATGTACAACATGATACAGCCGCCCTGAGTGCCTTATTGTAGGGTAGAAGGGCGGGATAGAAATATTTTAAATAAAATAAAATAAATAAATGGGCTATGGGATAGGTAAAAATCCAGCCTAGACTTTCTTTTCTTTTCTTTTGCATTGGCCTTGCCGAATTCTAGATTATCTCTGAGGGTATGTTTGCACCAGCCTGCCTTCCCTTTAGTTCTTAGTATTTCATTTCCCCCATAACGTCTAATGTCCTGATGTAGCTCACTGAAGCTTTCTGGAAATACATACAATATGCTTCCTCCTCTTGGGATTGTTGGCTATTCTTTGGGCTGTATGCTTTTTTTTAAGTAACAGTCAACACACACAGAGATGGGTGTGTAGCTTGTACAAAAAGGGGTTCTCTTGAGTAGTCAGGGTTGTGCATGATTAAAAACAAGGATGCTTATTACTGGGTGGATTGTGGAATAGGTAAGCATACGCCTTCGTCTTGTGTATGGATGGTCCTGATTTGGTTTCCTATTTTTCCAGTCTTAATTTTCCATGTCAGTGCATTTTTTAAAAAAAAAAGTCTGCATGAAACTTCATCACTATTGTAGTGCGCTTTTCTCCTAATATATACATTTTTGTGGGTAATTTTGCCTAATATAACCATTTTTGCAAAGCAAGTTTCTTCATATATTGCATTTTGTATGTTATTTTCACTAATTTATGCATTTATATGCACACTGTACCCTAGTATATGCATTTTGTATACATCACTTGCAAAACTGCATTGAGAAATTCAGAGAAGTCCAAATTTTCTATTGTAGAAAGTGCAGATCAGGTAGGTTTTCCTTTAAAAGCAAATTGAATTGAATTTCTCCCCCATCCCTATTCAGTCATGCCACCAAAACAAATACCACTCAGTATTTTAAGGTGAAAACATGTGTATATCAAATCCTAGATGGAAGTTCGATTGTAAAGAGGTGGGTGGTATTAAATAGTAAGTAGTCATAACAGTGGTAAAAAGGTGTGCGAGCAGGGAAGATTGATCTGGATGATGTTTCAGTGCCCTGAGTATGTAAACAGAAAAGTGCAATCAAGCCAAGCAAAATAATCCAATGTTGGTAATAATATGCAGGCTACTTGCCTGCAGACCCTTACAATGATCAGTTGTTGCCTCAGTGGCCAGACTCTAAAGAGTGCAATGCTAAATTAAGGAGCAAAGAAGGGCTCTGAAGACCTTCTGCCAGAGACACCTGCATTTTTCTCATCGTCTACATTTCTGCCTAATGGTTGCCCTCTTCGCCAACATCTCGCTCATTATTTTTAAGTAATGCAGCAAGCATGAATGTTTTTGCCTGAGGAAACCCAGTGCGAACCGTTCACCCCTGGTTCAACTCTGCAGAAACATTGTGATGACTATTAATATTATCTAGCACAACAAGCATCGGGTGCAGGGCTCGCAGTGCAGGGGCCTCCTTGCACAGGGACCCTTCTGAATGCGGCCAGGTGTGAATGAACTGCTTTAAAGAAGAGGTGAAGTGCTTGCCAAAGACTCTTTATATAGCTTATGTCGCTTCTCAAAGCTGCATATGGAACACAAGGTGTGCTGTGTCACACACAGAAATTTTTCAGCCCTTTACTTTTTGTGATTCCCCCCCCCAAAGCAGTTTTTGATCCCTTGTTGCAGTGTATCAAGAACAGAGACCCTGATAAAGATGTCAACAGGTGGATTCATTGGGGAAAAGACAGTACCCTCAAATTCAAAATTCTTCACCAGGCTAGCCTAAATTCTACACCAAGAAAAGTCCAGTTGTGCAACCAAATCAGTAACATTTGATTATTAGGAGTAATTTATTTCTCTCCTAGCATGGATGGGGAACTGTGTGCAAAAGATATACAGAGCACCAAAGCCCACTAGAATCTTGCTACCCTTCCTTTGGCTTTGGAGAGTTCACTGAACTTTATCCACACATTTTAAAGTCTGCATTTGCAGCCATAAGGACTAGACACTTGCCTTTTTCGAAGATGAAAGGTGGATTTTGCAGGATGTTCACTTCTGCAGATGCTATTGATTTTTGTCTTTTCATGCTTGAACATTACCCAAGAGGCAAGCATACATCTATGTAATGGGTGCAGTACTGACTTATCACGTATGTCTGCTGTGAGAATGAATGAGACAGGAAAATCTTTTGCCTGTCCCTTGCCATAGGTATAGAATTCACGGGGTAAGTCTGCCAATACTACAAATGTGGAATCACTAACAATGCGCCTTAGGTGAGCCTACCATTTTAAGTGCCCTATTTCCCTTTGAGAAACCGGAGCTGTCTCTTCTCTGTAGAATGGCAGCTACTGTTGTGGGCCCTGCAGGTTCATTCTGTATTGCAAGAGAAATTAGTGAAAGGGACAATGAATATACCTTATGTGCAAATGATCTTACTGTTCTCACAGAATGTCACAAGAAAAATGGAGTCACTTATTTTAGGAAGCTCAGTCTGGCACTGATACTTAATCCCTCAGGCATATGATTCTGGCTCTGACTTTCGTTACATGAACCATAACGCTTCAGTACAGTGTTTTTCAAATCAACATTTTAATTATTTTTATTCCTGTGGAAGGGCTTGATTTCTCTGTGATTTTTCTTTGATTGCTTATTTAATGAAGCTCTGTCTCAGTTTGATGACCCTGTTCAGAGTTTGTTGTAAAATGTGTGTGTGTTACGCTTTCTGGTCTTCTTTGAATAGGTTTTCATTTTGTTTGGTTTAGTGGTTTTCTGGAGAAAAAAGATTGTTTATAAAAGAAGGATGTTGTTGATGTTGATATTGCATCATTAGCTAAGACTGTGTACACATTCAGGCCTGGCACCAGCGGGCAGCCAGGTTGGGCACTGCTGCTAGGGCTGGGTGAGTGTAGTTCCTACTCCGCAATCCATGCTAGCATAGGGTTGTGGAGTGTGCAGCCCGCACCTCGATGCTGACACAAAACGCAAAGTGGCAGCCACTCTCCCAGGAACGGGCAGTGCGGGCTGGCTGTGCAACATCCTGTGGCACCATGGCGCTGTGACAGCTTGTGCATGCTTGCCATCAACCAAGATAGCAGTGGGGGCGACAACATGCCCCCCACCATCTTGGGTGATAATAAGTGTGGGCACATAGCGCACTAATCCATGACGCGGCTGGGCCCATTTAAGCGCCTAGTGGAGGCAGCGGTAGTGCCACCACTCCAGGCCCCTGCAGGCTGGTGCCGGAGACCCCATTCCAGGCTGGTGCCAGCCCTGTACACATTACTGGATGTCAACACAGTGAGGTTGCTCTTTTTCTCAATTCAGACTGAAATTGTTCAAAAAAAAAATCAGATTGAAGTTGGTTTGGGGAAGAACACATCACAACTCAGTATTTCATAAGAAATGACAGGATAGATATAAGATAGATATGGATTGTGGATAATATTATGTGTATACTGTTTCCCAAGCCAGTAGTGGATGCAGAGTAAACAGGAGCGTGTACACAGCCTGAAAAGCTGAACAACAAACCCCAATTCAAATATTGCCTCTGTCATGAATTGTGTCATCTTAAGCAAGACTATGGAATGCTTTAAAATAAATGGGGGTGCCACAGCATCTGATTGTCCTGATGCACAACCTATACTCTGTACAAGAGGCTACTGTAACGACAAAATATGGAGAAACTGATTGGTTCCCCATCGGAAAGGCTGTGAGACAGGGGTGTATTTTATCACCCTATTTGTTTAATCTATACACAGAACATATCATAAGGAAAGTGGGATTGGACCAAGATGAAGGAGGTGTGAAAATTGGAGGGAGAAATACCAATAATTTAAGATGTGCAGATCAAACCATACTACTAGCAGAAACCAGTAATGATTTGAAACTAATGCTGTTGAAAGTTAAAGAGGAAAGCACAAAAGCAGGACTATAGCTGAACGTCAAAAAGATTCAAGTAATGACAACAGAAGATTTATATAACTTTAAAGTTGACAATGAGGACATTGAACTTGTCAAGGATTATCAATACCTCGGCACAGTCATTAACCAATATGGAGACAATACTCAAGAAATCAGAAGAAGGCTAGGACTGGGGAGGGCAGCTATGAGAGAACTAGAAAGGTCCTCAAATGCAAAGATGTATCACTGAACACTAAAGTCAAGATCATTCAGACCATGGTATTCACGATCTCTATGTATGGATGTGAAAGTTGGACAGTGAAAAAAGTGGATAAGAGAAAAATCCACTCATTTGAAATGTGAGTGTTGGAGGAGAGCTTTGCCGATACCATGGACTGCGAAAAAGACAAATACTTGGGTGTTAGAACAAATTAAACCAGAACTGTCACTAGAAGCTAAAATGATGAAACTGAGGTTATCATCCTCTGGACACATCATGAGAAGACATGATTCACTAGAAAAGACAATAATGCTGGGAAAAACAGAAGGGAGTAGAAAAAATGAAGGTCAAAGAAGAGATGGATTGATTCCATAAAGGAAGCCACAGACCTGAACTTACAAGATCTGAACAGGGTGGTTCACGACAGATGCTCTTGGAGGTCACTGATTCATAGGGTCGCCATAAGACGTAATCGACCTGAAGGCACATAACAACAACAAAAGCAAGACATTATTCTCCCATTTCCTGCCTTCCAGGGGGTCAGAATGACAAGAAGATAATATGAAGCACTTTGGACACTTTTAAGTGCCATATAAGTGCTATGTATGGGAGCTACAACAATGTTGAAATGTGCCCTCATTTCCTAATAGAGTGTTTTTGTTCAGGATTCCAGTCAGCCAGCTGTGCTCTCCTCGAAAAGACAGGCTTTCTTCCCTGCCTGCTCCCCCCATTTCTGTTTATAAACTGACACCAAGCATTCTGTGGCTTCTAAACATGTTCAGTTTTCAATCAGCTATTCAGGATTCCCTTCCATTTATAATAAAGTTTTTATGTAAACCTTGGGGGTTCCCCCAAACATGCTGATACCCTGCCTTCTGTTTCTCAGTGGGCCTGTTTTGGCTTCAGTCTTGTTGACACCCACCTGAGTTCAATATTAGAGGGCGTATTTCTATAATATCACATGAGATGTAAAGAGTGGGACATATTCTGGGATTTGGAAGTATAGTCCTAGAACTATTGCTGCTTGGTACAGCATGATACACAGTCCTTTGTACTAAAATATCACAGCTCCATACAACATAATAGTTGTCTCTTAGTTTCTTGAAATGATCACAGCTCTAAATAGCAACATTACTGTCCCAGATTAGTTATTGAACCTCAAGAATAAACGGGGAAGGGAAAGCTCTGAAGTGTCTCTTCTATGTAATCTGGCAACACATACATACACACTTGACTGAATTAGTTAGGAACCCAAAACATTGCAACACTTGTCTAGTTCACTGGTCTTTAGGCAGGAGGCTGTATTTGCACTATACATTTAAGGCATATCACTTTAAATAGTCATGGCTTCCTCCAAAGAATCCTGGGAACTGTAGTGTATTAAGGGTGGTGAGAGTTATTAGTAGCAGGGCTGGCACCAAAGGGTAGCCAGATTGGGCCCTGGTTGAAGGCCCCTGCAGCCCATAGGGGCCCCTGAAGGGTCCCTCGTTAGGGTGGGAGAGTAGCACTCCTCTTCCACGATCTGCGGCAGGGTCCCTGCCACGGATCGCTGGGATGGAGCTTCCAGGCCACCTGCCTGTTCGCTCACTCCACCTACCTCTTTCCTGTCTTCTGCTGCTGAGTGCACTGTGCACTTAGAGCTGCTATCAACCAAGATGGTGGTGGAGGCTTCTTTAAGGGGCTAATGCCCCTACTGCCATCTTGGTTGATGGCAGGCATGTGCGCGCAAGTAGCATACTGTGGATGCGTGCCATCAGCCAAGATGGCGGCAGGGGCATTAGCCCCTTAAAGAAGCCTCCGCCACCATCTTGGTTGATGGTAGCCCTGTGCACAAAGCAGCAGAAGGAGAGAGGTAGGTGGAACAGGCAGGAGCCACGCGCTTGGGGCAGGCTGGTGCCCAAGAACCCAGTCAGAGCCCTGATTAAGAGACCTCTATTCCCCTCAAAGAGTCACAATTCCCTATTCCCCTAACAGAACTACAATTCCTGGAGTTCCCTAGAAAGAAGGATTGATTGTTAAACCACTCTGGAGATTGTACCTCAATTAAAAGGGGTACTTGGAGCTGGAAAGGGTAAAGGGCACTGAGCTAATTTGTGCATAGCCTTCTAGAGCAGCATGGAAACTAGGGTTGCCAGGTGTTGAGCCCCAGCTGTCTCACGAGGCCTCAGGAGGGGGAAGGCATGAGTTTCAGGTTCCCCAGCAGTCAGAAGGCGCGGAGGATCCAGTAGTTGTTGAGTCTCCTCAAGACCTTGGGGAAGGGAGTGAGTTTTACTTCGTGCCAGTTCCCACGGACGGTGCTGCCTTCGAAGAGGACAGCGTGCATCCCCCAGACATGCCAGAAGAGCAGTTGGGCGATGTTTCGGAGCACACGTTGACTCCCCCTTTACCAAGTGGCTCTCAGGATGCTTTAAACGCTTCTCCACCCCCTGACCTCGAGCCTGTAGCTAAGGAGCTGGTTCTTTTGGATGAGCCTTTGGAAGCACGCCCCCCTTCACCTTGCTCTCGACGTCGCGAGAAACGGACGGGGCAGAGGGAGGGCTCATGAAGGAGTCAGAGATTACGATCCAAGACTTTTCCTACTTAAGACTGCAGCTCCCTGGTTAGGGTGCTGAGTCAACTTACTCCATATGCTGCAGAGCATGTGTAGAGTTTAGCTAGGGAATTGTAGTGAGTTAGCATAGGGAGTTCTATGAAGCGTACTGCCTTTGATCTATCCAATAAAACAAGAATTGATTTCACCTTCACCTCCATCTTGTGGCTCTCGCCCTGAGCAGGACACCAGGTTCTTGGCCTGAGACTGATCCTGTATCTTTAGGAGAAGAGAAAGTCAGCCAAGTGCAGGTGTTCTTGCAACTCTGTAATGAGAAAAACACAAGGTGGAATTCTCCTTTCCCCCTACACAACTTTTAAAGATAAGAAGACCTCTTGGTTGCCAGGCCCGGCCTCCAAGAGGTCTTCTGTATCTTTAAAAGTTATGGAGGGGGGAGGGAGAATTCCACTTTGTGGTTTTTCCCATTACAGAGTTACAAGAACACTTGCACTTGGCTGACCTTCTCTTCTCCTAAAGATACAGGATCAGTCTCAGGCCATGGACCTGGCAACCCTACTCCCAACAGGGGAAGCAAGAAATTCATTGATGCAGCCTGCAGTATAGCTGTTAGGTGCTGGGGAATCCCAGGAGCAATGATATCATCAGGGCAGGACCTCGGGGCAGACAATCAGGGCAGGAGGCCCCACAATGAGCAGGAGGCCCCCCAAAACACAGCAGGCCTGGCTTCTTGTATTCTGAAGTAAATGGAGTAATTACCATCTAAAAAGTGGTGGTGGTCAAAAATGGCAGCCCTGGGTTGAGTTTCCCCTTTTTCTCACCACCACCCCTCCCTCTGCAAAATTGGGATAACAACAGTGAAGTAAATTGATTATATTTTTCCTATAGGTTTTTTAAAAAAATCATTAAATCTTTTGGATTCAACTTTGTCTTCTTAGGGAAGAACTAGATGCTGTTAGAAAAATACCATCAGGAGCCCCATAGTTCCTTCCGAATGCTCATAACAGTAAATGCAAATGTTTTGGCAGGCAGCAAGGCAAGGGGTGGTTAATCCTTCCCTGCTCACTGATTCTGCAGGTGCCTTGCAGATCATTTTTAATGGCCTCCCCCTCCCCCAGCCAGGCTCAGAAACCAGAGATAAGCCCAGGCAAGGCTGGGCAGGGGAGGCGAGAGGTCAGCTGAAGGTGAAAAGTGACAGAAGAGGTTAAGCATTTCTCCCTCCTGATCCTCCCTTGTAATTGCCCCTCCCCATTCATTCTTCCACCCCATATTCAGCCCTTCGCTTATCTTGCTGTATTCATGTTGTTTCCTATTGGGATCAAGCTTGTGAATGATTTTGTTTTTATGCACTATTATTACTGCCCAGTACACAAGAAGAACCAACAAAGTTACATTTGCAAAACTTGTCAATAATCACACACACGCATACACACTGGCACCTCCACTAGCTTCCCCTCTTTCAAGGTCACTAACAGAGCAAGATGTCTTACTGTGCGCAGCTCCTGGTGCAACCCATTTGGAGAAGAATCAATACAGAGAATGGGGCATCTAAATTTTTGATGACCCTTAATATGCATTATACACAATGTCAAATGTTCTTCTGTCTTCACAAGTGAGAGAGGAAAGGAGTCAACATACAGGGTCATGTTGAAGCCTGCAGTACATTTTCCTCTTTTTTAAAAGAAGGGCTGGCTAATGATCACACTAAAGTGAGAGTGGGATGGGAGAAGGGCGATTGAAAGCATAACCAGAGGAGGGGGAGCTGAACATAAGAAGAGCCCTACTGCTGGACCAGGTCAAAGGACCATCTAGTTCAGTACTCTGTGCTCACAGTGGCCAACCAGACTGGGAGGAGAACCATATGCACCACTTTGAGCTCCTTGGAGGAAAGGTGGGATATAAATGTAATAAATAATAAATAAATAAACCAGCCACTTCTGGAAAGCCATCAAGCAGTGCATGACCATCTCCCCAGTTGTGATTCTCAGTAACTGCTATTCAGAGGCATGAACCTCCTCACCTGAGCTTTTCATCCTGAATGTATTGTGCCACTGTCATTTTCCCCCTAGCAGGATAATCTCTTGCTTTGGAGTCCCACTGGAAAAACAACAGCTAAGGTGCAGTAATTATGGGATGAAAAGCATTGATGGGGTGGAGTATGCCCCTCCTGTGTTCTGAGTTCACCTTCCCCCACCCATTTATATTTGGGGAACTGGCCAATTTTAACACATTTGCCACCATCACATCTAGATTGGCCCTAAGATCTCAGCACTTACTGATGCAGGTGTCAATGTTATCATTCATGGCAGCATTGCATGTGGAAATGGCATTGGCAATGGTACACATTCCTTACAATGCCTATTACATGCCACCTAATCCCATGCAGACTGAAAACACCAGCATGTCCCTAGTGACAGAGGCAACAGCATGAGAATCATGCATGCAGATGGGACATCAAGAAGTGACATTTAAACTTTACAAAGTTCACTTTTAGAGCATGTAAGAGCTATTAGGGATGGAAGGATCGATCAGTTTTGGTTCTCTTTTCTCATTTTTCTGATCTTAAATTCAGTTCACATTTCTGCAGTGATTCACAATTTAAAAACAAATGAAAATTCTTCACTAGGGACATGCAGGTGTTCACAGTCTGCACAGGAATTTCTGTTTAATAAACACATTTTTGTATGCAGTTTTGACTGATGTACACATTTTGGCAAGCAATTTATCCTAATAAAATCCTAATAAAATCCTAATAAAATCCTAATAAAATCCTAATATGTGCATTTTTGCTTAGTTGGAGAACTGCATTGCCACATTTGGATAAGTGCAAATTTTGAACAATAACTGTATTTCAGTTCTCGTATTGTTTCAGAAAGTGCGGATCACAAAAATTCAGCTTTAAATGAGAACAGAATAGAATTTTTTCCCCATCCATAGTTCATTGTGACAAGAGAGTTAAGTGAAAAGAGTTCATTGCTTAAAAAAGAAAACCCTACAGACTAGGGCTAATCAAATATCCTGCACCCACCCAGAGACCATGAAAGTGGAGAAGCAATTACAGCTATTTTAAGAGAATGATATTTCAGTAGCAGGGATGGGAAACTCACTGGTGTTCCTCCTAGCTTTTGGAGTTGCTGGCAGCAATTTTTGTTTTCCAGTAATGCCCCAGAACAACACTACGGCCCCATCTGCACTATACTTTTAAAGCAGTCTCCTACCATATTAATCAATCATGGCTTCCCCCAAAGAATCCTGGGAACTGTAGCTTGTGAAGGGTGCTAAGAGTTGTTAGGAGACCCCTGTCTTCTTCTCAGAGCTACAATTCCCAGAATTCCATGTGATGAGGGATTGGTTGTGAAACCAACCGCTTTGCGAATGGTAGCTCAGGGTGGTAAACAATACTTTGGGGGCTTGCCCAGAGCACAAAAGTCCCTTAAAACTTCACACTGCTGGAGAAGCTTGACAGGCAAGGAGTCTTTCAGAGAAGGTTGACCACCTTTATTGATTTTCTCACAGAGCATCCTCTCAAATTTCCCCAGAATACACTTTGAAAACTACTGTGTTATATAAGTGCTAATCAGAGGGTGCTGTCAGGGACAGAAGTCCAGGGCCCTACTTAGCAGAACAAGCAGGAAGGCCAATAAACACAAGAGGCCATCTTGCTACATTTTAAAGCAAGTGAAGTAATACAGATCACCATCTAAAGAGGGCTCTCTGTAAGACCATGAAGTCCAAAGTGTAAAAATGCTACTGATGCTGATTGTTAATTATTAGCCAGTTTAAGCCCAGAAGCTATGCACAGCCTTAGAAGTGTCCCAAACTTGTTCTGCTCCCTTATCCAGCCCTTTCCCTTAGGCACTAAAGTATGACAGACACATGCCTTAAGCCAACTGAGGGTGATACACATATGCATCTAGTCCATTCCTTTTCTCAGCAACATATATCATAGCAAAATGAATGGATGTTGAGACTGAGGGAAGTCTCTTCCTTGCTACCACCAGAGTTTTTTCATAGATTTTTAACAAGCTTTACATATTGAGTGACTATTGTTATAAACCATTAAATTGGCTTGCCAAATGCACACTGCTAAAAAAAAGGGAAATGGCTGTCCTGTCTTGATAACATTGCTGTAGTTAATTATACAGCCACAAGAGTGGCTGTATACTATAGTCAGCAAGGATTTTTTGCATTCTGCAATGTTAATCGAAAATACCCCCCATGCTATTCTGATGCTTTCCATAAGCTCATTTCAAAACCTTACAAAACGTATAGTCCTGAACTCAGAAACGCTTGCTTAACAACCCTCTAAAATTCCCATGGCGATACACAAAACAGTCAGAGAGAACTGAGAATTCAAAGTGTAAAAAGAGAGAGAGAAACTAGACTTGGACTTCTTTCTGTCAGAGTTCTCATAATTTGTTGAAATTAATTAAAAATCAGCCATGTTCACAGAGTACCTGTGTAAGAAACAACGGTTCTGAAGAGACCAAGACAAGATTTTTAGTGAAGCAGTTTCAAAAGCTTTATTATACGTTCTTGCAACGTCTTGCAAGAGCGGGTGTCCACAGGATGGGCACACCCCAGAGCTTGGAAAAGTCACCCCTCCGAACTACAACTCCCATCAGCCCAATCCAGTGGCCATGCTGGCTGGGGCTGATGGGAGTCGCAGTTCAAAAAAGTAACTTTCCAAGCTCTGGCACACCCAAATGACATTGGTACAAATCTTTTATCCTCTAGCCCGATGCTTCATGCCCTCCCCTGTTTCCTCATTGGACAGAGTACTTCAGGGTCCACAGCCTATCAGAGCCGCCTGTCCCTGTCACATGAAACTCCTCCCCTGTTTACATCTCCCACTCCTCAGTTTTAGGCTACCTTATACCCTTATTTATTATTTCCCATATATGGTATATTGCTCCCCTCCCCTCCTCATTAACTAAGCATAAAAACTCCCTTTACATCAAGCAAAGCAATGAAGGACTAAAAACATCAGCTGAATTAGTCAAGTGTAAATCCCCTTTCTATTTTGAAGTGGAACTTGACCACAAACTGTCTATTCTGGCTGCTTTTATTTGAACTTCAGACAGATGTCCTATTCTAAGAAAAAGCCCCTTTTTCTCTACTTATGTTAACTTCAGCCTCTATAGAATATCTATTACAAACAGTCTATCAATTTATTAACCACTTATTCTTAACAATAAAATCACATATTTTATTTATCCTTAGAATATTCTGAAAAAGCAACATATTATATGCATTTCCCACACCTGTAATCCTGTTACTGACCTTGGCCCATACTCTGACCTTCATCATCTGCAGTTTAAAAGTTAAAATAATGCCTGGCTGATTTTTAATTAATTTAAGACATTTTGCATTGAACTGAATTATGTCAGGCATGCTCAGTAAGAACCAACTGTCAGTGTTTTAAAAGCCAGACTCACCACTGCTTGGCTTGGCTAATTGGGGCCACACCCATGCCAAACCTTTATTTTACTTTAGACAGTCATGGCTTCCCCCAAAGAATCCTGAGAAGTGTAGTTTGTGAAGGGTGCTGAGAGGAGGCTCCTATTCCACTGACGGAGCTCCAGTGGCCAGACTGGTTTAACAGTCAGCCACTCTGATTTAGGCTTTCTAAAAAGCAGGGAAATTCACTAATAGGCAAAAAACCTTGCAGTTTAAGAATTACCTATAGCCAACAGATATTTCTATTAAACTTGAAAAAGCAGGGAAATTGGGCAGCTCTAGTGAATTCACCAGGGCAGCAGGAGACCTGACCTCCTCTCTGAGATACTGCCCTACAAATCTGCAAACACAATTTGGGTTGGTCTTTCACAGTCCAATCCACTTCCTGTGTAGCTTGGAAGAATTTGTTAACATGTGCCTCTGAGCATATGGTGAGGGGTGGCAACACCTGCATCAGCCTAAAGAACAGAAACAAGACATGTGCTCTGCTGATCTTGTTTTAGCAGGGAGGAAGCAACTATATTAAAACAGTTGACATAGTTCAGGTAGTCACTTTAAATATGTTTGATTTACTCTGCAATTTTAGTGAAGTTTCCTAGGGTAAATCATTTTCTTTTGCTTCTGTTTCTGTGAATATATGAAGTACAGCAACACTTTGCAACACTAAAAAAAAGCTCCAAAAACAATTGTGGAATAATGGCACTGACTGTTCTGCAGAATAGTTTCCAATGAACATGAGGAGTGTCTCAGTTTGCACAAAACAGTAGGAGGTGAAATATATTCTAGCAAAATTCTAGGTGTGCTCTATGTTTTTAATTGACCATGCCCACATTTCCTTAAGTAGAGTAGTTTAAGCACAGCAGTCCTAAAACATGCATCTTCGGCATGCCAAATTTGTTTTTTCCAACAGCTAGATTTATTGCTTAAGTAGCAACATATTGTAATCAAACTGATTTTACATCAAACTGCAGTTTCTGATTCAACTGTTAATGCTCCCAAAATAGAAATACAGCATAACCCCCAGTTTGAAACACAAAAAGCTGTCTTCAACATCATATGACATTGACCAAAAAAGGCTTTGAAATTAATAAAAATAAATTTGACACAGATTTCTAGGATGAATAATGGGAGAAATATAATTTTCTAGGTTAGAAACAGTAGTAACACAGAAAAGAGTCAAAGAAAGAAAAACACCAACATACAAACATATAATTCTCCATCTTTGGAGATGGCAGGTGTTGATGCTCAGAGGTACATGTTACCAAATTCTTCCAAGACACACAGGAAGTGGATTGGACTGTGAAAGACCAACCCAAATTGTGTTTTCATTTTGACAAATTTGTAGGGCGGTCCAATATCTCTGAGAGGAGGTCAGGTCTCCTGCTCCCCTGGTGCTTTCAGTATAGCTGTCCAATTTCCCTGCTTTTTAAAGTTTGATAGAAATATCTGTTGGCTATAGGTACATTCTTAAACCACAAGGTTTTTTGCGTATTAGTGAATATATATATGAATGAATGATGTAAAAAGCCGTCTAACAAATGCTCTTGAAATGTACTAGGTTTTGTTTGTCTTGCAAATAAGACCTTTGAACATTGCTGTAAAACTTGTCCCACCCTAATAAAGTCTCTTTGGGCCCCTACTGAAATTTGAAATGGTGATCCTATATAGAAATTGAATGCTAAGCTTCTGCCAAGTAGAAATCTGTCTTTTCACTTATGAAAGTCTATTATGTGCCATGTACGCTGAAAGCATGCTATAAATAATAAAGGATGATAGTGATGATGGTAAAAATGCACCAATAACATCCCAAAGTCAGGTTGCAGGTTTAAATTGGCCAGTTTGCTTCAGCTTTACATTTTGAGTGACTTCCATTCAAACAGATGGCCCAATTCCAATCCATTCTCTTTAAACCTGCTCCCTGGTGAATTACACATCTCAAGTCAGTCCACAATCCAATCTGGCAGCGCACCCAAACTTAGTCACTTTGTATTTCTGTAATTTCAGTCAATACCATAAAAATGTTTCAAATGAATGCTTTTTATTGTCACTCATATATTGTGATGGAACATTCCAAGCCACATATATGTATTTCCTCCCTCTATATCTGCTTGTTTAGATAATTTAATCCCACAGTGAATTTACAGCAGGAGTCACAAGCGATATATGGTTAAAATAATACACTCTTCTTTTTTCAGATTCAGCTCTCAGTGACAGGGCATCTGTTATTAGTAAGGTGGAATTCTGACTAGATAGTTTTGTAAAGCAGAATGTTAGGTGAAGCATTTGACATCATTAACTTCCAGTTGCCACAGAAAGTGAAACAGTCTTTATATACCAAATAAAATTTCTTGATCCTCCTTTTCCTTACAGTTTTTTTAAAATCATCACATGATTACTCAATAGTTTATTTTATTTATTTATTTATTATTTGATTGATATCCCACCCTTCCTCCCAGCAGGAGCTCAGGACGCTGATGAAGTAATTGACGATAGGCAGCTGAAAGTATGAACCGTCTCCACAGAAAAGTCCTGTGGTTGTTAATGTTTTTATACTGATTTTCGAAGTGGCCCTCTTTGGAAGGGTGTAGGACATTCTGTGGGATATGTAGAGTCCTACAGTAAGACAGACTTCTAAGGCAGGTGAAACTTTCCTGCCCTTCAGGCAAGAGATGGATGGGTTAAATGAGACCTGTAAGAGCATTTCTTTTAACTAAAAATGGGGAAGAAATTCTATTCTGTTCACACTTACAGGCAAATCTATCAAATCTGCACTTTCTGAAACAATATGTGAAGTGAAACACAACCATCCTTCAAAACTCTTCCTTATCTGAATTTTGCAATGCAGTTCTCCAGCCAAACAATGTTTACAAAAAATATATATATTAGGGGGAAGTGGGCTGTAAAATAAATACTGTAATGAAAACAACATACAGAATCATTAAATTAGGAGAAACTGATTGCAGAAATGGGTATATGTCAAAACTCCCTAAAAATATGTTTATTAGGAGAAGTTTGCATTAAAATGCTAAAGAATTTCCATGCAGATTTTTTTTTAAAAAAAAAAATACAAATTGTTACAGAAATGTGGAGAACTGCATTTAAGATTGGAAAAATAAGAAACTGAGTGGACTGAAATGGACAAATCCTTCCACCCTTACTGTTAACACACTGGATTTGTACAGTGAGTGCATCATCACTGCCCTACCATTCTAATCAGGGATTTTAGGAAGCACTGTGGCTTTGTCCTAATGATGCATCTCTGAACCTGGTTTTAGAAGGGGCCTGGCAAAGGTAATCATTTCCCCTTTATTTCCAAGGTTCAGGTAGTGAGTGTCATTGTTAATGTTACCAAAACAACAACACCCATGTACAAGAGGGATGCATTAGCAGGCTTGGGGGAATCCCAAGGTACAGAAGTACAATAAATTGTGACAGAAACATCCTAAAGCGGGGACATTCCCCAAACAGCCCAATGAGAACCGAGGATGGCCAATGACCATGGAATGCTGACTGAAGGAGGAGGGGAGGGGGGACGTGATCAGGGAGAAAGGGGGATGGAATGAAGCATCTGGGATCCTCAAGAGCAGCACACTGCAGCATTTTGCTGCAGGCCCCATTTATGCTGTCTCTAATGCTGGTGTGCTACCCCAGTCCAAAAGATCTTTGCATGAAATAATTGGTGCTGGGTTGGAGACTCCCAGAAGACAGAATACGTTTAGAAGGGGACGGGTTCAAAAGGGTTGGGAAGCACTGATACCGTAAAAACAGCATTAAGCCTCCACAGATTTCTCATCTGATATAAATTTAAGCCTGTATTGTTGTCCCTGGAACTTCTCATCACTCTGAAGTTGCTCCATGCATTTAATAATACCATATTTAAGAGTGGGAAATATGAAAGGTCCATCTATGATTGCTCATTCACACATGCCAGTCATCACTTGATATTGTACTGATCAGGCATATGTATGAATGTATTATGTGTATGTGTCTTGAGACATGGCACATTTCTATATATGTGAAAGAATATGTGTATGCATGTAGTTTATGGTTGACTGCTGGGCCAAGTGAAGGTCCATTCTTCTGTCCAACCCTGCAAATTATATGTCCCCATTTATTTCACTAATTCTGATTTCTCACACTGTGGCTACAAATTCTTGAGATCTACAATAAAGAAGTTAAGCATGCACATGCATCCCCACTGACTTTATCAAATTTACACCCAACGTGTGTGTGTGTGTGTGTGTGTGTGTGTGTGTTTCATCCAGATAGTTCCTTCAAGGTCTTTGCATAGCAGTAAAAGAAAACCCTGCAGAATCATTAAGAGAGTGGCTGATTTTGATGGCTTGTACGTTCTAATAAGATTCTATTGTTCAAATGTCTTATTATTGTGATTTTCTTAGAACAAATCCTAAAAGGATACTTCTGCTTGCATTCAGATAATTTCCTTTTGCTACAAGTAAAATCTGAAATTAATATAATTAAAGATGAGCAGGAAAGGAAAATATCCCTTTCTCAAAATAAGTTCATTTATTTTGAGATTTTGTTGATTTGGAAGATGAGATTGTTTTAGCTGTTCCTCCTGGTAAAGGCTGGTCCCAGATAACATAAAGGAGGGTCAGTTACTATTTTATTTATTTATTTATTTATTTATTCAATTTATTAGTCGCCCATCTGGCTGGTTGTCCAGCCACTCTGGGCGACGTACAAGATAAAAAACAATACATTAAAACGTTAAAATTTAAAACCATAACAGTAAAAACCTAACCCACCCCAAAAGCCTGCCTGAAGAGCCAGGTCTTCAAGCCCCGGTGGAAGCTCATCATAGAAGGGGCATGGCGGAGATCATTTGGGAGAGAGTTCCACAGGGTGGGGGCCACTATTGAAAAAGCCCTCTCTCTAATCCTCACCAGTCCAGCTGTTTTAACCGGTGGGATCGAGAGAAGGTCTTCTGAGGCTGATCTTGTTGAGCGGCATCCCTGACGATGCTGGAGGCGCTCCTTTAGATAGACTGGGCTAAAACCGTATAGGGTTTTAAAGGTCAAAACCAACACCTTGAATTGGGCCCGGTAAACAACCGGTAGCCAGTGCAACTCCTTCAGCACTGGAGTGATGTGATCTTGCCAGCAGCTGCCTTTAATCAGACGAGCCGCCGCATTCTGTACCAGTTGCAGCTTCCGGACCGTTTTCAAGGGTAACCCCACGTAGAGCGCATTACAGTAGTCTAGGCGAGAGGTGACCAGGGCATGTACTACCGGTGGGAGCAGATGGTTGGGAAGGTAAGGGCGCAGCCTCCATATCAGATGGAGTTGATACAGCGCCGCCTGGCTCACAGCCGAGACTTGAGCCTCCATGGACAGCTGGGAGTCAAGAATGACCCCCAGGCTGCGGACCTGGTCTTTCAGGGGCAATCGTATCCCATTGAGCACCAGGTCCACATCTCCCAGCCTTCCCTTGTCTCCCAGAAACAGTACCTCGGTTTTGTCAGGGTTCAGCTTCAGCTTATTCCTTCCCATCCAGCCACTCACCGACTCCAGGCACTTGGACAGGGTTTCTACAGCCAACCTCGGTGAAGATTTAAATGAGAGATAGAGCTGCATGTCATCCGCATACTGATGACATTGCAGCCCAAATCTCCTGATGATTGCCCCCAGCGGCTTTATATAGATGTTGAACAGCATCGGGGAGAGGATGGAACCCTGTGGCACCCCACAAGTGAGAGGCCAAGGATCCGAGACCTCATCCTCCAATGCCACTCTTTGGTACCTACCAGAGAGGAAGGAATGGAACCACTGCAATACAGTGTCCCCCATGCCTAACCTCTTCAGGCGGTCCAGGAGGATAACGTGGTCAATGGTATCGAAAGCTGCTGAGAGATCAAGGAGGACAAGGAAGGTGCATTCGCCCCTATCCCACGCCCTCCTCATATCATCTACCAAGGCGACCAAGGCTGTTTCAGTCCCATGTCCAGGCCTGAAGCCCGACTGAAATGGATCCAGATAATCCGCTTCCTCCAAGTGCGCTTGCAACTGCTTTGCCACCACCCGCTCAACCGCCTTGCATAAGAATGGCAAATTTGAGACTGGGCGAAAGTTGTTCAGATCTTGGGGATCCAAGGAGGGCTTCTTTAAGATTGGTTTTATTACTGCCTCCTTGAGCGCTGATGGCATTACTCCCTCTTCGAGAGATATATTTACCACCATCTTGATCCCCTCACCCAGTCTATCTTTGCAGCTCATAATGAGCCACGATGGGCAAGGATCGAGTAAGCAAGTGGTTGGCTTTAAGGTTGAAAGCACCTTGTCCACTTCATCAGATGGAAGAAGCTGGAACCGATCCCACACCACCAGAGCACCACTGGTCACCTCTGGCTCGCTCACTGTGTCCACGGCGCACGGAATAGCACTCTTAATATGATCGATTTTCTCCGCAAAGTGTTTAGCAAACTCGTCACAGGAGGCCTTAGCATGTTCCATTGGTTCCGGAGCAACTGGACCAACCAGGCTCTGGATCACTTGGAACAGTCTCCTGGGACAGCACTCTGCAGATGCAATAGAGGCAGCATAAAAATATTTTTTTGCTGCCCTTATTGCCACATGATAGGCTGCCGCAGCCGCTCTAACATGTGTCCGATCGTCGTCAGAGCGAGATTTCCGCCACCAGCGCTCTAGCCATCTCACCTCCCGCCTCAGAATTCGAAACCGTGGGGTGAACCACGGTGCCGTCTGAGCTCTATTCAGGGGGAGAGGGTGTTTCGGAGCCACCCGTTCTAATGCCCCGGCAATTGCGGCATTCCACCCCTCCACCAGGGTCTCAGCCGAGTGGCTGTGTGCATGCTCCAAAGAGTCCCCAAGCGCATTCAGGAATCCATCAGGATCCATACTAGGACTCTGGGACTAACAGGAAGCTGATTTAGGAGGTCTGGAAAAGCAGGGGGGGGACAACCTTCAAACAAAGGCATCAAATAATTTTTACTTTTTTTTTTACCTAACTAGCACTGTGCAATTAACAGGCAGCACTAATACAGAAGACAAAAACACTGTGATTTACTTACATACCACAAAGCGTTGCCAGCATTTAGTTACACCACAAAGGCCTGAACAATTTGTGACCAGGTTATCTGAAGTACTGCCTATACCTGGATGAACCAAGCAGGTTTTAAGACCCACTTCTGATGCCCTACTCTGTGACCCATTGATGAGAGATGTTAGATTTCCAGGTACCAGGGAGAGGGCTTTTTCAGTGGTGCCCCCACACTTGGGGAATCCCCTCGCTCTGGAATTTCATACAACCCCATAATTCTTAGGTTTAAGGAGAGAGAACTCTTCAGATTTTTTAAAATTTCAATCCACTTTTTCATTCATGATTGTGTCTTGAAGGATTGTTACAGCTCATTTTAATTGTGGGTTTTAATCTGATGGTTTCATATACTTTACTATTATATTTTTTGTGTGCACCGCATTGGGAGGACAATGTGCCCTGAAAGCAGTTTTAATAATCTCTTGATAGATAAAATAGAAGAGGGGAAAAGAAGGGAGCTGGGAGAATAAAAAAGGAGAGGGGAGGAGGAGGAGGGGAAAGAAATGAAAAGGACTGAGATTGTGTTCTCTGTTGGCACTTCCATTACAGATTACAGAGTTGCAGAAGAATGTGAGGTTTGGAATTAGGCAGTGGTGAGTATCCTTTTGGTGTTTGGGGGTGACCACCAGTAGTGTAGTGGCAAATTCAGAAGTGCAGGGTCCCTTTATGACAGTCACAGCCATGCCCCCTCGTAGCCACACTCCTTTTGAAGATTATACAACCTTCTATGAGCATGAAAGGGGAGTGTTAGCTATTGAGAAGAGCCTTCTCAGTGGCTAACTCACCTCCTTTCACTCTGATTGGCTCCTATCAGTAGGAAAGGACAAGGAAGCATGTTAGAAGACTTTTCTCAGTGACCAACAGACTCCCTTTTCCTGCTTATTGGCTCATAGGATGCTGAGGACAAAGGGACCCTGCTGGGACTCTGCTCTCTGTAAAATAAGGGGTCTAAGCCCCGCCAAGACCCTGGCCCTGTGCCTTACTTTACAGAGGAAAGTCCTCTGTTTGAAGGCCAGTCTGTTCAAGTGTGGTTCAGTACCATCAGAAGGGAGAGCAGGAGGGGCCTCTGAAGTTGCCCATCAACAGCACTCAGCCGGCAGACTGAGCAGGCACACAGGTCGCCTGGTCAAAGTCTTCCCCACTGTGGTGAGATATATTGTATTTCTCTTTCAATTATAGTAGTTATCTCTAACTGTGCATCTATGCATATACAGTAGGGCCCCGCTTACCGGCGCTTTGCTTTCCGGCATTCCGCTAATGCGGTGGCTTTCAATTCCCCACTTTAAAGCCAGTTTTGCGCTTTTGCGGCATTTTCGCGGCATTTTTGCGCGACGCACCCATTATTCTCAATGGATTCCGCTTTACGTCGATTTCCGCTTTACGGCGGCAGTCCGGAACGGAACCTGCCGTATAAGCGGGGCCCGCCTGTACTGTAAATTAGGATATGAGAATTTTATCCAGATTTGTGTCCCCTTTGGACCTTTTTCGGGTCCTCTTTTTTGTTGTGTGCAGGTGGCCCACCCTGTTAGAGTAGCCTTCTGTACAGTATAAGGTTATAATGACCTTCCTTCTTTTCTCATCTCACTTGCCACCCCTTGATCTCAAACTGGTGGCAACAGGGGAGATACTAAATCTGAATCTCTTCCACAGACCTAGTGGGCCTGCAGCTTTGCAGAAATAATAATCAATCAAATAATACTGAAGACAATTACAAAAAAGCCTTCAGCAGATCAGAAAACACGTAGCGGGATATGAGAACGCTTAATAAGCAATGGCAATGAAACCCCATAATGCTGTTTTAAGAGTCACTTTGAACATAAGAACTACACTTTGAGAATTGATGGGGGGGGTGGACAGGGAGATATTTATTATTTATTACCCACTTTGCTAATGAATCCAATTTAAAAAAAAAGATGAGCTGGCTAACCACAAATTGGCTGGATTCCACGTGTGGTTTTGAGTTTTCTCCCTTGTGAATAGGTCTGAATATTGGGTTTTGGGAATTCATTGATATGGAGTGGCCTATTTGCACATTTATACATGAGCTTCTTAGGAGGCAAGGATTGTGGAATGCCAATAATCATAAAACTATCTTGCTTTTCAGGTGAGCTGGAAATATCCTTTAGGGAATGTGGGGCTGTAAAGGCAAATGCTTTATCAATGCAAGATGCCAAATTGTATTATTTTCTCAGCTTCACTCATAAGAATAAACATCACATATTGGAAGAGCTTTGAAATTTTGCAATTTTTTTTAAAAAATAGGACAAGCTTGTATATAAGACTCAAATGAATTGTGTTGTTATGTGCCTTTAAGTAGATTATGACTTATGGTGATGCTGTGAATCAGCGGCCTGGCAGTTGCAGGAGCCTAACCTACCTCACAGGGTTGTTGTGAGGATAAAATGGAGAGGGAGGAGAAGCACGTACACCACCTTGAGCTCCTTGGAGGAAAGGTGGGATAGAAATGTAATAATGAGCAACCAAACAAACATCTGGGGAACTCAAGGTTGAAGAACACTGGGCTCCAAGACTGAGGCTTCATCCAGACCAGGAGCTCCCACCCTTATTTTCCCATGGACCACTTGAAAATTCCTAAAGCTCTTGGCGAGCCACTTCATGATTTTTCTGCTTGTTGTTACTGTTGTAATGGGATATGCTGGATGATTTTTAATCTTTTCTTTTTTTTTACTGTTGCTTCTATTTCTTCTTTTGCATCTTACTGTATTGCAGTTTGCATTCTGTTGAATTCAAATTGTAATACGATAAAACGCAACATAAGAAATAAAAGCAGCAATAAAACACAATCAAAATCAAGGGGAACGTTTAATGCTGGCTTGTCGTGGACTACCTGAAGTTTGCGGACCACTGGCACTCCACGGACCACTGTTTGGGAACCCCTGGTGGAGGCAGTATTTTGTTCCAAGTCCTACATGTTGTGTTTTGATTGCCGCCCCTTTCCCTCTGCAGGTGGGCAGTGTGGTGAGCCCTGCTGGAAGGGGGAGGACAGATAAGAACGAAGCAGAGGAGGAGGAGGAGGAGGAAGAGCCGGTGAGGGGCCAAGCGGGGAGTTGGACTCAGACAGCAGCCCAGCTCTGGACTTGGACAGTTCAACCCCAGCAGCTCCAGATACCCCTATGGAGCGCCAACCTGACCAGCCAGTTGTTTCCCAGCCTGACGCTTCCTCTCTCCCTGTGCCCGCATGGCCAGGAGGCAGCTCCCTCCCTCAGAGGTGGGTGATGGCACCAGGAGGCAAATGCGGCAGGAGATTCAAGAGACACAGTTGAGGCAGAGCCTTCGTTTATGCGCGTGCTCCCAACAGTGATAGTTGGCACACGCAAGCAAGGTGCCTTACTTAAGGTGAGTGAGGGGCAGAGTCGTTGCTGAGTCAACGTCTTAATGCCGCAAAGCAGCACCTAGTTAGCCCTAGAGAGATGCTGAGTTCTGAGTAAGCCGTAGGTAGATTCATGAAGCGCACTGAATTGAAACTGTGTCTTACTACAATAAAGGGGGGAAAACCACAGTCGTGTCGAGTCTGAGTTCTTCGAGTTTGGGCAGGGCAGGCAAAGACTTTGAAACACATCTTTTATTACTCCTTCAAAGGCAGTCACAAGGTGGAGAAAGAGGTTGTGAAAAGGGTACTTGCCTTTTCCCAACCTATTGGAACTCTTTTTATTCAGTCATCCTGAGTTTCAGCAAGGCATTGATTGCCTGGCCAATTCCAAGCCATGAGGACTAGCAACTTATTCTTTTTCAAGGAAGCTGAGATTCTCACAAGGCGGGACTCAGACTCACCTGTTGGCATGGAGCCATATAACAGCAATATGAGCAAGCCTCCAACAGAGCGTTCCCTCACGTCAAAACAATAATCAACAGACTCTGCCTTTTGGAAAAGCAACTCGCATGTTTTCTCGATCTCAGACTGACCTAAAACAAAAACCGTAAGAGGCTTTTCTGCGGGTCAGCGGAAGTCTCTGACATCGCAAGCTTTAGAAAAGTGTCTAGCTTTGGCTCGATCGTGCCCTGCATTAACAGAAAACAAAGTGAAAGCTTTGCACCTGAGCAATCCAGACTCCACAGCCTGTTCACTTTATGCTAATAGAACAGATTTGAATTCTCTTTCTCTGTTGTCACGTATTTTAAATCTTGTAAGTTTAAAAAAATTGCATCTCACAGGGAGGAGAAAAATGTTCCAAATCTTTATTATCTCACAGGGAGGAGAAAAATGTTATGCAACAGTACTTGCATTCTCCCCAGCTACTCAAAGTCTTATTCATTGTCTGGATGCTTCCAAGCCTATCGTTCAAGCCATAAGGACCAGCAAATTCTTTTTTTTCTTTTTTTTTTTTAAGAAAGCTGAGATTCTCACAAAGCAGAATTCAGAGTCTGGTGCCACACAGAGCTTTTTTCTCCGCCCCCTAATTGCAGCACGCACACAAGCTCTAACCATTATTTTGTAAGCAGATTTCATAATAACCTAAAGGTATGTCCACAAAGTAGCTAAACCTTACAACTCCAGAAGACTGGAAAGTCAATCAATCCTTGTTAAAGGCAGTGAACAGACCTCACAATAAGACTTATACATGTGTTAACATACAAAAATGGGAGTTGGTTAGCCATGTTATGTTAATGTTTATTTATACCCCGCCTTTCAGCCAAAAGGCCCTCAAGGCGGCTTACAGAAAAAGTAAACACAAATATAAAGATACATCAACAAGGCAATACATTGTACAAAAAATTAAATTAAATAGCAAATAACATTATATCATGCCATGGCCTGATGATTATCAGCTTGTGGTGATGCAGAAGTGAGTTTTTTTCCCCCCAGGTACCAAGAATGGTATGGAGTGCACCCCCTGCTGAAACACGAGAGGCTCCACTCATATTGGCATTTCCCCGGCTTCTGAAGGCACACCTGTTTACACAGGCATTCCCTGGATCTCTTGACTCAAATAATTGCTATGTTGTTTTACTGTGTATTTTAATTATGGATGTTTATACTTGAATGTCTGTGGAATGCATTTTTATATGTTGTAAACTCCTTAGAAGCCTATTTTGGCACGAAGCTGTATATAAATTAACAAATAACAGGTTGTACTCAATGTTAGTCATACTCACTGCAGATCCACTGAAATTAATGGATATATCTAACGTCGGTAAATTCATTTCAATGGGTCTCCTTTGAGTAGGACTTAGTTGAATACAACCCAATAATATTAATAATGAATAATAATAACCAATAACCAATAATAATTATAGATCAATAAGCCATAATAACAATATGTGGCAATAATTATGATGGCGATGTGCTGCAGAGTGCAAAACATGGATCAACCAAGAAAATCCAGCACGCTCATTTCTGACAAAAGCAAAAAGCCCACAGGCACCCAGGTATAGTTTTATTTATTTATTTATTTATTTTTAAAACTTATATACCGCCCGACTAGCAATAGCTCTCTGGGCGGTGAACATAGATACAATAAAATACAATATAATACAAAACATCAGTCTAAAATCAATTTTCGCAGTCTAAAAACAGCAAAGGCTAAAATCAAATTACAAACATTACAATCATTAACAAAAAATTAAAATGCCTCGGAAGTAGAGAAAGGTTTTAACCTGGCGCCGAAAGGATGATAGTGTCGGCGCCAGGCGAACCTCCTCGGGGTTTTAAATGTTTTAAATGTCACCATCAAAAGTAGTTATTCTGTACAGGGCAACGTCAAAACCTTTGGGGCAAAGGAGGAAACACTCACCAGTTAGAAAAACCAGGATGTCTCTGGCTGAGCTAGTCAAGTGGATATCCAAGGTGACTTTTAGGGCCTGAAACGACCAATGTTAATGAGATTAAGGCAGGCTCAAATTCAATCCCCTTTCAAGCAAAGCACATGAAGCAGTTTCCCTTCTCACTCTCACCCATCCACTCAGAAGTCTTCCTCGGGTGTAAACACCAAAGGGGAGGGCCACACTTTGCCACCCAAGTTGGGGATTGTGAATGCTCTGCACTTCCTCCACAGGGTAAAAATGCCCAACAGCAGCCTGGCAACCTCATTTGTGGCTGCAATTGTCATCTGCAGATTACTACTACTACTACTACCACCACTACCTACTACTACTACCCACTACCCCCACTACTACCACTACTACTATATCCCACCCTTTCTCCCAGCAGGATCCCAGGGCAGCAAACAAAGTGCTAAAAACACTTTAAAACATCATAAAAACAGATCTAAAAACACTTTAAAACAAAACACCATTAAAAAGTTGTTTTTTAAAGAACTGTTTTTAAAAGGGTTTAAAAACATTATTAAAAACATATTAAGCAATTCTGACACAGACACAGACTGGGATAGGTCTCAAAAGGCTTGTTGAAAGAGGAAAGTCTCCAAAAGATGCCGAAGAGATAGCAGAGATGGCGCCTGCCTAATATTCAAAGGGAGGGAATTCCACAGGGCAGGTGCCACCACACTAAAGGTTTGTTTCCTATGTTGTGCAGAACAGATCTCCTGATAAGATGGTATCTGCAGGAGGCCCTCACCTGCAGAGTGCAGTGATCGACTGGGTATACATTACATTAGATCTAATGGATTACATTAGATCAGTGTTTCTCAGTGGCCCGGGAATCACTGGGAGGCCTTTGGCCACTTTCAGGTAGGCCTCAGTGCCACAGCCTGCCCAGCAGCTGTGCAATCATCCAGAATCAGGGGGACGCAGACCCATTATTTTTTTGGAAGCAAGATCACAGCCAGGCCCCTATGTATGAGCCAATCAGCATGAAAAGGGAGCATGTTAGCCACTGGGAAGAGTCCTTGTCCTCTCATGCAGATTGGAGCCAATCACAGTGGAAGGAGGCGAGTCAGCCACCAAGAAGACTCTTCTCAGTAGGTAACACACATCCTCCCCTTCCCTGCTGATTGGGTCCTGGGGGACATCTGTTGAAGGGAAGTGTGGACTCTCAAGACAAAAGGGAGAGCAAAGGAAATGAGGAAAAGCAGGAAAGGGGGCATGGTTGTGGGGGGCGCAACTATCATGAAGGGAGCCTGCACTTCTGAATTTGCAACTACACTACTGCTGCCCAGTGCTTCCTCCCTTGCCAGCTCCACCAATAGGCATGCCCATAGCCTTTTGATTGGACAGATGCCAAAGTCAGCAACTCCTTGCATGCTGAGTAAAGTGGCTGGGAGACAGAGAAGTTCAGCGGAGAGGAAGGATCGACAGAAAGTCGCCGTCCACTGAGGAGAGAGGGCCAGAGGAGCTGTTGAAGGAAATTAGAAAGTGAGATAAAAGGTTAGTATTTATTCATAATAAACAAACAAACTGGAGTAGAAAAAAAGGGAATAAGAGAGAAAATATGTTTATCAGAGGAACAAAAAGACCAGGGAAGAGGGATGAAAGAAACTGGCAGTTTTGGGAAGGAGGAGAGAGTAAGGTACAAGTCGAGTGCAAGAGAAGAACGGGGAGGAAACTACAGGAGATGAGTAAAAATATTTTGAGAGATGTAGGAATGGGAAGGGGAAAATATAAAAGAAAAAGGCTTCTCTGCTTAAGAGCCTCTGGATCAGCAAATTGCACCTAAAACAGGGAGGCTAAGTCACACTATCGTCAGAGTAAATGTCAGTACTTACACATGCACTCTGTCTCTCTGCACAATTGCAGTGAAACCTTCCTGCTGTTCTACATGACTTTCAGTAGTGCAGTTATATAATTTTAGGCTGCATGCACAACCATACAGCAAGCACATGACTTCTCCCAAAAACTCCTGGGAATTGTAGTTTACACTTCACAGTGTTACAATACCCATCTTAACAAACTACATTTCCCAAGATTCTTTGGTGGGGGAAGAGATGTGCTTTAAATATATGGTGTGTATACTCCCCCAGATGAGCCATACCCATAGTGCCAGCACATCCATAGTGAAGGTGAGAGGTAAATGAGGTGGTTAAAAGGTTATATTTTAAAATATCACAAAATTAGAAGATCTGCAAAAGTAGTTAACCAAGTGATAAGAGTCTGGGCAGGTGGGTTTAAGTGATGAGGATGGATCAGGTCTTTCCCTTCTCCTGGACATGTTGACACCCACAATCTGTGGCCGTGCTACAAAGGACTTGCAAATAAATTCTCCCTCTTTGCTTTGTGAGCCATGAGGTTTTGAAACTGACATGTGCATCCTGGCCCCGCTGTCCAATGATCACCAAGGTGCGCATGCCAAACCTAAAGGGCACCCCAAGGACACCAAAGCCAAAGACAGTGGAAGGCGACTGAAGAAGGCTGTTGACCTAAAACTGCCTCAGGTGTTTAACAAATTGGTTCTTAACACTGCCCCTCACCTGAACAGACTAAACACCAAATATATATGCATGACACACCAAATTTCAATTAGAATAGCCTGAGGTTGTGAAGTAGGTGAAAAAGAGGAGACCAAAAAGTCTATTAGGGACTTGCCCCCCCCCAAATTCCTCCAAAAGGTGACTAGAAAGACCAACACTGTAAAGCAGGTGTGAGGAATCTTTGGTCCTCCAGATGTTCCTGAACTACAACTCTCATCATCCCTAGTCATTGGCCATGCTAAGGTCAGAGGCAAGACTGATGAGTTGCAATTATAATTCCCAGTGGTAGAAAATCTGGCTTGCGTTCAGAAGGTTCCAGGTTCAGTCCCTTGCTTCTCCAGGTAGGCTGGGAGAGAACCTTGAAAAAGAGGAGTGGTGGTCAATAATCAAAATGAAAAAGAAAAAGGGGGGTTCAAAACCCAAAATGACCAAATGGTGTAAAATGATTTATTTTATCTTCTTAAAAATGCCCAACGCATTTCAGCTTTATTGCATATCAGCCTTCGTCAGGGGCTACAATACAAACATATACATTTATATGATTTACCTTTTGTTCATATATCATTTAAAACTTTTAATAAACAGTAAGAAAACACATGATTACAGAGATTTTTTTACTTACACTTTTCTTTCTAGTTGCTTACAGTGCTTTCTTTACCTTCCTTTCTTGTTTTTCCTTTCTTTGTGTTTTTTATTTGGAAGTTGTGAGCTTAGTAGCCCAAGAAGGTATGTTTTTATATGTAGAGTGGTGCTCAGCTGTATTGTGTATTTCATTATCACTTCAGGAACTGCCTTTAAGGGATCCTCTTAAAACTTAGTTTCATTACAAAAGAGGAAGAAAGTCTAGTTCTCCATTTAAACCTAAAGGGGATAAAGTGTTTAAAGCCAGAATCCACCATATTTCCCTTTTTAGGAGTCTGTTGTTATCGTGTCCCCTAGATGAAGACTAGTACCAAGCTCCAGTGTTTAAAGAAGTGAATGTCATATTTCTTTGGATATCGTATGATATTCAATTTTTGTTGAAGTCATATTAGCAATTCCTTTGGTTATCGCATTATATTCAATTTCTGTTGAAAGTCATATCAGTAGCCATTGAAAAAGACATCTGTTGAAACGCGTCTGGCTGGACTTTTTAAACAAAAAACATATTTCTCTTTTCTTCATAAAAGAAACGGACCATCTGAACAAAATTTGTACACATCAGATACATTCTTCATGATGTATATTATTTCAGTTACATACTTTTGAAGATCATAGTATCATGTCTGTCATTGTTTGACTTTTGTATGTTACACTTTTTATATTTCTTTCTATTGCATATTTTTTATGTGTTTTATTAAATTTATACTGAGTATTCTCATAACTATATCAACCTTAATTTTTTAGTCCTGACTCAGTATAAGGCAGCTTCCTGTGTTCCCAATGCTTTTTGGCTTGCTTCATGAGGTGAATGTTTTTAGCAGTTAGCTAGATACAAAGCTCCATCTGCCACCATATACACCATACATTGAGCTGTGCCCTCCCAACTTGACACATTGCTTAATAAACATTGTGTTTATTTATTTATTTAGTCTGGGGTAGCCAACATGGTGCCCTCCAGTTCAGCAACATCTTGAGATCCAAAGGTTTTTCACACCTGATGTGGAGGGTGAGTGTTGTAAAGAAGAAGGAAGCACAAGTGTCCCTGAAGCCTATTTCACTCCTCTTCACCATTTGACTAGAAAGCCCTGCATTCCTTACTCCAGTTCTCCCTGGGAGAAGCCACTTGAGGCTTCTCAGTAAAGGGGTGTGTGTGGCAAATTCACCCCCACGCGAGCATGGGAGCAGCATATCCAATCAGAAAGGTACTGTTACCTAGTCTTGCAAGTTATTGAGCATTGCCACTTTGCCACACAGGAGTATTTGAGCCTCTTCCAACATGCTGACACCCTAAACGTTCCTTATCTTTCATGAAAACTCAGCACTGCTTCCAATAATTTTCTTTTTTTATGTGTGCTGTTCATTTAGGCTTCCCTATCAGGTGCCCAAAAGGATATCCCCTAGGAATATTCCCAGCACTCTTAACAAACTACAGTTCCCAGGATTCTTTGGGGGAAGTCATGTGCTTTAAATATATTGTGCATATGCAGTCTTTGACTGGCCTTATTAGGAGGGGCACTTTAGATCAGGGTGGGAAACCTGTGTCTCTCCAGAGGTTGTTAGACTCCAGCTCCCATCAAACCAGATTGGTCCAATGATCAGGGATGATGGGAGTTTTAGTCCAACAATCTTTGGACAGCCACAAGTTCCCCATCCCTGCGTTAGTTAGTTATTTTATTACATTTATATACCACCCCATAGCCAAAGCTGTCTGGGCAGTTTACAAACATTAAAAACAAATATACAATTTTAAAACCATACAAAATTTAAAACCATGTTAGATGGTAATGTTTATTGCTTCACTTACTTCTCCCTTTGATAAGCTAGCCTTGCTGCATTTGACAGCCCAACTGCTCATTCTGCTGAATGGGACCCTGGAATTCTCTCTCCCCCACATACACATTCTGGGAATGCCCCATCACACACACGCATCACCAAAAATCCATTTGTCAGGTGCAGTGTTGCCATTTTCCAGCTGGGGGGAAAATGTCATTTTCAATCTGATCTTGGTGCTACATTTCCTAGAATGAATGATGGTTGCAGGAATTAATCTCCACCTACTACTAAACACAAGAACCACTGTGCAATGTTTTGTTTTCATCATGAACAGAACTTCATGTTCCAAAAGAAGTCACTCTCTGCCGGATCACGTGAATGAACTCATAATAAACTACCTGGCACATGAGAAGCAACTGAAAATGAATGTCCTGCATTCAAAAAGTGTACGAACACAGCATACTGGCATCCCAAATAAAAATGGTATCAATATAGCTAATGTTAAAACTAAAGTTAAATCTAATAAAATGACCATGTTTATGAATCACTTCATTTTTTACTATGGTACCACAGTCCATAATCAGCAAGAGTAATGGAACTTTCCCCTCAGCTGCTCCATTTTAATTCCTGGGGAAAACACTGTACTTTGCTGTCTTTGCAAGATGCTCATAGAATCATGGGGTCTGAGGGGCACTTGTAGGCTACGTAGTCCAATCCCCTATTCAATGTAGGCAATCCAGAACTAGAACTTCCCAATAGGTTTGGCCTATGCACCATGCCTCTGAATGCCAGTTGTTGAGAATCATAAGTAGGGATGGGATCTGTTGGCTAATTCTGGTTCAAAAGCATTCTGTTGACATAACAGGCCAATATCAATTCGAGTTTGTTCTTGGTTTGCTAGCAGCTGGTTTTACCAATCCTCCCCCCCCTTGCGAAGAAATGATATTAATATTGATATTTTGAAAGGAAATATCAAAAATTATAATTCTTAATATCAATATCTTAGAGGTTGGTTTTTTAAAAAAACCAAACTATTTTTGAAAATAGTTATGGAAAATTGATGCACAAAAATCCAATCTGCAATGATAGCGAATAAGCAAGTTAATGAAAAATTTGGTACGAAATCCAAATTGAGAAGAATTCTAGCATATGCCTAAGGATGAGGGAGAAATTTGGTTTGGTTCAGATTTTGATATGAACCTTCCTAATTTGCACTTACCAAAGCAATATGTTATCCTATGGTGTTTGCAACTCTGAATTTTGCAATGCAATTTTCCAACTGAATAATGTGTACAAAAATGTACATAATGTGGATGAAGTGTGCATAAAACGAATACATTAGTGAAAATAGCATACACAAATGCATTCTTTTAGGGAAAATCACTTTGCAAAAATGTTTATATCGGGAGATATTTGCACTAAAATGCTGCTAATTTGTGTGAGGAAAAGGTTTGCAAACTGATACAGAAATGTGGAGAACTGAATGTAAAACTGGAAAAATTAAACCAAAATTGGCAGATTTGCACATCCATAACCATAAATGTGGAGAATACTGTTGTGCTCAGGTCTTGCTTGTGAGCTTCCCTTTGGGGCATTTGGTTGGCCACTGTGACAACAAGTTGCTGAACTAGCTGGGCCATTGGCCTGATCCAGCAAGGCTCTTCATATGTTCTTATTCTTCAGGATTTCCAGCAAGGAAGATGCCACCATTCCTCTAAGCAATTGGTCCCGTTGTCAAATGGCTCCTAACAGGAAGAAGTTTCTCCTTAAACCCCACTGAATCTATCCTCCAGTAAGTTATGCCACCTAGGCTTTGCCTTGACCCTCTGGGTTGGCAAAGAACAAGTATTTCCTCTGGTCTATGTGACAGAAGTCAGGACAGAAGAATAAAGAGGTGCCTGAATTTCAGGGGCTGTAGAACAGGGCTAAGATATATAGGCTGGTATTGTCAGAGAAGAACCATTGGATCTATGCTAGTCATGTCTATATAAATCTATATAAATGTAAGCCATCACATCATCATGACATCACAGCATGACAACAGGGCAAGCTACACAGCCTGGGCCTTGGTGGCCACACCTACAGAAGAGACCAGGAGGGAAGGCCAGAGGCTGTGGCTTTGGCAAGAGGCTGGAAGGGAGGCCGGCAGTGGCAGCAGCAGAGAGGAGGCTGGGCAACAGCTTTGGTGAGCTGTGGGGGAGTGGGAGGAGTTTTGGTCATGGTAGGTGGGATTGGCAAGCACTGAAAGCAGAGGTAGAACCCCTAGTAATATAAAAATGTAGTGCTATGCCAAAGATTTATCCTACTGGTTTTTGCCATTCCTCATCAATTAATGATAAAAGACATTTTTTCAAAAATTATCACATCGGAGAGAAAAATCTGGTGACTTTCTTATGAGTGGAGTGAAGAGGGTTGGTTATTGTTGTTGAACTTATCTACCTTTAAGGTGGTCAAGGGGCGTTCGTGCATAAGGTTATAAGAAGGGATGTTTCTGTTTTGACATGCATTCATCACACGCAGCACTGTTTTCATTCCACAGCGGTTTGGCTTCTGGCAAAAATTACATTATTTGTCTCCCTGTCCACTGTAGTGGAATTCTATGTAATTAATTACATAATTAACATTACCATTCCAGGCCATAAATTTCAATGCAAACACAATGCAAATGGGAGGAAAACATCAATTGCATAGCATTTTCAGAAAGAAAACAACAGCAATGAATACTGATCATCTTCACTGGATTGATTTCAGTTCCAGACATGGGATGGACAAGCAAACTTTGGCAAATTCTCCTTCTGTTTCAGTTGGAATTCTCTGACATCTCGATGTGCAAGTATCTTTTCTTTCATTATGCAAATCATCTCCCCTGTGGTTTGAACTCTGCATCCTCCCTGACCACCCATGCTTCTGGAAAACCTCATGACATCCTTGACTAGGCTCCACTGTGTGGAGGTGGAGGTGGGGAGCCTGCCTACTGTGCACCTGACAACTTTTTGTTGTTACTCTTTTTTTAAAGGGAAGTCTTTTAACTTTTAAAGAAATCCGTGTAGAAACATTTTCTTTTTCAACAGGTCAAAGGAAGAACTTCCCTTTGAAACAAAAGCAGTGAGTGGACCAATTTCAGGCACTCAGTAGCCAGGTCCCTGTGCTTCATTTAAAGTTCAGGAGATGTCATGAGTAATCCCGTCCATGTGGCTTTTTCGGACAGGGAGTCTGCAGAGCAGTGGAGAAACATTTGATGAAAATAAAAAGGCATATACTACCTCTGACTACCTCTCAGTGACAAGGCACCGGGGGAGGGGGAGAGAAATTAAATTCAGTTTGCATTTAAAGACCAATCTATCTAATCCACACTTTCTGAAACAATTTGTGAACCATTAACCTTCAAAATCAGCAATTCTCTGAATTTTTGGTGCAGTTCTCCAGTCAAGTAATGTATATAAAAATGCATCTACGAGGTGCCTAAAAGGCATATAACGACATACAAAACTACATTATTACTTTGCAAAAAATGTGTACATTAGGCAAGATTCCATGCCAAAAAAATGTTTAGAAGAAGTTCACACTCTAATACCAACAAATTTTCATGGGGGCTTAAAAAAAATAATTTACAAACTGATGTGGAAAGGTAGAAGACTGAACCTAAGTTGGAAAAGTAAGTAACGGAAATTTACAGGTTTGTTCATCTCTAGGAGGGTGCTCACCAAACCTCTAAAGAAATTCTGAAGTGTCCTGAGAATAAGGCAGAAAAATGGACGCCTCTTTCACAGGGAAGGAATACCTTTGAGAAACTAGAGCACAACTTTCAGCACAGCACTAGTAAAATGGCATGCAGAAAGAATGCAAGGTGGATTGACCTGGGCAAGACAGAGATGAATTAAGTCTAAGGGCTGATGTGGTTCATTACATCTTTTGAAGATTAAGTCTCCTGTGTGCATATCTGCAAATTTTAAACATCCCAGGAGACCTTGTCACCTTTGTGCCCACAACTTTATCTGTGATTATCTGTTGGTCAGAAAAAAACTTGGGCGGTTAGTTTTTAACATTTATCTGCACTGAGATCACAACTGTGTCTGCTAAAGTAGACACATCCAGCTCAATGCTACAGAAAAGAGCCAAGCTAGGGTGGAGGACACAAGCTATAAAGCAACTAAGCCAGGCTGCCAAACGCTCTGCTTTGATCTTGCAGAGCAGCTGCCCCTCCCCTCAGAGCTCTGAAATGACACTGCTGAATAACACCAAGGCTGGCTGAGCTACAGTGTGGCCGGTTTTCAACTTGAAGATTTCCTTGCGACACCTCTTTTTTTTTTTAAGGGATAATACAGCAGATATAATTAAGCTATCGATACGATGACATATTTTGGAAATCTGCTTCTCTATTCGCTATGCATTTGGGTATCAATTAAGATATCGTAACCAAATTTTGCATGATGGTTCCTGAGATCAAGGAGCAGGTTTCTCTGTTTGGATACAACTGGGTGCATTTTGAATCAAGATGGCAGAATGAAATTTTCAAAAGCTGCACTGAGTTTTTGGGAGTTTCTTACAATTTTTGAGCAATTCTGGGTAAAAGGCTGCTAGTATATGATCCACAAAGCTATAATGTTCCCAACAATGCATGTGGCTCAATGTTATCTTGTGTTTTGTTGCATCAATACATTACAAAAAGCTCCACTTTTCAATAAAGCAATAGTTAAGTTGCCTACCTTCCATTACTCTAACTACATTGGCTATCTTGTATACCACTTCCACTGCTTTGAATAGTCGAGATATATAATGTAGGTGGATTGGGGGGGGTGTTGTTGTTTTTCCAGTTATAACTAATAGCCATCTGTGCACCTGTCAACATATGTATTACCATCTCTCTGTTTTCTAATACATTATCCTTTTGAAACATTTTAAATTAACCAATGCAGTAGGAGGCAAACATTTCCAGATTCAACTCCCTATCTTTCCTCTTGTTCTTTTCACCTGCCCCACCTACATTCATTTGAGATGGGAAGCTCTTAGGAATGGGTGGATCTGCCAATCTAGTTTCTATCATTTTCTCATTTTTCCAATCTTAAATTCATACGTTCACATCAAAAAAAATTTGCAGGGGAGAGAGCGAACTCCTCATGAAAATGCATCAGCCTTTTTTGGTGAGAATTTCTCCTAACATACACATTTTATGTGCCTGAAATACACATTTTTGCAAAGCATTTTTTAATGTTTTTTTCCTTGATGTTTTTTAGGGATACTTTAACCTAGTATATGTCTTTTTGTACACATTACCTGGCTGGAGAACTGCCTTGCAAAATGTAGAGAAATGCAAATTTCTAAGGATGATTTTATTTCAGTTCTCCTACTTTTTTGGGAAGCACAAATTAAGTAAGTTCATCTTTAAATGTAAATTGAATCAAATTCCTCCTCTATCTCTAGCAAGCTCTCTCAAGCTCACCTCAGATTAATTTGGAAACCCGAGTCCTTCAAGGAAAGAATTTGGAAAAGCTTGAGTAATTTCACCAAACCAATCCGAGGACCTGGATAAGTCATCTTCCTGTCTCCACTACCCTCCCCAACCCCCAAAAGCCATCTCCACCAGCCCCCCAAAAACACTCACCCACCTTCCCTTCCTTTATTGCAGGGGTGGGGAACCCATGACCTTCCGGATTTGTTGGACACCATCTCCCATCAGCCCCCAAACAGCATAGCCACAGGTCAGGGACAATGGGAATTTAGTCTAGCACCATTTGGAGGACCATGGAACCCCCAAAACCTTTTTAATAGGTGGTATAAGTTGCAGCAGAAGCACACAGTGATTGGGGATCAGACAGAAATTCAGTTTGGTTCAAATGCAAACCTATCTAATTCACACTTTGCAAAGCAATACGCAGACTGAAAAGTAGGTATCCCTTGAAATTCATGGTTCTTCACATTTTACACTGCAATTCTCTGCAAACCAAATTATGTGCACAAAAATGCACACTAGGGGAAAGTGTGCCTAAAAAGTCACAGATCAGTGAAAATGGCATAAGCAATTGCATTGCATCAGGGAAAAAAATCTTGCAAATTGTGTACATTAGAAGAAATGCTTACTAAAATGCTGAAGATTTTTCATGAGTTTGCTTTTTTTCAGCAAAACTGGTGCAGAAATGTGGCAAATGGAATTTAGTATTGGGGAAAAAGACAAACTGAGATAAGTGGAAATGGACAGTTTCATCTATCCCTAACAGTGAGGGAAGAGGAAGATGTATAAGGTTTTTAAAGAGATTTTGGATCAGCCCTATAAACTTTTCTGGAAAACTTTTTTTGAGATCCTCCTGAACTGTCAGAGAACTTCTGTCCTCTCTGAAGCACATTCTGTGAAATCCCCTCCTCCAATTTTGCCATCCACAAATAACATGGGAAGTCACTTTCACAGAGTCCTAAGGGATTTTCCCTCCTCCCTTTCCTTTGTCCTCTTCACCAGTCTGATGCCCTGGGTAATTACCAGTCTGATGCCCTTGGACAGGCCCAGCAGTCGCCTGCCTCGGTGGTGGCAGCGGCAGCCTCCGCCTGGATTCAGACAGCCTTGACTCTTAAGCTCCTGAGTCCGATCTCCTGTTGGGCATTCTGGACAGTCTGGATCCAGACATGTTCCTACACTATGGTGGCCCAGGACCAGCCTGCCTGGAGAAGTTGCACCAAGAAGGGTGTGGAGGAGAAGCAGATTCCGTACCAGCCTCCCCCATTTCCACTCTGGGGCCCACATCACCCAAGCTGGAGACCATTAATGAACTGATCTGGTTTGACCATGAGTATACCAATTAATGTTTATGTGAATTTGTATACATTTGTATATTTGTATCATTTTCTTAATAATGTTATTTGTTTAGTTTAATTTTTGTAGAGTGTATTGCTTTCATTGATGCATTTTTATATTTGTGTGTGTGTGTGTCTGCCTTGAGGGCCTTTGGCCAAAAGGCGGGGTATAAATAAATTTAATAAATAAATAAGGGTGCAAAAGTCCATGGGAGATGCATTTAGTCTCCCTTCCCCTCCTAGTGCTGCTGCTCCAATTAAATGGGAACTCCATTCTCTATGGTTGCTTTTAAGTGGGGGGAAATCTAGAAGATCCTGCCATTAGCCAAAGTGAGGCAACCATCTCAAGTGGCAGATGTTGGGGTAGTGTTGGCAGCCACCTTCTAGCCCAGGAGTAGCCAGTGTGGTGCCCTCTAGGTGATGTTGGACTCCAGCTCTCATCAGCCTCAGCCAGCTTGGCCAGTTTTCAGGGGTAACGACAGCTGTAATTCAACATCATCTGGGGGAGCCATCATGTTGACTCCCTAGGCTCTGGTCATTCCCCCTGAGATCAGCAACCATTGGTGGCCATCACTGTCTCCTGTAGGAGTGAATTCCATAGTTTGACTAGGCTCTGCATGAAAAAGAACTTCCTTTTGTCTGTCCTGAATCTTTTGACATTCAGCTTCATTGGATGTCCATGAGTTTTAGTATTATAAGAAAGAGAAAAGTTCTCCCTATCTACTTTTCCATGCATAATCTTATACATTTTTATCATGTCCCCTCTCAGTTGCCTTTTTTCTAAACCAAAAAGCCTCAAATGCTATAACCTTTTCTGATAAGCAAATTGCTCCAACTGCTTGATCAACATAGTTATCCTTTTCTGATCCCTTTCCAACAATGCAATAACTTTTTTGAGGTGAGGCAGCCAGGACTGTATACAGTATTCCAAGTGAGGGCTAGGGATGGGTGAGAAATTCAATTCAGATTGCATTTCTAACAAATTCACACTTTCTGAAACAATATGAGAACTGAAATACAGCCATCCTTCAAAATTCATACTTATTAAAATTTTGCATTACAGTTCGCTAACCAAACAGTGTTTACCAAAGGGCATATGTTAGGTGAAAGTGTGCATAAAAATGAATATATGAGTGAAAATAACATGGAAAAATGCATTATATGACAAGAAATTGGTTGCAAAAATGTGTACATTGGTGAAAAATGCCTACAAAAATATGTTTAGTAGGAGAAATTCTCACTAAAATGCTGGAGAATTTTCCTGAGGATTTTAAAAAAACCCCTGCAAATTGCTGCAGAAATGTGGAGAACTGAATTTAAGATTGGGGAAATGAGAAACGGAGAGAACTGAAAATGACAGATCTTTCCATCCTTTGTGAGGGCTCACCATAGATTAGAATAATGGTATGATGATACTGGCAGTTTTCTTTTCAATCCTATTGCTAATGTTCTCTAATGTGGCATTTGTCCTTTTCACACCTGTCACACACTGGGTGAGCATTTTCATCAAGTTATCCACTATGATCCCAAAGTCTAGTTCCTAGTCAGTTACCTCCAGTTCAGTTGCCATAAGCTCATACTGGAAATTGGGGTTTTTGCCCCGATATACATCATTTTACACTTGCTTACATTGAATTGCCTTTTCTAATTTATTTCCCATTCACCCAGTTTGGTGAAGAATCCTTTTGTGACTTTTCGCATTCCAATTTTGTTTTAAACGCCTTGACCAAGTTGCTGTCACCAGCAAAGAAAGGAACTTCACTGCTTGCCTCCAAACTCCAGGTGGCTTATGAACAAGTTTAAAAGTACAGGTGCAAATGCTAATTCTTGGGGGAGGTGCTTTCTACATTCCTTCATTGGGAAAATGGTGCCTTCTACCAACTCCGGTTGGTGGCCCAGCTACGCCCCTATCTGGACAGGGATAACCTGGCTTCAGTTGTCCATGCTCTGGTAACCTCCAAGTTAGATTACTGCAATGCGCTTTACGTGGGGCTGCCTTTGAAGACAGTTCGGAAACTGCAGCTTGTGCAAAATGCAGTGGCCAGATTGGTAACAGGGACCAGTCAGTTGGAACATGTAAAACCAATTCTGGCCCACTTGCATTGGCTGCCTGCATGTTTTCAAGCCCAATTCAAGGTGTTGGTTTTAACCTATAAAGCCTTACACGGCTTGGGATCACAATACCTGATGGAACGCCTCTCCCGACACAAACCCACCCATACACTACGCTCAACATCAAATGTCCTCCTCCGGGTGCCTACTCTGAGGGAAGCTGGGAGTCTGGCAACAAGGGAGAGGGCCTTCTCAGTGGTGGTCCCCAAATTATGGAATGATCTTTTTGATGAGGTGCTCCTGGCGCCGAAAAGATAAAAGTGTTGGCGCCAGGTTAAGACTGTTCTCTTCTCCCAGGCATTTTTAACAGCATTTAAATAGCGCGTTTTTAACTTTCCTATCGTTTTTTATGAGTTTTAATTTGGTATGGTTTTAAATTTGTATACTTATTTTTAATGTTTTTAACTGTAAACCGCCCAGAGAGCTTCGGCTATGAGGTAGTATATAAATGCAATAAATAAATAAATAAACCCAGACTTTGTACAGATCATATAATGAAAAAGGCAAAGTAGTCAAAAAGTATTTATCAATACATTTATTTCCTTTTAATGTTAATTTAATCCTGGTTATTTTTATTAACATTTTTTGAGGAGATATTTGAGGAGAAAGTGTGTGTGGCTTCTACCTCTTCTGGTTCTCTCTCTATCCTCATTCTCCCTTCTCAAGAAACAGCAGACACTTAAGTAGTGCAATAGTACAATTGTTTAGCATTTATTTTCAAGGTTACTTAAGGAGTCTTGCCTTGGTTCAGAAGCGGTCCCTGCTGTCACAGCTGCTTCTCTGCTGAGAGAAACTGTGTGTGGCCTCCACCTCCCCTTACAGCCACCCCTTTCCTCCCAAATTTTCCATTATTTGGAGCATTGGTTCAGAAGGTTTCCATGCTGTCCCACTTGGCTATTTATTTATTGGTTTGTGGCCTCCACCACCCCTTACAGCCACCCCTATCCTCCAATTCTTCAGAAGATTTCTCATAATGTCATGCTGTATACAAAGTTTGCTCAGTCATTTCTCAACTGACAGCATTACCAAGGCTGTCATCTGAAACAGCGTTCCTTGGGAATGTCTTCATCCTCTTCAGAGCTTCATCCTCTTCAGAGCTTCATCCTCTTCTGCTTCTGCTGTTGTCATAGGTATAGTCATGAGGATTCTGAGTAACGTTTGCTCCAATGCTGGCTCCAGATTGTTCTCCAAAAGAAGGTATAGGAGCATGGAAACATCTCTACATTTGTACAATTCTGTTGTCTGGTGTAGGATGAAGAGCTCTGTCTTCAACCAATCTTTCTCCAGCATTAAATGCCTGCTGTGGAAATCTTTGGCTGTGTGTTGGAACCAAAGTCCCCTGTATCAGTGATGAACTTGAGAGATGACTGGTGAATACAAATTGTTCATTGGCATGTGCGATGATGATATCACAGGTTTCCGATGACACTCAATGCAGGATCACCTTTGATTTGTTTCAGGGAAGGTGAGGTTCCAAAGGTAATTCAGCAAACAACATTCGAATGGACTCTCTCACAATATCAATGGAATTCTCAGACTCTGACAGAGATGTCTTCACTGCTGCAGAATCCATGGCTGTTCTTTGGAATCTATTGTAGAGGACATTGGTGTGAGACCTTATTCTATGGAACAGAGATAGCAAGTACAGAAAGACACCACAGGGCAGAATGAAGGAGGCCAGAGTGCCTGGAAGCAATATAAGCAACCCCAGGACAGGGGAGAAGGAGACCAGAAGAAGATAAGAGAGCCCACAGTAGGGGTAAAGGAGGCCATTGGGCCTCAAGGTAAGGGAAGAGACACAAAGGTATGGGTGAAAGGAGGCAAGTGGGCCTGGAAGCAAGAGAAGAGACTTACCGAAGGTAGGGATGAAGTAGGCCAGTAGGCCAGGAAGGAGATATGTGGGATTAATATATTGTCATTCCTACAGTGCTTTTTTTGAAATGGTACTTACCGGTGCAGAGTACCATCACCTCTTTTGTTGCTGCCCAAGGAAACCATTTTATGCTGGCACCCATGGCACTTTTCTCAAGATATGACTCCTGGCACCTCATTTCTTTCTCCACTTTGACCCCACAGTCGGGGAGGTCATTTGCTTCCATGCCATTCCTTTAACCGCACACTGGGATGGGGATCTCTTCTTTTATTTCCTGGCCCACTGCCTTCTTTCACCTAAACTCTGTTGTATGTGTGTGTGTGGTTTGATGCGCTGGCCCAGTGCCTCATTCACTGCAACTCTGGGGGTGGTATCTCCTCTTCCTTCAAGGCCTGCTGGCCCAACTGATAAGGATAAATAACCCCCTTAGTCTGTTGTACCTTCCAAATGTTACTTTCATTGCAGTCACGCCATCTTGACACGTATGCACTTGTTGTTTTGCTGTATTCCTGGCCTTATAAGGCAATGTTCCTTTGTAACAGTTTGTGACTGAAATTATGGGATGCAGAGACAGAGCCCAGGCAAAGTGTATAAGTATTCTCTGTTCTTTGCATTTTGGCACGCTGTTGGCTGAGCTTGACTCCCTAGCGCCTTGCTGCAGCAATAAAACTTTGTTATACCTACCTTGATCTAGTAATGCTTATTCTCAAGGACATCCCTTATCATTTGGCACCCCAGATGGGACCCGAGAATAGTGCATTATTGTAGATTGTGGTATTCCACCTCTCTTTGCAAGTGGACTGGCGGGGCAAGGGCCCGGCCGAAGGTCACCAACGGGAGCGCGCCGAACAAAGATTTACTGTTCGCCCTGCGGCACGAACGGCCGGCTCCTTCTCCAGCACCTCCGCTAGAGACTAAGGGGGTAAAACAAACTTTCCAGTAAAAGACCGGCCGGCACGGGAAGGGACTGATCCACCAACACACAGGAACAGGCGAGTATAGTGGGTCCCTTAGACAGTTCTGGCCAGTCCTTAAGGACTGAAGGGGGGACAAGGCCAGTCCCTCACCTGGAGTCATAGGAAACGGGTTGGTGGGTTTCCTGTTGGCATGAATGGTGAATGAGTGGAGTGAAACGTTCGAAAGTGTGTTGCCCAGTGACGAAAGTCCGGAGTAAAGGTACCTCTGGACCTGGCTAAGCACTAGTGTTTCCTGCTCCTAGTGCCTCTGGCTCCAGGCCAAGTATCACCGAGGACTAGTAAGCGCTGGTGGCGACCACAAATAGAGCGGAATTCACTGAGAAAAGAAAACCCTCTTGTTGACCTCCCCGTAGAGACCCCTTACTCTATGGCGCCTTACACCCGCTTTTGTGTTTACTATCTTAATAGATATTAGGAATAGGCAGGATGGGAAAAGGGCAGAGTACTCCCTTAGATGTGGCCACTGCCCAGTTTAAAAATTACTTTGACCAGACAAAATGTAACCTGAATATAATGAAGACCAAATGTGAGGAAACATGGCCTAACATGGCCCCTAGTTTCATTTGGTGGCCACCGGAAGGAACCTTTTATGTACCGGCCGTCGTAAGACTGTTTAACTATGTGATAGTTGATACAAATCCGGGAATACTGCCTGATGATGCCGGTTACGCTCTAGGCTGGTTGGAACTGAGTAAACACCCGCCCAAAACAGTTAAGGCCATCCAGAAGAAAGAAGGTGATGGACCTGCCAGATTGATGATAGCGCAGTGTAAAAGCCAACCAGAAAAAAGAAAGTCAAGACCACCGGTGTTGGAAGATTCCCGGCCCCCTGAATTACTACCACCATATGTGGCAAATACTGCGAGGCCCCAGCCCCTCGAGAATTCTGACAGAGATCAAGAACCAGATTCAACCCAGCCGAATGATAATTCCAGTGATTCTCCACTCCGTCTATATCCAGAACTCTCGCAGCTGTCTGTTGACATACGGCCTATCGTGCCATCTGCCCCGCCTGAAGTTCAAAGACTTACCCCCGTGCAGACTAGAAACCAAAGCCGTATCAAAAAAGAAGGAATACTGACAGCGCCAGTTCAAGTTACGGCGGGAATAGTACCCCAGACTGATGATGATGGACAAGTACAAGGAATAGTAGTGGAAACTCGGTCTTATGTGCCCTTTTCAACTGCAGATTTATTAAACTGGAAAAATCATGGTCCCTCTTATGAAGCAGATACAAAGAAATTCATTGACATGCTGGAAGGCATAATTCAGGCTCAAAACCCGACATGGGCAGATATTCAGCAATTAGAGGCATATTTGTTTACAAGTGAGCAGCGTCGCACTATCCAGGACAACATGGAGAGTGCCATACGACAGGCAGCTACAGCCGCAAATCAAGCTGATCCGTCAATCTGGGTAAGGGAAAGAGCCCCACTCACCAATCCGAATTGGGGTCTAAATACAGCCGCAGGGCAGGCTGCCCAGGCAGACTATCAAGCGCTCTTCCTAGAAGCAGTGAAGAAAGGGAAGAAGAAGTTGATGAATATGCAGAAAATTCATGATGTGGTCCAGAAAAGGGAAGAAACACCCGGCGATTTCTTGGAAAGATTGCAGGAAGCATACCGAAAATACAGTCCCCTAGACCCTGAAGAGGAAGGGAATAGGTCTATCATAGTAATGAGTTTTGTGGCACAGTCAGCTCCTGATATCCGGAAGAAATTGCAGAAGACCAAGGGGTTTGAGGGAATGACCCTATCACAATTAAAGGCTATAGCGGACAGGGTATATACCAACCGGGACACTGAGGAAGCTAAGGAAAAAGATAGGAGAATGAAGGACAAAGCATGTTTACTGGCCGCAGCATTGCAAGGGACAGCTGGGCCAATTAGAGGAAGAGGCAGGGGCATGGATAGAGGAAGAGGAAAGAGAAACGTGGACCGTCCAGTTTTGGATCGGAACCAGTGTGCATACTGTAAGGGATTTAATCATTGGAAAAATGAATGCCCAGAAAGAAATCAGAATAGTCAACGGCGAATGGAAGCTGAAGGAACCATGACGGAGATCAGAGGGTTGCTCCGGGAACGAGGAAGGCAACAGGGAATAGGATACAGAGGGAGAGGCAGAGGCGAAGGAATTCAGAGAGGAGATGAGGACGGATTATACCCTGTCCAACCTTAGGGAGGCCTACGGGCAAACCCCTCTGAGCCCGTATTGGAAATGGAGATTGGGGGAGTAACAGTCGCAGGACTAGTAGATTCAGGGGCCCAACGGTCAGTTTTAAATCAACCCCTTGGGAGTTGTAGCAAACATACAACTCCCATCATCGGAGCATCAGGGAAGTCTGTCTTGGCAATTAATTTAAAGGGGCAACCAGTGGCAATTGGATCTCAAGTACTTTTCCATGAATTTTTGTGTATGCCCGAGTGTCCTGTCCCTCTTATTGGAAGGGATCTTCTGTGTAAAATGCAAGCTACCCTGGAATTCAGCCCTTCAGGCCAGGTGAAGATGAGTACCCCCGCCACAGAATTACCCGTACTGTTATGTCCAATACAGGAGGCTTGGAGATGTTATACATCAGTGTGTGTTGTGAGGGAAAGGACGTCTGAAGAGTGGGAACTGATACAATCTGTACCTGGGGTGTGGGCTGAGAACAACCCGTCAAGTTAAGCAGTACGTGCAGAACCAGTCCGAATTACCCTGAAACCTCAAGCCAGCCCTATACAACTTAAGCAGTACCCAATTCCAAGTGAGGCCAGAGAACCAATTCAATATCACCTTAACAGGCTGATTGAGTTAGGGGTGCTGACAAGTATTACTTCTGCATGGAACACACCTTTGCTACCTGTTAAGAAGCCAGGGACAGAAGGTGATTATCGTCCAGTACAGGACTTGAGGGCAGTAAATGAATCCGTCATATCCATGACCCCTATAGTACCTAACCCCTACACTTTGTTGGGAAGAATACCTGGAGGGAGTACTACCTACACAGTAATTGATCTGAAAGACGCGTTCTTCAGCATACCGTTGGCTGCAGAAGCAATACCTTTGTTTGCCTTTACTTGGGAAGATGTCCAAACAGGAGTTACTAGCCAGTAC